>NW_022111373.1:132314738-132354243 GCF_000313985.2 Echinops telfairi
TCTTGAATTTGTCATTCCTGGTATAGTAAACTGTACATTTGTCTGATTCAAAAGAGCCACTACCAGTCCTTTTCAGGACATTAATGCTGGGATATTGATCTGTATGTATCCCTTCTCATGTTTGGCGACTTCCATATATCCTAGACTCGTACTGTGTACATTCAAATTCTTATTAGTAATGGTTGTTTGCCCCTATTTTTTCTTATTTTGAGTTCTGCCACATCATAAATGAACATAATAAAGGCTGTATAACACCAATTTCATCATGATCCTCTATACTTTGAGGATACAGCTCTTTTCACTCACATTTTAAGCTTCTTTCAACCTGAGGGTTTCATCTTTTGACATAGCTCATGACATTTCGCTGCTACCCATACCGTTTTCAGTGGCTAATACCTCAGTGGTAGACTGCCAATTACTTCTCGTAGTCTGTTGTTAAACCCATAATCTCACTACCTTCAAACCAATTCTGACTCAAAGTGACCCTATAGGACAAGGTAGAACTGCCCCGGTGAGTTCCCAAGATTTTCCCTTTTAGGTGTATAAAGCCTCCTATTTCTCCTCTGGAATCGCTGGTGGTTTAGACCTGCTGATCTTGAGATGAGAAGCTTGATGTATAAGCACTATGCCATCAACTTACCTGGGTAACCCTCCTTGGATTTAAAATCCTGCTGACAAAGTCCCCCGCATCACAACTCACATGCCATTAACACAAGGAATGGATAGCTATGTGATCAGTACAGTGGTTGGTTTAATTATTTAGATACCCCGTTCACGGATGAGGAGATGGAAATACACTGGAATATAGACTGTGGAATCTTGTCTCACTTTAAAAAATTCCTAGAACTGGCAATAATTTAATAGTCTGTCACCTAATCGGAAGGGATTTCAATATATAGCCTGTCAGGTTGGAGGGCATTTCATGCATATTCATGAAGACCAAAATAGTCAAAGGTCACTTCTGGTGCTGCCACCCACCTGGTACTTACCCTGCAGTTCATTTTGCCTCAGAGACAAACACGGAGTTTTCTAGTATCATGGAATCTAGAAACACAAGTTAACTAAGTGACAATGTTGAGTAGTTTGAAGAACAAACTTTTCCAGCCAGACTCATGTTTCCTTTTGACCCTGGACTCCTAATCGTTTGTGTGAAATTGGGGAAATGAGTTATCATCTGTTCCCTCATAATCATCATTTGTAAAATGGAAATAAAGGTTGTGAAGAATAGATACATTTCTATACAAATATTGGGTGGTAGAACATAGCATTAGTATAACGAGTTGCCAGTCACAGATATTGAGTAAGAAAAAGATGAGCTACTTGTGGCTGTAATTTGATGTCACTCATTGGATACAATGCTAAACACTGATAGAGTATCGCTAAATGGTAGAATACTCACTAGCTGTCTCATTGTCTGGCTAAAAATAGCACCACTACTAAGGAAAATTACCTAATTAAAGTTTTGAAATGATTAAATTCTGTATGAGGTAAGATTTAATTTAAACAATCATTCCTTCAAAGAGTATCATCATTTTAATTATTTCAAATAGAAACATTCAGAAAGTTCCATTGGGTTGAAAGGTTGATCATAGTATTTGTGTGTAAGTACAGAATGATAGGTTACTTGCACACCTCTCTATAAGAAGGGGTTTTAAAAAGTCTGTGTGTGGGGGGGGGGTGGAATTTAAAGATCATGGAATTTTTGAAACCTCCTTCTATTAATGTATTTTTCCTTAGAAAGTTTAAGTCTGTATATATCATAGTTTTCTTTGGATTAAACTTACTTACCTACTAAAAAGCAAAGAAATGTTACTTTGAGGATTAAGATGTCCCTGACACAAACCATGGTATTTTCAATTGCCTTAAATGTATGTGAAAATTGGACATTGAGTAAAGAATACTGAAGTCGAGTCAATGAATTTGAATTGTGCTGCTGGAGAAGCTTTTTAAAAGCTCTATGGAATACCAAAAAGTCAAACCAATTTGTCTTGGAAGAAGTATGACCAGAGTGCTCCTTCGAAGCAAGGACAGTGTGGCATTGTCTTACAAACAGTGAACATGCTGTCAAGGGAGACCAGTTCCTGGAAAAGGACTTCATGTTTGGTGGAGAGGAGTGAAAAAGAGAAAAGCTCACATTGAGACAGATTTGCACTGTGACTATGTGTTAGTCTGGGTAGACCAGAGAAAAAATTTCATAGACACTCACATGTTTATAAAAAAGATTTATATACAAGAGCAATTGAATATTGAGAAAACATCCCAGTCCAGTCCAGATCAAGTCCATAAGTCCAATATTAGCCCATATGTCCTTTCCCAATCTGTAAATTCCTCTTCAGAGTCATGAAACACATGCAATGATGCCAAATGGAGAAAGATCACATGCAGTGGGTTGGAAGTCTTGTGGATCCAGTGGCATTGTTAGCATCTCCAACCTGGCTGGGGTCTCCACGTGGTTCTTTCAGATCTGAAACTCTGACTGCCTCAGGGGAGCTTCATGTGGCTCCTCCTCCGAAATGTTTCACAGGGAGTGAGCTAAGAGAGTGTGTCTCCCATTTCCAAGGAGGCAATACAGGAGTTCCCAGAATCTTCAGGAGAAGGCCATGCCCACACAGAGGCCTCATTGCCTATGACCTGATTGACAGCCCAGATAGACTCCACACCTTCACTCTGAATTTTCAAAGTGACAGCAGACTTTGTAACTACCACAGACTGCAACAGCAGGCTTAAGCATAGAAACAATTGTGAGGATGGCCCGCGGACAGGCAATTTCATTCTGTGTTTCATATGGTTGCAATGGGTTGGGGCTAAGTTGATGGCATCTAATAACAATATCTCTAAAAATAATCAATCAATTGAAATAAATTTAAATATGATATCCCAGATCAAGAATCCATGATAGTTTCTGTAGAGTGCGCCCTGCTGATATCAGATCACTTGTCATGAATCACCTGTAGTGTCATAAAACAAAAGTGATCTTATGCCTGACCTAGAATAGTAATAACAGTAGTTTTACTCAAAAAGAAAAAAATGCCCAATGCCCCTTAGCTATTTTTTTTCATTATTGATTACATCTTTTGTTCTGAAATTAGAAGAGAAATGCTTGTCACCTATGAGGAGTTTGATTTCAACTAATTTTTTTTTCATTACAATTTTAACTTGTATTTTCCTTTCCACGAGCACGCACAGAGACTTATAAATGATTTCTATTAGAGTAAACTATTTCAGTCAGCTGAGAACATGAAGTCAGGAAGAGACTGCCTCGGTATTGTTAACAGTTCATTCTTTTTATACTGCCAAGTATATTTTAAAGAAACAGAATCCATGCCATCATTTTCTATGTAGGTTTACATGGCATCTGATCCACAGAAAGGGGGCTGGTGCTGGTGCTGGAATATCTGCAGTATATTTTGCTGAATGTTAACAGCAGTTTTAGATGTGTTTCATTTCTGACCTTGTGAAATGCTTTCTTGCTTATGCAACACTCTATACATCAAACACTCAGACTGCTACGTGCACTGAGCTGCTTGCATAAGGATACATTTGAGAAAGCAAATCTTGTTCAGGTCAGTGTCACCAATGCCATTTTCCTTCTAGTATTCTGTAGCATGACAAATGCAGGATGTGTTTTATTGCATCGGAAATGTGATACAGATCAGTCGTAATACTGATTTGTTTTGTACGAATGCTTCCTGGTCTGCAGTGTGAAGAAAAATGTATATGGGTTTTCAAACCAGCTATTTTCAACCGGATTTACAGATGATGGCTTCTATTATTGTGATCAGCTCATCACCATCCTGTGGAGAGGGGTGGGTGGGCGCATGAGTGCTTAATGGTATTATAGTTGAAAGTCAGAGATTCTCAGTACTGTCAAGCTCAGCATAATTTCGAGTCTACAAGGTCTTCATAATAACGCAGTTTGAAGCATTTGTAATAAAAAGAAAATTTGGGGACTCAAAGAAAAATGTCGTAAATTATTGTTGGACCTTATAAATAAACAGAAAAAAATTCAAGTACTAGAATTAGAGGGGTTTTTTTGGTAGCAAAGTAGATGTTGTTGTATCATTCAATTCAAATGTATATATAAATATATTCAAAAGTTCTTGGAAAAATGGAATTAAGTGATAATGGATTTTTACATACATTTTGAAGCAGGTGTGTGTGTGTGTGTGTGTGTGTGTGTTTATGTGTAGAACTTACTAAATATTTAACATTCTAAACCGTGTGACTGAACTCCATCCTAGCCTGGAGACTATAGAGTGTACCCACTATCAAATGAAACACATCGTCTTCTAGTCGATTTTGACTCATTGAGAACCTTTGTGGGTTTCTGAGTCTGTCAATCTTTCAAGGAACGGATCGCCTCATCCGTTCTTTCCCCAAACTTCTGGTGTGTCTGAACCACCAGCCTTGTGGTTAGCAGCCCAATGAGTAAGCCCATAGCACAACCAGGTCTCTTTGCTAATAGACCATCAATAAAAGAAGGCTTCCTCATTTCTAAGTGCTAGTTCACAGGATGGGAACTGACACATTTCTAAAACCTAACAAAAGCAATGATGCTATTTATCCACACACGATCATAATCAAAGTTCTTACAAAATGAAGCCAAAAACTTTATAAGAAATATCCCTTCTAAACAGGATAACGTAGAACATGTTTCACATTAGCGATTAAACACTAAGATGAAATGTTTCTCTCTTTGAAAGAAACAATCAGCTTCAGTGGAACCACGACAAGAGAGACAACTACACAAAATATCCAGAAGAGCTCCGGCCCCGTCTGTAGACACTATGGAGAATTCAGAACTGCTGGCTGAACTTGGCAGTGACACTGCACTGCGCATGAATGGGTTTTGTTGTGCCCAATTACCACCCTCAGTGTGCAACTTTTGCAGTAGCTGCCTGGGAGTTCACACTGACCCCTTAACAGTTTCAATGAGCTGGATCATGAACTTGGGCGCCAGAGATGAGGACAGGGAGTACAGAAAGGATGCAAACACTGGCCGGCTGAGTCACTTCCCAATCTGGGCAGTCAAACGGTTTAAATGAAAATGCAGGGGATTCCAACAGCTCCACTAACAAAGGACACATTTGCAGAAGGGCAGTGTACACCAGGCCTTGAATATTGTTTACAACCTAGAGTTTTCCTCAAAACTTATTATCTCTAACTTAAAATATATCCAGACAGAAATGCTTAGTGTTTGAGTGCCAATTTCCCTATTTGAATCTCCTAGTACAAGGACAATATTAAGTTCATTCAAAGTCCAACCATCCTTCTATTATTCTCCTCATAAAAGAAACCTGTATATTCCATTTGGCATAAGATTCAAGAGCTATTGACATTCAGCCACAATTAAAACACTGCTAAGTAATACAATGAATATCTTCTTAAAACTCATTTCTATTGTACGTGATGTGTGAAAAAATAATCTAACTAAACATTGATCTTGTCAATATCCATGAACATTTTTGGTTTATAAAATATCCACTTTATTAATAATGATAGCAATATAAACAATGCAATTTTAGAAGTATTCTAAAAGCCATCTTCATATTTTATAATAAAATGATATCCATTGCTTAGAAATGTCTGCTTACTTAAATCTCCTTATTTTATAAGCCTTTGAGTTCCCTGAGTCCAGAAATTATAAATATTAATATTGCATGTCTAGTAATAAGGTCAATGTTGTTTTTTCGATGTGGCTGAGATACTTTTTGACTTATAGATTGCTCAGGTGACAGAATTCAGCCGACACAGAAGGTGTGTCAAGCTGTAATCTTGATGGGAGCCGATCACCAGGCCTTTTCCTAATAGAGCTACAGGTGCATGGGTTTGAAGTTTTAACCTTTGGTTAGTGGCCCAGCTCTAAATGGGGTCACCATCAGGAAAAGGTCTCTCTCTCTTACTTCCTCATAATGACCTCAAGCAGATGAATGTGTTATGTGATCTACTTTTAGCTCAAATAAACCTCAAAACATAACTAGTAGTTTATGAAGTTTTGTTTTTGTTACAAATACATTTATGTGTGCAAAAAACCACCAGGATTTTCAATTCAATTTGTCCAAGGGTATTATGAAACACACGCATATAAAATATATGAGAGGGGCAGCACAAAAGAGGAAGATCCTGAAGGGGACGGACTGACACAACGGAATCAAGCAGAGTGAGGCAAAGGCAAACCTGGGCCGTGTTTCATCCCGTGGCACATAAGTTTGCTAAAGGCTGGAGCCAACTCCATGACACCTGACGGCAACAACAACATTGAACTCCAGCTCATTCTGAAAAACTGAACTACCAAAATTTTATCTGATACACGCCAATTCTACATAAAAATCGATTAACAGAAGCAGGTATTACTCTGCTTTTCAAATTATGTTATAGCTTCATTAATTAATTTTTAACAATTAAAATGAAGTTCCTATGTTTTCATTTAGCCTCTCAGCAGCTATGTAATTTGTGGGCAATTAGAATAGAGCATCAATCCCTAATATATTAGAGATTGCACACTTAAAGCACAGTTCAAATTCACGGATTATTCTTTGGTTTTCCTTATTCAATCTCCAAGTTTTACATTCTTATAAGATGATTGAAAATGCCATGGCTTAAGTCAGGTACACCTTAGTCCTCATACTAACTTCCTTGATTTTCAGCAAACACTTCAAAGAAAAAAATCAGGAAAGGTGGGGTGTACACAAGGTCATAATCTGTGTTTTGTCAACTTGTTTTCTTCAGCTTCTCCCTGAGAAATTATTCCTCTACTTTAGTGTTTATCTCTGGCCTTGCTTTACAGGTAATATTGAGCCTCTGTCACCTCTTCCTACAGACTAAACAGTTTGATTTCTGTTTCTAGCAAAGGCCATCTTCTCAAATGTTTTCACCAAGTCTACATTTTCCAACTACAGTTCTGTTCTCTTCTCAATATTTCTAACTTTTTCATTCTAATTGCCAATAAGCATCACTGTATCTGGATTGTATGTTTCATCCATTTAGACTGAAAATGTTGATAAATTCTTCAATCTCTTCATCACCAACTTTACTGGACATTGCATACATTTTAAGAGCATTCATATTGGCTGGATTTATTTGTATGATAAATGTAATCAGAACAGACAGCATTTATCCTTCAAGTTAGATCTTGAAATGTCCTTTTTGACAATGAATGCAAAACCGTTTCTCTTGAATTTGTCATTCAAACCATGATTGTCTAATTTAAAATGGCCAATACCTATCCCCTTTAGCTCAGTAATGCCTAAGATATCAGACTATGATTTTGATTTAATTTTGGACTGCTTCTAGTTTTTCTAGGTTCATATTTCATGCATTCCAACTTACCATAACGAATCGATATCTGCAGCTGTTTGATCCCCCATTTCGAGTCATGCTCCATCATCAAAGGAAGCTTTTAGTATTTACACCACCTGTATCATTATGGACCACTCCTCTGAGAGAAGGCAGTGCTGACTCAATCATATTTTGAGTGCCATTTGAACTGAACGGAGGGGCTCATGACCTGGTGCTCTATCTGATAATGTTCTGCTCTAATCTTGAGGTTTTCGGCGGCGAATTGCTCTGAGTGGACCACCTACATCTTCTGAATCTGTAATCGCTGCTGAAAACTGCTCACGTTGGGTGACCCTGGTGAAATTTTATGTATCAGTGGTAAAACTTCCAGCCTCACTTCAACACACAGCCATCATAGGTATCAAATTAACCAACAAGTTCAAGAAATTAGTATTAGGGAAAGTAAATGCAAGTGTTCCCAATCTTTACACTGTAAGTGATTCTATGTGTCCCAGGAGCCGACTTTTAATATGAACACTAAACTTTCCCAGACTTACCAAGACATATGCTGCTCACTGAAAGTTTTTCTTAGATGTCTTTTAGCACCACAACAAAACACCTACTATTCTTGCTTTCATTAGAAATGAAAACTGGTTAATTTCAAATCATCTGGCTATATCTTCTCAGAGGAAATTTGTTTTTGATATTTTTACTGTTAATAAATTGTTTTGATAATTATTATTACTTATATTAATTAAATAATTGAATTTTTGCTATATAAATTTTTGCTTTGCATTCATGGGATAAATGTATTTGGTCAGGATACATTACCATTTCTAAATATTATTGTCCTATATTGCATTTAAAAATGTTTGATTATAATATTTTCACCTGTGTTTATGAGAAAAAGTGATCTGCGCTTTTTTTTTCTTACAAGTATCTGGTTTTGGTCTAGGATAATGCAGATCTTGTAATATGTATGGGAAATATTTCCTCCTATTTATGAAAGTTTTTTTTTTTTGCTTAATTGGTATATTATCTTTCAATATTTAGTGCAATTATTCAGCGATAAACATTTAAGCCTGGAGATTTCCTTGTTCAGATTCCTTTTTGTCTCTTCTGCTTTCTGTTAGGTCATTGTATATATGGTTTATGATGACAGCCCATCTCGTCTTGACTTGTTTTAATGGTTCTGAGGAAATGACGGGGGTCCACATCTGATCTCCCTGAGCCACACAAAAGAGCTAGAGACTCAAGCTCCTCAACAATGCAAGGGCATTTGCCAAAAGTCAGTTGTCAGAGACTAAACCCACCATCTTTCTTTATTATGAGACCAACCATTCCTCTCAAGGCGCTCTACTTGTCTTCTGCGAATGATAATTCTATTCAAGGAGGACACAGAATTCACAGACAAGATTATGGGACTTTACGTGGGAAATTAACAGGTTACCACACATCAGGATCAGAAAAATATTAATGATACAGTCTTCTGTGCACGAAAGCACTTTTTCTCCGCCATATGGGCAGGCCTGGCCTACTGGTTTTCAGGATCTCAGTCACATGTCTTTTGGCCTCTCCCTTGTTCCATGGCTGGGAAGCCTGCTCACTACTCTGATTCTGTCTCAGTTTGGTGGCAGAGCTTCAGCCTTTGAGACCTCTGCTACTTGTGCCACTTCAGACGAGGATCTCCTAGCCATCTGCTGGGGGCAGCTCTTGTTTGTTAGCTATGAGACTCTCTTTCTTTGCTTCTGGGATTGCTCTCTTGTACATAAATGGCAAAAGTGATCAGTACCTTCTATTAGTGTTTCACCGCCCCATCTGCATGGTCCCACCCAGTCATTCTGTGGGAGTTAGAGAGACACGGATAAAAGAACCATATTAATAAGCTTCACATCACCAGAGGTTAATTTAAGGTTTAGTAAAGGCAACTTTAGCTTTTTATAGTCTAGTATCAAGTAACATCTGTTACTTCTCATATACAAGGGGGCTTCAAAAATTCATGGAAAGGGTTATTAAAAGATAATGGAATATTTTCACAGCTTTTCAAAGCTTTTTTGTACTGTAAGAAGATTGAAATAGCACACTTTCAATTTTCTCTAGGATCATTTTACTATTACCTATATTATGGAACTCATAATATATTGCTGTTTCTTTATTTTAATAATTATAATTTTTAAACTAGTCCAATTAAAGATTAGCGAATCATGAAGTAATTTCCACTTCCAGAATTCTTTCAATCTCTCTGTGGATCCCTATTTTATCTCATTGTAATATTTGATTTATACTTTCTAAGGGTTTAACATTTCTGATAGTATTGATCTTATGTTAATTAATTTTTTCACCCTTGATATATCTGAAAAGGAACCATGTAATTTCACAATCTTTTCTGCTAGATATGAAACATAAGATATTTTTGATAGGTATAAAATTTGCTATTTTTTTGCCTTTGCATATTTTAATTATGCTCCTTTACTAGCTTAAATGGATTTCAACAAAACATGAGTGGTTCCTTTGTATTTCCAATGTGTCTTTTATCTCTGACTGCTTTTAAGATTTCCTTTTATCAGTGTGTTTGAGCATTTCATTATATATTTTAATGTATGAATTCATTTTCAATAAAGTTACAGATAATGATGTCATGATACTTAATTCACTTCTTTGTGATGATTCTTGTTCTGCTTTGGTTTGGACCAATGATTCAAACCAATTAATTTCCAGTTTGGCTCCGTTCTTTAGATTTCTACTACTGTATAGAGTTACAATCCTTGAACCTCTCAGAGGTATTTCTACCCTGTCTTGTAGGGTCACTATTAGTCATCATGGACTTGATGGCAGTGTATGGTTTACCCCAAACATACAGAATTATAATCTACATTTTAAAAAGAGTGGATTATGATTCAGAATACCTGGGATAGAAATGCATATCCTCAGCAGGTGTTTGCTTTAGAAGGTATTAGTCATTTTGAAGCCCTTGTTTTGTGGCCCATATGCTACAGAAAACCCTATTGTATAGTTGGTTACACATTAGGCTGCTAACCTCAAGTTCAGAAATTTGAACCTGCCAACTGCTATGTGAGAGAAAGATGAACTTGACTAATCCGATATATGTCCAGCCTTGAGAATCCTATGGCACAGTTCTACTTTGTCCTATAGGGTAAGAAATGACTCAGAAGAAGGTTGTTTGGATTTTGGGGTGAAGTGGGAACACTTAGGTCTGCTTTGTAAACTGCTACTTTGTCTATTTTGTAAAATATGTGCTCCGTAAATTATTTAACTGTCAGTACTTCTCAAAATCCCATTCTTATTTCTAGTCACTTTAAAATATATTAGCCGGTTTCAAAAAGTTTGAAGAAAAAGAACAATGGTATATTATGGGAGGCTGATCTCTGGACATTTCACTTGAAAAAGTGGAAAAACAGTGTAGAAAGCACCTAAGAATTTTTCAAATAAATTCACAATCTTCTGTTGTCTTGAATATGAAAGCAAATGATAGATAGTATAACCTTTAGCTCTAAATATAACAGCATAGATGGTGTAAAGAGAAAGTTATTCTCCCACAATCACAATAGCAGTATGCCATTAAATAAGATAAACAGCACATAAAAATAAGCTACTTATTATCACTTGAATATTCAATTAGTTTTACTATTAATTGTCTTAATAAAATATACTGTTATGCTGTAGCCATCTTCATTTTTGCTGTCATTATTCAAAATAGAGTCAATTCACACAGAATTGTCCATTTATATATTTTTCCTCTATTTTAACACAGAAAACCCTTCCCCCAATCTATTTTGACTTGCCTATTGTTCTTGGCTTATATACTATTTTAGAGTGATTTTTTAAGTGAAAAACATTGTAATGCTTAATGACACACACCTTGCATATATTTGAGTAGGTCTTCAGGATTAAACTTAGCTTAACTATATTTTCACAATTATACCTCATGGATAGCAAGTGATCATTTTTTGCATGATAATGAAAAATTAGTCTACTATGGTTGAGTTCATTTTTAAATTGTATGTGTTTACCTGAAGCCATCTAAACTATGAATGGTATTGCTGTGTGCTATCGGATCATCTCCAGATCACAGCATTCCTCTAGAACGGAGCAGACTGGCACATCCTTCCTCTATGGGTTGGAATAGCATCCTGACACCTGAGCATGTGCAAAAAGGATCTTCTATTATGAACACTACTCATATCATTACATACAGAGTAATGATTCCCAAATTTATATATGTCAGTAATGTTTAGGGCTACGTATTTATACTTTCAATCTACTGACCTTTTCCAACCAGATGGCTAATACTTGAAATTCTGCAAAATCAAAATTAAACATAGCACACTTTACTTTCAGTTCCATAGCATCTATCGTTTTGTTGTTTGTTATCTATTATTAATGCAATCACTCTCTATTCAGTTACATCAAATTAAGAAAAATAACTGAACTTCAGTGATATGTCTCTCAATACATACCCCCTGCATTAGGAAGCAGGTGCTACATCTAAATATGATGTAAATATATAGCTACCCTCTTCTTTTCCATGGCAATAAGTTAGACCATAACTTCTTTCTTAACATATGAAAATAGTCTAAGTACTCTCCCTTATCATTTGTTTTACCTTAAATTCCTGGTTTTCACCGAAGGGAGGGGGTGTATCCTATAAAACTTTTTTATGTTGTACTTCTGCTTTGAATAGTATCTGGCTTTTTCTTTCTAATAATAATAACTTTCAAGTAGGGAGTTCAAGTGCTCCAGTGGCTACCTATAGCAACTACAGTATAATCATAAAATATTAGCATCTAATTCTATACTTATTTTTACTCTTTTATTTTCATGGATCTTAATGTATAAAAATATTAGAAACTTATTTCCAAGATTTGTATTTTGTTAAAAAAACAAAACAAAACTGGAGGTGGGACAACTTTTCCTTATTAAATCGGTACTCTTGTTTTTGTCTGGCCAAACCAACTCACACTTATGGAAACTACTTGGTTGCCATGGAGAATCACTCCATAGAATTTTCTTGTCTATAATTTCTATGGAAGAAGAACGTCTGGTCTTTTCTCCCACAGTGACCTCAGCTCTTTTTGTTACCATAAAGTGCAAACCCACCATTTGCACTACAAGGGACACAGGAATTCTTATTTCCTTTAAATATGAACTTTATTTCATGTACAACCTTCTGCCCCTTAATTTTCAGAGTATTCTGAAATAAACCATGCATTTTAATCCTAATTGATTCTTATGTTAAATGGAAATAACATGCATTTGCATTAAGTAAAAAGATATCAGTCCTCAATTGTTTCGACAAATGGAAAAGCACTATTAACATTCATTGAGGAGGAAAGAGATTCATATATTTTCTCTGATTTTTTTCTCCCTCTTTATTTGAGAAGTACAATTCTATTTATCTGTAACCTTCCACCCTATGTATGACCTAAAGAAGATTTCTTTGCAGCTCCAATGGTGGACATACTTGGGGAAAAGAACACCCCTATTCAATTTACAAGTTGTCTGTTAATATGTAATCTAATTGTAAATGACTGTTTGGCATTTTCTTAAATACCTTTTTGGTAATGGTAATGTATTAGTCTAGGTACTTTGGAGAAACAAATCCACAGCAACTCACATATAAGCGAGAGTTTTATGCAAAGAAAATGTGCATCACAAAAACATCCCAACCCAATGCTGCCCAAGCCCACAAGTCCAACATTAACCCATACCCAACACCAGTCCACAAAGTCCTTCACCTCACAAAACAGAAGCAATAATGCCAACTGCAGGAGGAAAGCTGAGTCAGTGAACATGTAAGCATCTCAGCACTGGCAGGGGTCTCCACATGGCTGCTCCAGCACCCAGGGCTGCATCGGGATAGATCCATGCGGCTTCTCCTTGGGGATGTCTTGTAGGAAATCCATCTTGCAAGCTGAAGCAGGGAACTACTAAGGCAGCTGCACCCAATGCAACCATCACAAAACAAGAGACCCGAGAACTAGAAAGGTGAGGCTTCACCACCCATTTATCCCTCCGCCTTTCAATTAGCCCCACATGTGATTATTGGCCAGGCTGGCACAATTAACTAACTCAGGTAACATTGTTTGTCTTGGATTGTACTGAACTTATTTCGATCTAATATTCAAGTATCAATAGTCTTCTCCTTTAACACTCTCCAAATACATCCTAAAATACTATTTCCCCTTCGAGTCTTTCCTCTTATCAATAGCAAACCATTCTTGGGGCGACAGGAATCCCAATAGATTTGTCAAGCAGTGAAATGGAGAATTTAGACTCTGCCTGATGAATATCTCTGCTCACATCCCTGTTGAGCATACAAATGTCCTCCAACCTGTCAAAGAATCACTCAATGTATGTCATTGTAAAACCACACATTTTTAATAACAAGTATTTTCAGATCAAAAGAGAGATCCTATGACATATGGTTAAGATGTTTTAGAATACAGGTTGAATTACAAAATAGCAAAATGGATAATTCCAGAAAAGCTTAAGATAGCCAAGAAGATGACACTATTTTATGAAAAATTTCTCTGTGTGTCTTTTGATATTTTACACAGCCAAATGCATGCATGTTGTCAACGGATAATTTGCACTATCAGTGATCAATATTTTTCTTCAATAATACATAATAAAAGATAGAAACAATTCAAAAAAAACGAATGAAGAAAATTTATTTTACATGGATACATGCACTGAAAAAATATTTCATGTTACCTCATATTTACATTCCTCTTTAAATGTTATTGTCTAAGATCCTGCCCCCAAAATATTGACTAAATGATCTTAGAGTAATTATGTTAATATTTATAGCTTTTGTTCCTTGAGATGAATTTAAAGTGATTTTTATTAAGAATCTCTGAAGGAATAAATGCACAAAGCAGCAAATAAGTTAAGACTATCAATATCATCATGTACAATGCTAACTTCTGATGCACAGTGATGGTGTAGTTGTAGCATTTAAGCACAAGTATTATCATATCGATATTTAACATTGACTGCTAAATAGTGCAGGCTAGTTAAGACATATTATTAAATTGAAGGAATAACCAGACTTATAGAGTTCTATTTTTAATATATTACATTTTGGGTATATTTGCATTGCTCTGTATTCCAGCTTTGCAATAAACATTGAGATTGACACAATATACATGAAGATATATTTGAATTTTTAAAACTTATGCATAGTTGATCTACTTAATATTTTGTGTTTAGAGTTTATTGCTTGATGAAGAATATTAAAACATACAATGAGCTTATCCTCAGGCAGGCAGTAATAAGATAGAAATCACACTTCACAACAATGAAAATGTCCCTTCTTCAGCATATGGCCAAGCAGATGGATATTTTTCTGTTCCCAGTAAAAACATGAAAAATATCCAGAAAACAATTAACTGACATTTGTTGTAAAACAGAGCTAAGGTTTAAAATCCTGCTGGTATATTTAGAAATAATTGAGGGAATAAAGGCGTTTGAAAATTGTATAGTCATGTTTTAGAGGTATTTGTAAATAAAGAAGAATTCATTTATTCTGGGGATCATGATTTTGTGTTTTGTAACTTTTAGAGCAAGAATACAATTCTTATTTTAAAAATAAACAATATCCCTTCTGTGAAGTCATTTTCCCCAGCAGTGCATTGTTTCTGATGGAAGAGTGATGGATAGATCCATGAATATTGCTTAAATGTAGACAGAGGAAGAGAAATCTGAAAGAGGACAGTTATATTTTTGTCCATGCAACTTTCTCCTCAGCAACTTTCACAATAATGAAAGAAATCAAATAGTGATTCTTGTTAGCATTACGTGGTCATTTTTCTCAACAATGGCATAAATGTTTTGCCCTTTTCCAAGTGTTAAGACGTTATCTCAGTTCCCTCATCTTTCCACTACAAAGTAAGAGTCAGTCGGATTGAAATAGTTGGGGATGGAACTGCACTTTGAGAACAGGGGGCATATTTCACAGAGGACATTGTGGACTGACTTGGAGTACTTATGTTATCAATTTAAATGATATAATTTTAAAATATTTCTTTATTTTTGGCTCGTATTTGAAGACAATTTTCAGACAAAAAGGAAAAGAAAATGGAACCGATCAGAGTGTTCTTTACTGAGGGAAGAACACACAATTCTAGAGGTAGAAGCGTGGTCCACTACATGCCATGGTTACCTATTGGTCATTTCCCAGCATCATTAATGAAGACATGGCCAAAAGAGGAGGCTTTTTATTCCCTTAAAGGCTTATTGTCTTAGAAACCCACAGAGGAAGTTCTAAGCTGCCCTGTAGGGCAACAACTTGAAAGGAGTGAGGGTTCTTTTTTCTTTTTGGGGGTGGGGTGGGGGTGAGGGTGGGGGTGGCACATAACAGGTTTGTTAGTTCTGTATACAGAACATACATATTCAGGATTAAACTAGGTAGCTCATTCTTTTTGTATTTAAAAGATACCAATTGGCAGTAGAAATAAGGGTGAAGAGTAACGTTGGGACTAATGCATCCAGCACTCAGCTAGCATTCTTTAAATTATTTTTTCTTTGCTCACCCTACTCCACTATGTAACCAGGAAATGAATTTGGAGTTAATAAAATCACTTTACATTTCTCTGTAGGATTATGGTATATCTGTAATGCACTCGTTTACTTTATTGGTATTGAAACAAAATTTAAACATTTTATTGTGAAACTTGACAGGGCAGATCATAGTTTTACATTCAACAACTCATACACATTTTGTTTCAACTCATCTAATGTAGCCCGCTTACTGTATCATCACTTACCCCACTTCCAACCTATGTTTCTTCTTCTCTTTCCTCAGTGTTCCCTAACCCTCTACATGTTATCGTTACGTAAAGGCTGCCCTTTTGATTTCAATTGTTGAGTATTCTAACACAGAGATGAGTTCAGTTGCAGAAGGGACGAGTGATTGAGGGGATTAAAATTTATATAATACAGTATATTTTGTTATTGACAGTTTCATGGGCACCATTGATATATAAAATTGATTGCTGCAAATATCACAGTAGATTTCTCTGCCATGTTATATCAATACATTGAGTGAAAAGATACTTGGTGGTTTCCCATCCACTCCACCCCTTTCCTTTTCCTCTTGGTAGACTTGTCAGAGGCTCACTTCAGGAGTATGTGTTCAAATGGAACATTCTAAATAGTATCGAGTAGTTTCTTAAAGTCTACAAAGACATTTTCACATGCAATGGCAGTGAGGAAGTGAGGCATGTTCACTTTTAGTTAACTTTTTAGTTAACTTTTAGTAACTAACTTTTGTTAACATTTAGTAATGTCCCTGGGTTTGAGTGTATGTGTATAAAGAAGGTAACAAATTGAGATGTCATTAATGGTTTTTTATATCTTACATATCTTTGAATTTTTGTATTTTCAGTTTTTAACAAATATTTTTAATATGTTTGGCTTCTTTTCTTTCTTGTGTCTATTTTTAAAAATTAGGTTGTTAATCTCTTTTCCTTAATGACTTGGGCTTATTGACTTCTTTGATTAAAGTAAAGGCCTGCTGTCACTGTGAGGTGCCATCAGTTAGCTCGGAACCATAATGGCCCCTGTCATAGCAGAAGAAAACACCGTTGGATCCTCAACCAGCATCCCAATTTGAGCTCATTCTGGTACCCACTACATCAGTCTCACTGATTGAGGATTTCTCTTTTCTCTCTGACCCTCTACTTTGGCAAGCATTTTTTCCTATTATTCCCCTTCTGACAACCTGTTTAAAGAATAAGGGATGAAGTCTGCTTTTGAGGGACCATCCTGACTCTATCAAAGAGGCACAGCTGAAAGTCCATAGTAAATTCAACATTAGTTTTTGCCAGTTTCATAATACAAATATATCCATTATTCCTTGGTCTTCGGTATTTATTATTTAGGTATCACGGGTTTGTTCAAACGTCTGTTGGACTTCAGTCATATTTTTGCTTCTCAATTCTTTAAAGAGGTCCACTGTAGTAGACTTACACAATGTGATGCAATATGTCTTTATTTCTTGATTGCTGCTCCCACGGACATTCAGTATGGAACAAAGTAAAATGAGATCCTAGACAGCTTTAATCTTACCTTCAGTTATCACCACATTGCTACTTTGTTCCATGTGGGAAATACTTTTGTTTTCTTTATGTTGAGGTGCTGGACGTACTGATGGGTATAGTCTGTTATTTTCATCAGCAAGAGCTTCAGTTCTTTATAAGTAAAGTTGTGTGATCTACATAGTGCGTGTTATTTATGAGTTTTTCTCCAACCCTGATGCCACATTATACTTCATATAGTCCAGATTTGTTCATTATTTGCTCAGAGTATAGGCTGAATATATAGTACAAGGATAAAACTCCTATGAACATCTGCTCTGACTTTAAAACTCACATCTTTCACTTTTTCTATTTGAACAACTGTCTCTTATTTTATGTATATGATATGCATGAACACACGTGTGTACTGGAATTTCCATTCTTATCAGTGTTATACATAATTTGTAATTATCCACACAGCTGAATGCTTTGAGTAATCAATAAAACTCATGAAACATCTTTATAGCGTTATCTATTTTCAAAAAATATCCATTTGGTATTAGCATTGATATTCCTCATTCTGTGCCCTTTTTGAATGTAGTTTAAATTTAACGCAGTTCCCTGTAGATGTATTGCTGTTTTCTTAAAATTATCTCTAGCAATATTTTATTTGCCTGTGATAATAATGATATTGTTTAAAAATATCTACATTCTGTTAAATCACCTTTCTTTGGAATGGGCACGAACATTGTCTTTCCCTTTCTCAGAGTCAAAAGAGACTCACTGCCTTTAACTAAATTCTGACCCACAGTGACCCTAGAGGAGAGGGTAGAACTGGCCCTATGAGTTTCAGAGACTGTAATTCTTTAAGGGAATAGAATGCCCATCTTTCTTCCACAACGCAGATGGTGGCTTTGAACTACTGATTTTGTGGTTAGCAGACCAACTGGTCTCAACTACACCTCCAAGACTTCTTTTCCACTCAGTTGCCAGATTTCTTGGCATAGATGAATTACTGCTTCAAATGTTGAATCCATTTGTTGAAATGCCTCATTTGGTAAATCAACTCATGAAGTCTTGATTTTTCACTAATGCCTCCAGTGGACCTTAGAATTCTTCCTTAAATACCCTTGCTTGTTGATCATATGCTAGTTCCATGTGGCGACTAATGAATTATGAATTATACATATTGAAAATATTGTCTATGATGGTTAACTTCTGTTTTAACATTCTTAAAGTTGAATGTTACTAAGCAAATGAATTGAATTTCTATCTACCCATTTTTATAAAATAAAGAAAAATCAACCTAATTCCCACCCCCACCACCCAACCACCTCCCCCCTTTCTATGTACTTCTAGTTCTAGGAAGAAAAGTAGTCAGTGCTGTCTAATTCAACATTTTTCTGAAATACTTCTTTCACAACCAGGTTTTGGGTTGTGTGATTTTTCAACATGTTTGATTATGTTCTTATTTGCTTATTTGTTACTTGACCATTCTTACTTCTATTCATCCTACATGCTTGAATATTTCTTACTTTGTTATCAAGATATGGATGGAGTGAATGCTTCATTCTACTGTTGTATATTTACTCTAATTTGGAGTTGTCCTTTTAAAGGCAAGTGTTCATTGTTTTCCTATGGAAATCTAGTCTGTCATATTGCTGGTGAAATAATACTTCCCCCCACTAATATAGTTGTGTATATCAATGTTGCTCAAGAGCTAATAGGAGTCACTGGTTGGTGTAACTTGCAATGCAGTAGGCTGTTAATTGAGAACTTGTAGATGCAAGTGCATCCAATGATACCTCAGAGGAAAGGCCAGCCAATCTACTTGTGAACAAGCCAGCATGGACGTCCCTGGGGAGTACGGTTGTACTGTGACCCACAGGGCATTGCAGGGAGTTAGCATCCATGCCACAGCCTATGTTTTCGGGTGGATTTCATCATCAAGTCAGCAAACTTTTCAAGATCTGTGTAGATACCATTAGAATAAATATCTACATGGAACTTTTAAAGAAAATGTTTTTCTGGCAAATTTTTCATTGCATTCTCAGTTGCATTTCATTTCATTATAAATGTTGTAATAGCAAAATAAATGAATAAATAACGATAAAAGTTTTTTTTCCACTGAAAGAATTGCCAAGCATTTAGCTCTAGCTCACACATTGACCCATTGTGTTTGTTTATGATATATTAATCGAAGATTTATTTTGATGAAATATTTTTATAGTGCAATTAATATTGTTACTTTGTCCAATTTACTCTGAGAATGTCACTTAAAAGATTAATGTCAAATGACAAGCTCATACCTCAAGTCATTCTAAAAATCAATCATTAAAATATTTATAGTGACCCAATAGTATAGCGTAGAACAACCTTTGTGGTTTATGAGACTGAACCTCTTAAAATAGTAGAAACCTTCATTTTTCTGGTGTGAAGCAGATGGTGGTTTCAAACTCCTGACTTCAAAGTTAGCAGTCCAATGTGTAACCCATTGATCAACCAGGACTCCTTTAGTCAGAATAGACTCAAGTGAGATTATGTTTGAGTGGGTTAAAGTCTTCCTGATTCATGATTCTGTCTTATATGTGGAAACTCTTTGACGTATGGGTGATTTTGTATCATTATGCATTGGTCATGTGAAAAATACGTATTGGTTCTCCAAGAGCTACCTATACAGCTCAGCCACATATTGACACACTTAATTACATAATATAAAATATGGTATTTGTTAATATCATCCAAGTTCATCAAAATATTTAAGCATTGGGAGATGTAAAGTTCATAGTGGCTGATGTAGGTTTTCCATAATTGTAATGTTTGCTTGAAGGCTTTCATTTTATCATTGGCATCCAATGATATCAGTTGTCTTCACTCACATGATAAACTCTATTTGTTAATTTCCAAGTGCACGTCTAACAAGCCCCCATCTAAATGACCACAATTGGTTTTGCCAGTAAAAATATTATTCCTCTGAAAAAGCAGCTAGTTTAGCTTGCAACTCAATTGACCACACATATGCTTTCCCTGGTAATAATCATAGGATTTCAGAATGCAACAGAAGTAATTCATGTGCAAGGTCTTTTCTTCAAAAAACATATAGACATGGATCCGTATTTAAATTATATACACATATAACACACAGACATTATTATTTGCAAAAGGAAACACTGCTTACTCTGTGTGTTGAGGAGCTGAAGGAAGCAATAAGCATGGTAAAGTTTGGAGTTACTCCCTTGATTCCTGCTCAGATGTCAGCATTTTTTACCCACCATTGATTTGAACCACCACTGTCACTGCCCACACAATGAAAAAATATATGTAATATTGAATTATCATAAATATAATTTGGCTTCATTAACAACACATTAAAAGTCCAGGTCCATGCAAATGTCCATAATTTTAGAATGGCTGTTTTAATGTTACTTTCTATTTCTCATTCTGAGTATCTTTAATTTTTTTGTAAAACTTACAGACATTTTTGTAATGACTAAAATTATAGGTAACATAATCAGTACATGTGGGCTCTCAGTTATTATGTACCTTCCAACACTGAAAACAAATTTCAGGGGGCTGGTCTAGTTACTGCTCTACAATCCCTTTATGCCAGGGCTACTAAATCATTGTCATTTAAGAACATAATTAGCACATCTCATTAGCTAATGAAGATAATGACCATTAAAACTATTTCACAATTTATGGTTTCCCCTTTATCACAATTTAGCAACAATGTCGTTTGAGGGTAATAACAAAATTGGCTTACAAATGACCCTTATACTAATGAACGAGCAACACCTTGTATCAAGGGCAAGGAATTATGTATTCATTGCTCTCCTAATTATGTTATGTAGTGGACTTGTATTGCTGATATCTTTCCAATGTGATGCACTCAAATTGTTTGGTTGTATGATTATGCTGTGGAAAGAATAATCCCAAGCCCCCACAAAGTACATATTTTTAAAATGTATTTACAGCATAGAGTTAATTCTGACATTCCAAATATTAACACACAAATAACTATAAAATATTTCATAAGTCATATGACTTTTTTTCAAAAGATAGATTCATGTGTTCTTCTGGAGTCCATGGTAAATTCAATATTCTACATCATTATCATCATTCATAGACATCGATTCTTCCCCAGGCTTCCTTATTCATTGTCCATCTTTTGCATGCATATGAAGTCAGAGAACATGTCATTGCTTGGGTCAGGCACACCTCAATCCCCTGAGTGACAAGCTTGCTTTCAAACACTTTGAGGAGGCCTTTTGCAGCAGGGTTTCCTAATGTAGTACGCCTTTTGCATTCTGATTGCTGTTCCAATGTGTGTGTTAAGGACTCAAGTAACAAGAAATCTTTGACAACTCCAGTCTTTCTCCATTTATCATGATGTTGCTTATTGGTTCAATTCTGGGAATATTGTTGTTTTATGTTCAGGTTTAATGCACAGTGAAGGCTGTAATTAAAAATGTTCATCAGTAAATGCTTCAAGTTTTCTCTAATTAAAGTCAGCAAGATTTTGTCAAATTCATACCCAAACTTTTTCATGAGTCTGCCAAAAGGCAATGGCATTGATTTTTATTACTGTATAATGACTACCACAAACCTATTGGCATGGATAAAAAGCATCTTGTTTCATATTTTGTGTAAATTAGGAGTTTACTCCTGGACTAGATCGTGAGGGCTGTGGTCTCATCGGAGGCTCCACATCTTCATCTTGTTGGCAGAATTTAGTGTGTTGTCTACGACAATCATATATTCCTACCTTCTTTGTAGCTGTAAGGTAGTGTTCGCTCTGAGCACACAGAGCTCAGCTTCTAAACGAAAAGGGCAGTTTGATTTTTCAAAGACAGGTGGAACATTATCTAGCTATGACGTAGACTAAATCAGTATAATGTAATCCCAGGCTAGCTGTACTATAACCATTTCCGTTTCTGCCTGCACTAAATTGGAGGTGCTTAGACAGGGTGCTTACAAAAGTGTGCATGAATCTGAAATCTTCTGACCCCCAACTATGTATATCTTTTTTTAATGCAAAAAGTACTGTAGTTCACCCAAGGGTCTCAAACTTTGCATCCCTTCTCAACATTAGCTGAAAATCCAAAATCTCATCTGATTTTCATCAACTTATGTCTGAAATGTAAATCAGGCCCAAGTGTTAGGGAAGCACCTGAGAGAAAAGGATGAATCTCAGCTCTTGAAACACAATCTACCTCCACCTGTGGAGGTGTGAAATAAGACAGGTATTGGCTCCCTCCATAGAATGGCAGGACAGGCCTAGATCAACTGTTATATCTAGTCGGATTTTTTTTAATAGCTAAAGTTATATAGGAAGGACTTAGTCATGACTCTAACTCTGACACATTGCTACCAAGCCAAGGTAAATGCATAGCCACCCAGCAGGACAGTGTAGAACCACTCCATAGTATTTCTAAGACTATAAATCTTTGTGGATGCAAAGTACCTTAGAGCGGCTGCTGGCTTTGTATCACTGACCTTTCAGTTAGTAACTGAGTGTTTAACCGCTGGACAAACAGTGCTCCTTAGAAGGTTAATTAGTTGGTCTTCCTTATGCAAATGCAAGGGAAAGGAGAGAGAATCAGGGGTCCTCAAACTTTTTAAACAAGGGGCCAGTTCACTGTCCCTCAGACCCATTGGAGGGCTGGACTATAGTTTAAAAAAAAAACTATGAACAAAATCCTTATCTTATTTTGAAGTAAAAAAAACAAATGGGGCAAAAACACCCGGCAGGCTGGATAAATGTCCTCAGTGGGTCACATGTGGCCCGCAGGCTGTAGTTTGAGGACCCCTGGATGAATAAACAAGTTCTAAGGTAGTTGCAAAAATGGCCTCAATGGTGTGTACAAGGAGGTCTTACAGAAAAATGACTCTTAACACTGTCCTTGTTGGTATGTGAAGGCAAAAGCTTAATACTCAATGGGAATCAGTTATTGAATACAAACTGACAGGGGAAATGGCATGAACCGACAAGGGACTTATTTCAACGGAAGGTTTCACGAATTTTCTTTTTGTTCATACTAAGATACTTACTAAATAATTCTGGTTTATTTTGAAAAACAAACAAAACAAAAACATTAACTCTTACTTTGAGTTGTCCCGGTTCTTAAAAATTCCTAAATAAACATTATTTCAAAGAATTCTAGTATTATTTTATTATACTGTCATGATTCTTTTCTTCTTATTTCTGGACAACCTGTAAGGAATTTTTGAACGTATAATCAGCTGTAATTTGGAGAGTTAATTGACATGAAGTGAAATACAACAAAAGTGAATAGCTTTAACACCGTGACCTATATAATAAGTGGGAATACATCTGATGTAACTGCATATATTTTCTAACATTCTTTCTCTAGTTAGAAGTCTGCTTTTTTATTATCCCAACTGCTCAGAAGTGCAAATGAATACTTGCTGAACTTGTCCCTAAAATAATTGTTGCATTTTAAATTCTTAGGCAAGAGGAGATGGTAGAACTAGACAAGCTAACGTGACTCAAATGGAATATATGCATGTCAATAAAGGGAAATGTTATACATACTTTTCAGAAAGTATTTTGCTGGATTATTCTATTTCATTTTCATAAACGTATATAGCACATAAGATCGAGTTGTTTATTGTAATAGTGCCTAATATTTGGAGTTTTTAAGTATGCTAATAAGCATGTATTCACATTTGACAGATTTTGAACAATTAAATTCTAAAATGTTTGAAATTTTTTGGAGTGGAAGCTACACTGAAACTTGTCCATTGTGGGTAATCCTGCTGCCATTTAAAACAGTGGTAGCATAGTTTCCAGAATCACCGCAGTATAAAATCTTACGGAAAAATGATGGGGCGCCATACCATGCACTATTAAAGCAAGACACTAGTTCCTAAAAACAGGGCACCTGAACATCTTGTCAATTCAAATTCCTTAAGTCAAGTTTAGAAGTCACAGGGATGTCTACAAATCAATGAGCAAGCGTAGACCCAAATGGAAAGGCTGGAGAGTGCCCAGCATCAGAGTAGCATGTGTTCCAATGAAACTGATACATTTTATAGCTCATACCTCGCTCTCAACCAAGCAGGACAATATACTTATTTTTTAATTTAAATAGAATTTCATTGTAAATATTCGATGTAATTAGTGCTAGACCCTTTCTCATGTATCTATTTTGATTTGCTTGTCATATTTCTTTGATTTTTGAGTGTGGCATTGTGGTTAGCTGCCTTCCAAAAGTTCTGCATTTCAAAGCTGCCAGTTGCTCTCTGAAGAAGACGTACAGCCTTGGAAACCAGTGGGGGAGGGCAACACAGTTCTCCAGGGTTGTTCTGAGTTAGGATCTGGTGGATGTGATTATTTTCTATTCATACAAATTCCATATTGTTATTTAAAATAACTACTTATGTTTCATATTTTAAAATCAATTGTGTATTGGAAACAAGGATAGTGAATTCATAACAGCTAAATTAATAACCAAAACTATACAAAGAACATATTATAAATTATTCTGGTAATCCAGAAAACAGACAAATTGACATAAGTCACACAACTCACAAGTTCCATGATGGAATTACAACTGGTGTTTCTGCTTCATAAAGAGAGACCCTTAAACCAAACGTGACAATTCTAGCCCTTGGAGCTCATTATTCAGCATGCTCTCATGGGTTGTTTAAGTAACATGCAAAGGTAAATACTAAATAATTCTTTTCATTTTTAAATGTGCTTAAGGTTATGTGATATAGATGTTTATAAGTTTGTTCACATTCGATTATTTTTCTTTCAGAATCCAATAACAGCAATGTTGAAGGAAAGCCATCAACAGAAATTTATGCAGTGAAATATAAGGTAAACCTTTCTGTTTTATTAAAATTTTGTTACATGAAGAATGTTATGGAAATGTCCAAGTCATTGCCATACAGTTTCTCTAAGTAATCTTTTAAATATAGATTTAGATATTGAGATATCTAAAAGTCATTTTCTGATATTTTGAAATCCTTTAAAAAATTCATCTCACTGGCTCTTTCCAATAATAAACTTTAAAACTCATTATCATAATAACACTTTTCAAATGCCATAGAACCAAAAAAAAAAGGCCTGACATTATGCTATCTAAGTGATTTAAAATTTTTAAAAACGTTGTAATTCTAATTTTGTAAAATTTTCTATATTCATAAACAAAATTAAGAGATACACATGCTTAAAGTATATGTCATAAGGAAGTCAAATTATGTAGATTTTATTAATTAATATTTATAGACATCAATCTTTCTAATGAACACTAAGGATATATTTGTAACTTATCTTTAAGACACAAATTGTTAGTTTGTAATTGATCCTATTAATAGCCATCATCAAGTTCTATAAATATATATGAAGTTATATATTTTGAAAGAGGATCTATTAAACACCATGCGCACATACACATATATGTAAATAAGTAGTGGATAATTGAATAAAGTTAATTCAAATGATTTGGGATATTGAATATAAATATTACTTCTATTAATTTAAGAGTTGAATAATGATATCCCATTCAAAGTAGACTACAATTATTAAAAGATCTGGCTGAGCATTTAAATATCCTAACAAGAGATGAAATACTAGGAAACAAGTCATGAGACCTAAAGTATTATTTTATCGGATGTGAAAGAACATCCATCACATATATTATATGTAATAACCTGATCTTTAGGTAAGTATACATATATGTACTAAATTATACCCATTTGTATAAATGGAAATGTTTGAAAATGCTAATATTTCAAATATCATTTCGAAGTCCATCTCTATTGCTTTTGGTTTTACTGTGTTTGAAATTGAAATCCAGATATGAATCTCTTCTTGCAATAATATATTAAAAGCTAAACAAAGAAAGCATGTTATCTCAGACTCAATGCAAAGAAAACTCTACATTTTCACCATTTTTAAGCAGGCTCCTGCTCCCAGTGCTTCATCTATGTGGCCCACGAGTACTCTTGGTCCCCTTCTGAACTTTGTAGTGTAAACTAGACTGCAGACAATTTGAGTTTTCTTATCACAGAGGATCAGCAATTACTTGTGCTAAAAGTGTTTCCTTTGTAAAGTCTTTGTGATACAAAAATACATGTAGTAAATGAAAACAAGTATAGGAAATCTGTCATGAGAGGTTGTGTAGCCTGCATGATTTATTTATCTTATTAATAAAATAATTTGATTACAAATAAGCATGGCTTTTACCTCTTGTAAGCATGTGCCATCATTTGAGAATAAACAATGCTGTCTTTGTATTGGTCAGGAAAATTCACATCTGTTTTCATAACCTAGGATATAAAATCAAATATGTTATATTGAAAATAAAACATTACATATAGCATCTTATTAATAATTTATTGTGTAAATGTTTGTGGCACTATTTGTTATGGCTGTAGACCATTTTAAATATAATTATACTTACACAGAGTAATTTGCTACACTTGTTTGGGCTAAGTTCAGAAAGTGACATATTAGAGTGAATAGATGATTTAATTTGTTTATTTTAATGTGATAATATAAAGTCTAATTGTGCTTTTAATATTGGCCTGGGTTTTCCATGGTGTTAGGGGAAATTTACAAAGAGAATAATAAAATTTGAAGGAAGAGAATGGGATCATGTTTATGTACTGAATATAAGTAAAATATGCCATGTTCTACCCTTAGCTTATAACTAATTTTTTCTTGAAAGAAGTAAAATGAAGGGGAAAAGAAAACCAGATAATGAGATGAGAACTAATTGGATTAGTGAGCTAAATCTTAACTATTCCTCTATATTAACTTTGTAGTAGTTCACTTAACATTGATTCCTAAAATGTTACTAAACTTTTATGATATATAACATTTTGCAGATATTACTGTCAAGATAATTTATTTTGAAGGAACTTGGACTTAATGTACTTGAAAAATTAAATATTTGCTCACAGTTAGCCAGGTTTGTCATTTTCCTCTAAATGTGAACCTCCACCCATCTGCTTTACAGCCTTGATGGTGTTTCCAAAAGATAGAGGCCTCCACGGCAGAATCTCTGCTACAGGCCTCTCTCCTGTCATTTCTAACAGGACAGCCTTTCAGCCAAACTTTCTCTGAAACAAACTTTTCAGGAAATCAGATGGTCAACTTGAATAATTGATTTGTCTTTACAGTTGATTTAATGTATAGCTGTTGGTTGGTTGAATGGAACAGAATTGCAATGGAATGGAATTGCAATCTGCATTCTTTGGTACAATTAGTTACCTGATCCATCACTCTCTTTTGTCTAATTACCCCTTGTTTGGTTGTAGGCAGTAAAACACACACATGCACACACACACACATTATATTTAGGTCAGCAATTGTGACTGACTGTTGAGTTTATACATAAATAAATACAGAGTGTACACTATATAATTTTAGGTGGGCTGTTTTGTACTTATACAATATTTTTATCACAAAATGCATGTTTACTTAAGTTATTTAATAGCTACTCCACTATTTTCTTGTCTTTAAATGTGACAAATATGATATATATTTCATCAAATTCGCATTAAAAAGTAGTGTACATGAGGTTTTACTTCTTTGTGTTACCAAGTACTTTTCTCAGCACAATTACTCTTCCTCATCTTGCTCCATAAAGCACCCTAGGAAGCTGTAGGCCTCTCTGGGTGATGGTTGCTGTTAAGTGTCTTGGCCCTTACTCATAGCGACCCTATGCACAATGGAATTGCCCCATCCCACAACGCACAATGGTTATGTTTGAAGTGTGTCAATCCCTGTGCTTGAAGATTGTCGTCTTTTCAATGGCTCTTTACTTTGCCAAGCAGGAGATCCTTCTCCAGGGACTGGTCTTCCCAGCCAGCATGTCCAAAGTATGTGAGATGAAGTCCCGCTGCCTCTTCTCCTAAGGGCAGTCTGGCTGCTTCGTCCAGAACCAATCTGTATTTAGTTCTGGCAGTCCAAGGGATGTCTTCCTCACCAACATCATAATTCAAATATATCAATTATTTTGTGGTCTTTCTTGTTTATGATCCTACTATCACACTCATATAAAGCAGCTGAAAGTATAGAACAAGAGGCATGAATATTTACTAAGTGCTTTTAGTAATTGATTGGTGTTTATTCACTCATTGACATCCCTAAATAACCCTATGATAAAGGTAGGTCTATTGTTTTCCACAGGAACTGTAGGTAAAAAGCAATGACTTTGGTAAGGTGTGGATATTTTGAAAAACAAACAAACAAACAAAAACTTTAGACCGTGACATTTTTATAACAACACCAACAGAGAAATGAAACATAATTCCAAGTACTTACTGAATTTGGTAGCACTGATATTGTTAAGGATGGGGAAATACCTATTTCTCTTAGAAATAGGCATGGGACAGCACCTACAAAAGGTGAAGTGGAAATGACTCCGTGGCGTATGGGTGGTTCAACATAAAAATTCTGGCCAACATACTCTGTTTCATCAGGAAGTAACGAGGGAAGGCACAGGTAGGACGTCTCTGATTGCCCCAGACTGGCATGCATTATTTTCTATGCTTCTGGCACTGCTCATTTGGTTGCAAGGGACCGTGACAATGGGAAGCTGTGCTTGTGTCTTCAGAATGAATGTGTATCTCTTGTCAAGCTGTCACGGCAGATTTATAAGTACTTTGTATCCTCCAGAGAATAGAATCATGCCGACTTTCTCTGAGAGAGAATATATGATCATGTCCTTTTAAGTTTCTTGCACATTTGCTGATCAACAGCATTATTCACATTACTTAAAGTCAAACATTTATCCCTTTCTGCTTACTCACAGTGTCAGCATTTTGAAACATGTCTCATTGACAAAATATCACGGATCCAGGCTGCATTCAATCTATCACATCAAGTATTTAAAATCACACCCAAATCTCCTACTTCTTAACAACAATATCAGCTTAAAAAACACAAACAAATATAACATTGTAAAATGCAATTTCACATTTAAATTACACCATGAAAGATGAATTATTTAGTGTGCATTTTATTGGGATTTTGCAAAGCAATTTTTATAAGGGAAAAATATTACATAAATCTTTGCAAAGTAATGTCCTTATCAGCTCAACCCTATATGTTCTCATACTTAGTTTTAAAATATTCTACCACCTTTCCTTTCCATGTAATTTCTTCATTGCTTTTTTGTTATTTGTTATTTACTAACCTCTATTCTGTTATTAAGAGGTCACAGTGCCAAAATGCTATAAATTCAAATCACTAGAAGTTTCTTTTTCTGAAAAAAATACACATTGTATTCATCCAAGAGAACGTACTTATTTCTTTTCTAATCTGTTATCATCACAACTCTAGCATGCTAACCATTTTGAGGAATATCCCGTATCTTATTTCTGTTTATGTTCCATCTTTCTACCTTCCTTTAAAGCCCAGCAGCATAATCTGGCACAACATAGATTAGAACAAACCACTGCCTTGAGTTGATTCTAACTCATAATAACCCTACATAAAGTTTATCCACTTGGAAGCAGACAGCCTCTTTTTTCTCTAATGGAGCAGCTCTGAGTTTGATCCAACTCTGTGGTTAGCAGCCCACTACCTAACCCACAGTGCCACCAAGGCTCCTTATCAGATTTATGAGTTTCAATTGAGAGTATTATTTAAGGGAAGAAAATGGTTACAGGTATACTCTTTTCTATCTGAAGACAGACATTTGGTGATGGTTAGTTGAATGGAACTTGCTATACAGACTCCTGATTTGTTAAAATAAACTAGGCTATTGGAAATAGAATTGATAAGATAATTGGAGGCTTGCCAGGAGAACAAAAAGAACTGTAAGATTTGCCCATGAAGGAGGCACAAGTGTCCTTCCTGCAGAGGTTGGCATGAAAGATCATATGCATGCTTCTTCCTATAATACGTTGGAGTCAGACAACTCTTGGCAGAAGGTTTGCCAGCTGAGTTAAAAGAAATGTGATAGCTAATCATACTGGGCCATAGTGTCCTGTGTGTGCCCCACAAAGGTGTTGCACAGGTCTCCTCCTTGGCATAGTAGAGCCCTGGTACCTTTGCAGCCCTATGGATCCAATAGCACAACAGGGATAAACAGAGGCGAGTCAGACCTAGTGGCAATATGAAAGCATCAGGGGCATTGTGATGGTGGCTGCAGGCAGTGGGGCCTGAACAGACACCTGGCCTTTCTCCAGAAGAGCTGCTAATGGGTTCAGCCCACCGACATTTTGGTTTAGCAGGCGAGTGCTTAAACTCTGCATCACCAGTGCAAGCCCTTCATCAAAGTCACAATGGCAGTTGTAGCTCAAAGGGGTTTTAAGTAAATAATAAAAATAAAACAGTGAAAAATCATGCTGAAATATGGATCCTGTGGAACACCCAACTGTGTTTGGGCATAATTTCCTAATGAGCCTGTGCAATTATTGGTAAACACAAATAATAAATAGTCACTGACCAAAAAAAAAGTTTGTGCAATATGGGAGGGTTCTTTATAAGGCAGTTTTCTCCAAGCACACTGTAACCTCTACACATACTGGTACCTTCTGACCTAAAGACTGCGATTTCAATGTGATTGTTTATACGATTAAGTCATAGCAAAATTGCATAGCAATCACTTATGTTTGGACTTGTTGTTTTGAGGATTCCCGAACTCTGGTGCTGCCCGGATTAAGACCTTCTCTGTTCACCAAAATACCATACTTGGAGCGCACCGGTCACTGTGGGAGGAAGCTCTGTGGTCTGTTTCTGTAAAGATTGTCTGGGGAAACTTAGGGGGCTCCTCTGTATTCTGTCCTACAGGGTCATGATGAGCTGGAATCAATGCAACAGCAATCTGGGGTTCTGAAGCTATGAAAGATAGTTTTATAAGTCATGCATTGCTGCTTCACTTTCCCCACCTGCTTCCCACCATCTTTGGGTAGTCAGTAGTCTATCTCCAACATATCAGCATCTAGAACCACCCTCCATCCATTTATTCTACACCGACATGAAATCAAAGAAAATCACAATCACAGCAGTACAAAATAACTCTATGCCTTTTTCGGTAAGATTTTTTCCTCTATGAATTAAAAAAAAACACTGGTAATATTAGTTATTGATATATGCATTAGGCTCTGTTTCTCTAATTTGAATATGTGTGTGAGTCACAGTGCATTCATGATCCAGAGTCACTAATAAAGAAATTATCAAGAATGATATCAAGTACTGAGCATCGCTACATAACAACCAGGTCTACAAAAGTTTTTATTGTGTATGAATAAAACTTGTTATTTTGGTGTTTGTTGGTTTTTACACAGTGTGAATACACCAAACCAAAGAAGCAAATCAGATAGCATTAAGTCACTTCTTACTCCGGTGACATTGTGGGTTTCAAAACAGATTTCCACTCTCTAGGGTTTGTAAGATCTGTGATTTTGGAAAACAATTCCCCAGTCAGGTCTTTCCAGGTGCCTCTTATGGATTTAGACCCTCACCTTTTGGGTGCATTGCTGTGAGCTTCACGGTTGGCACCACCGTGGTTGCTTACCTATGTTAAATCACATGTCAACCTCATAGGCACATCTTGCATCATTACACAAGCAGCCCCTAGGCCTAGAGCTACAAAGGGAGTTTGTGACCTCCATGAGTATTTTCAATAATCTGAGAGGTAGGAATACATCTTCTCATGTTTCAGAGAAGAACAGATCGCTTTGCTTCACTTGGATCCAGTCAAGTTTTACTCACATTTTTTTTCTATGATTTTCGCACTTTTCTTTATAACAGGTTGGTTTAGTGTCTTTCCTTTCCCCCCTACCTCATAGCATCAGTTTTTATTTTACCTCAGAAAAATAAATTGTTTTGGGTCCCATTTGTTCTTGGATTCAGGTCCAGGCATATTTATGGGAATATAAAAATGTTTTAGAACCTCTTTTGATGCAGCTTCACTTGTTTTAAACAGGAATATACTACAACATCATGCCATCTATTTCCACATTATTGCAAAAATGGTGTATCCAGATGGTTTTGTGGGAAGGTAAAATAAAGTTTAGAACTGAGTCTATCGAGAATGCAGGTTTTATTTATAAAGTCTGCTTTGAAAGGACACGAAGAGCCTGGGCAGAGCTGCAGACATATCTACTAACAAATGGCTACTTAGTTCTGATTTAGCACAACTTCGAGGCACCAATAAATAAACTGAAGGGATGCCAAGCCCAAATATGAGAGTTTTAAGTTTCGAGGTGTCCTGTCAACTGTTGTTTTATGCGTTTGGGTTCAGATGTTAAATCTGTTACAGGAAGGCTGAATAAATTAAAGAGAAAAAAATCAAGCAGGTATCTTTCTTGGTCTTCCTTTGCCTGGACTCAGGATATTGATTAAATAGGTTCTTTATTTATCAAACTGAAATAAGACTTTTTTTTAAATTTGGGTTCTGAGAAAAGGATGTTGCAAACTACAAAATGTATTTAATAAAATAATATATTATTGAAGCTCATTACCAATGTAAAGAAATCACATTGATCTTTGTTCAGTGGTCACAATTATAAAATGTCAAGGAAACATGTAATTTTTGCATCTATTTACCACAAGAAAATCTATTTTCTTTCATTTTCTTGCACCCCAAACTTTGAAATTCTGGGATTTCCTTATGCTTAAATTATAGCCTGAATCTTCTTTATGTTGAGAGAAATGGAGAATTTTTGAAACTTGTGAATGTAGGAGATTGAATTGCATACCAGATCTGTGTTCCTTCCCAGTGTTGAAAAGAATCAGGCTAATGCAATATACAGGGCCAAAAATAATACACGTGGAATAACAAAGGTAAGACTCTGAGCAAAATTCTTTACCCAGTCAGTTCCTCTTAAAAATAAACTTAAAATATGTGATTCATGCTCAGATGTCACTCTAAATATGAAGTTTCTCTTTCACACTAGGTTTTCTTGGGCCCTCCAGTGGGTTTCAACTTATAGCAGGATTGCGTAATCGAATAAGACTTCCCCTTAGACCAGTAGTTCTCAACTTTCCTAATGTTGCGACCCTTTAATATAGTTCCTCATGTTGTGGTGCCGCCCCAACCATAAAATTATTTTAATTGCTACTTCTTAACTGTAATTTTGCTACTGTTATGAATCGGGTGACCCCTTTGAAAGGGCTGTTTGATCCCCAAGGGGATCACGACCCACTGGTTGAGAACTGCTGCCTTAGACTATAATGTTTATGGAATTGCATCACCAGGATCTTCGACCTTGGAAATCACTGATAAATTCAAACCACTGGCCTTCAATTTAGCAACTGGGCTCTTAATCATTACCCCACAAGCTTTCCTTAGAACGCACACGCACAAATTCAACCATAAGAGTCAAATGTATTCAATAACCATTATTTGAGACTTTGTGGTGATTTATGATGAATGATGTTTGCTTCATTTTCTCAGTTATATATTGTGTGGCATAGTGAAATTTCTTAATGGAATTTGTCTACCCATACCTGTAAAGCTCCTACCAAATGATTGGGAGGGACTATGCAAATTTGACATGTTTAACTCTAACAGAGGGAATTGATCACCTTTTGTTACCACCTACTGACTGTAAGAATGAGTCATCTTGGAAGCTGGAGTAGAGAGAGAAATCCCAGGACCATTGTAAATGGTTTACAGTCAAGATCTCTGTCTGAAGTGGTCGAAGCCATGACCAGAGACATGACCAGAGACACCCGAGGCTGAGGTGGGGTGATAGAACAGAGGAATGGCTCGGAGACCATGGGGCCTTGAGGCAGAACCACAGGCTGGCCTCCTGGACCGAACAGATAGAAACCAAGGGACTACTGACCTGAAAGTGGGAGGGCTGTAGAAAGGCTTAGCTGCTGACTGAGAGGAGGTGTTATAGTCAACCAACGACTGTGCCCATAATGGTTTCTGATCTTGACTTAGAACATCCTGTTAATGCTCCCTAATATACCCCCTTGGTTGTGAGTATTGCCTGTGAGTTCTGTGTGGTCATTGCATTAAATTATTGGGCACAGAAGAGATATACAATCTGTGGGAGAAATGGATGATATAGTAGAAGAACGTGGAGAATGGAGACATGCTGGGCCCCACTTCATGGCAATAGAGAATCCAGCAGAGGTCAGATAATCCCCCGGCCCTGTTATTTACTGCATGTTGAAAATATAATATATAGAATATTTCTTCAGAGCAATCTATTTAAATACAAAAAAGTGTTCAAATTTGCAGTCACTGGTCCTAGATGTCAACTAAACAATGTCACAAATCTTCAATTCAAGTCCAGAGTTCTGAGCATTATTGGCAGCTCAGCTTCTTGACACTCATTAGTTTTGTGACCTTAAGTAATTAATGTACCTATTTTAGACCTCAGGGTCATTTTTGATAATTAGGGATGGGAATGGATTGCAGATTCTCCAGTGCCAATACTGCTGGGACCATTCCACAATAGTGTCTCACTCATCCATGTTACAGTAAAACACAAAAGGACTGAGTTTATTACACCAGTATACATATATATATTTCAGGGAAGGGCTCTGTTTTATTTAAAGATACTTTAATGCACATTCTCTTCTCTTAAAGTTTTATGGTTTATGAATTTAATAGTAAATTCAACTTTTGGATTCAGGATTTTATTTGGAACAGGGAACATTTAAAACTATTTTCTAGAAGCAAATATTATTTATGTGGCCTTAAGTAGTAAAAAAAATTGTTTAAATATAATAAAACTATCATCTTTGTCTTATTTAAAACAATATTTTAGTTCTAAATATTTGTGCTTAATTATTTAGAAATTCTTAATAGCTGAGATTTTTTTAATAAAATAATTCAGCAGAATTAGACCCATAAAATATATCAAAAATTTAATAATTGTTATATCTGAATTATAGTTATATTGTGCTGGGAGCATTACATTTTTTCTGATACTTTTAGGTTGGGAAGTATTTTTTTTATTAAAAATGGTTTTAAAATTAAATTGTGATAACAATACTTAATATTAACATATTTGTGAAAATAGTTTTGTAAACAGTTGAGAAGCATTCCATTTAAAGATACTTTTCTGATCAATGAAATATATAACCAAAGAATACAACAATAGGAGCAAACATTCAATTTCATTTTTAAAGTATTATTTAAAGGCTTTCAAAATTTAAAACCCATCCAATTAACACCTCCTAGAAGCAGTGTTTGTCTCACATTTTACTCTTTATAAATATAAGCTTTGGCTAATGTGGTAGCTTTCATTCACTTCATTTCTTTATGCCTAATTTCTAGAAAGGAAAAACAGATTATTTATATAACAAACACCTATTGATATGTTAAACAGTCCTTCTAACTAAATAGGACTTATATATTTAAAAATAGATAGATCACTGAAAAACAGAAAAGACTGTAGGAGTACAGCCCTGGATTTACCGCTGCTGAATGTTCTATTGCTGAATCTTACTCTGCAATAGATGCATACACACATATATTAGACAGATAGTTCCCTCAATTTCTCATATACTTCTAGATTGGATAAAAGGCAAAACACATATTGGCTCTGGGATAAGAGAAGCTGGAAATGTGGGTTCAAATACTAGCTCTGACTTTCATAACCTATTACGGGTAAGAAAATTATGCCTAGATCATCTCATTTCTAAAAATAGTTTTGCTTTGACAAGCAACTAAGATGCTAATAATTCAGCGCCTGACACATAAAAATATTTCAGCAAGATATCACTTTTTAACACCTTTTTGCAGCTATTACAGAAAAGAAGGGTGCAAATATAACTATGTTTGTTTTCTCAGATTATCAGGAGTGTAAATAAAATGTTTTAAGAGGTTTCCAATCTCATTGATAACATAGATAAAAGGGGAAATTAAACATATAATTGTGTATATACTCATTTTCTTTTAATTATATGAAGTTGTCTGTCTCCACATTTCAACATTGACTACAATTTTTGTATAATTTTTCATCTTTTCCAGAATATTTTTCCATGCCTATTATTTTGCATGATAGTATCCTCCCCCACCCCATCCAAAATCAGGCAGCTCAAAATACTGTAAACAATGAATTAGCTTCCTAAGCCTTTAATGGATCTCAGATCCTCAGCCCTCCCTGAGTAGGGCCCCTCAAAAGGAAAGAGAGCATGGATTTAATAGCACTCAACATATTTTAAAATGGAACCAAAGAGGAAAAATAACAATTTTGGACTATTCTTCATGATGTAGATATAGAAATGATATGTCTTTGAATTGTATCTGAACTTATAAAATTAAATTCAACATTGCTACATCCATGACTCCACTTCAAGCAATCAGTTTAGATCTCAGAATCAAAGCTATTAAATTGTAGAGCTCCATATATAGTCAGTAATCTATCAAGTCTTGTCATTAATTACTTTGGAATCCTTATGTTGAAACGCTTCTTCGAAGTGATACAGAAAATTCATTCTTAAGTCTACCCTTCTGGACACGTGGAGCATCTAGAGCCTAAAATGATGCTGACACATAGTTTGAAACAAAAATAATGTACAGAATACTTTCTCATCTCTAATTAAAGTGTTCATAAAATTATGTTGACTGCTAGTTTGCTGTTGCTGCTGTTAGCATTTTCATGAAATTTTGTGTAAAAGTCATATGATTATTATCATTTTCCCTTTGTGATACAATGCTTAAAATACTGAAGTAAGATTTGTATATTGTTGTTGCTGCTGCTAGCTTCTGCCACACCAGCTTCAACTTATAGTGAATTTACGTAGAAAAAGATTCCCCCAATATCTTGTCTGCATCATTGCAGCCCAACCTCAAGATGTCTTGAGGCTAAAAGGTAAAAGAACATTGGCTTGAAAACAATACAAGCCACAGAGCTGAGTGGTGGGCAGAGGAGAGAGACATAGTAAATAGGATCAAGTACCTTTATATTCTCCCTTAAGTGTAAATATTCTGACTACTATGATTGAGGGAGGATTGTCATAGAACAAAATGCACATACTTTCATGACAATACTTTATGCAAATGTATACCATGAACCCTGCACTCAGTAAAGTTGGTGAGTATTAGCAGGACCTATGAAATTGTCTTTCTATAGCAATCACTTCCGCTAATACTCCGTGATCTCCAATCCCTCTGTCTAATTTCTATAGAATACATTACTTTGAATTCTCTAGATATTTAAATGTATGGAATCATATTGTATAATATATGCTTTGTTGAGGTTTTACCTTATGTTTTGCATTCATTGTCAAAAGAACATGTGAAGATCTATCTAGAAATTCAATGCTGATTGTGATAGGATAACGTCTATCCACAGCCATGGAGATCCAACCAAAGAACTCTTTTTCAAATGTAGGCACTAATGCTGGGGATGAAGAAATTGAAACATTCTACCAACTTCTTCAATCTGAAATTGATCAAACATAGGATCAAGATGCATTGATAAATACTAGAAATTCAAATGCAATGGTTGGAAACAAAGAGAAAGAAACAGTAGTTGAAAAACATGGACATGGCAATAGAAACAAAGCTGGGCATAGCATGACAGTATTTAGCAAAACAACTTGTTCATAGCGAATACCTCTGTTCAACAAACCAACGGCAGCTCTATATGTGGAGTTTTCCAGATGGAACACATGTAAATCAAAGTGACTGCATCTGTGAGAAGAAATGAAGAAGAAGCGCAACATTGGCAGCTAAAACCAGAGCAGTGGCTCACTGGGGCACAGGACATGTGGAAGTTCAGGTTGAAGCTGATAAAAATGTAAACAAGTCCACAAAAGCCAAGATGTGACTTTGGGCATATCCCAACTGAATTTCAAGAACATGTCAAGAAATGTTGACTAATACTTCCACCATTCGTCTGCAGTCTGCTGTACTGTGGTGGCTTGTGTGTTTCCGGGTTGCTGGAAGCCGTCATTGGTATTTTAAATATCGGCAGTATTAGCCAAAGTTTAAAGGTTTCTGTGGAGTTCCCAGACTAAGAACAGACTACAAAGAGCTTGCAGACTAAGAACTGACGGCGGCGTGGTTTAAAATCAGGATAGAGTGCATCCGGGTTGTATTTTCTCGCTTTGCTTATTCAATCTGTATACTGAGCAAATCATCAGAGAAACTGGATTATTTGAAATAGAATGTAGCCTCAGGGTCGGAGGAAGACTTTACTCACAATTTGTGATTATAGATGACACAACCTTGCTTGCTAAGAGTGAAGAGGACTTAAAGAACGTGCTGATGAACATCAAGGATTGCTACCTATGTCTGAATAACAATTTAGAGTAAAGAGGTTAAAAATTCTCACTATTGGCCTAATATGTAACCTCATGATAAATGGATAAGAAATTGAAGTTGTCAAGGGTTTTATCTAGTGCATCCTCAACCAGTGCTCTTGAAAGCAGTCAAGAGATCAAAGTGTGCACTGCGTTGGATAAAGCTATTATATAAGACCCCTTTAAGATGATGAAAAGCAGGACTCAGGTCTGACCAAAGCCCTAGTTTTTCACTGTCACATGCCTGTGAAAGTTGGACATTGAATAAGCAAGGCTGAAGAAAAGAGATGCCTTTGAACTACAGTGTTGGCAAAGAATATTGACAGTACCATGAACTTCCAGAAGAACAAACCGATATGTCTTGGAATAGTGCATCCAGAATGATCCTTAGAGGCAAGCACGGTGAGACTCCTCTTCAAGTACCTTAGATATGTTTTCAGGAGAGATTCATCCTCACAAACATCATGTTTGGTAAGTGGAGGTGCAGCCAAAAAGAGGAAGCCCCTCAAGGAGATGGATTGAGAAGGTGGCTGCAACAATGGGTTTAACCAAAAGAATAATTGGAAGAAGCACACCAGAATAATCCTTAAAAGCAGGGATAGTGAGACTGTGACTCAGATACCATGTATCTGTTTTCGGTAGAGACAACTTCATGGAAAAGGGCATCATGTTTGGTAAAGTAGACAGTACGTTTAAAGAGGAAGCGCCTGAAACGGATGAATTGAAGCAGGAGCTTCAACAAGAAGCTTAAGCCTAGCCAATACGTTCTCTTATTAACCACGTGGTTGTAGCAATTTCAGTAGATATGTCATTGTGGTTAGAGTACGCATTTTTTGAGTGACTGATGTGGAACCTCTTTTCCCATGGGTAATTAACATTAATTAATCTATGTCAGTGACTTGTCTGATTCACAAAATTTGCCTATTTCTGAGAGAGTTGTTTTCGTGTTATGGAATTTGAAAGATTCCTTTTTTTTTTTTTT
>NW_022111373.1:132355771-132358925 GCF_000313985.2 Echinops telfairi
CTCTTAATTCATTTAGTCTGCTTTAAATTTTCTTATGGTTAGTTTACAGTTTTACTGGATAGATATTTGTCTTTGTCCATATTTGTCATTCCATATTTAATATTTTTATCCTGTTGCCAATTATATGTGTATTAATTCAACATAAAATATTTGTTTTAAAATGGCATATATGCACCTGTTTGGCATCATTCTTTCTCCCATTTACTTAACCTACTAGTTTCAGGCTTTCTTCTGAAATTCACTTTGAACCTTTGTTTCCTTTTTAATGACTTTTTGCTAGCTTCAGGAATGACTGTCTTACTGTCCTCCCCAAACTCATAGGTCTCTCATTAGTGTTCAACGCATGCAATCTGTCTTTTAGTTGTCAAAATTCAGGTGGGCTCTCCTCAAGATTGTATTTTGACTCTAGTGGACGTTTTTTTTTCATTTTCTTCAGCTTGATTCAGAACTTACCTATGAACAATTGATGGTCCATTCCACAGTCACCCCGGATTGACCCAGCTTAGCTGCTGATAGTGAGGTTCTCCATCATGTCTTCTTATAGATGCAGTCAATTTACTTTCTGTGTACTCCATCTGGAGAATCCAGGTATAGTCACATTTTGTGTTGTTGAAAAGTTGCTATGAACAAGTTGTTGGTATTAAAAGTTCTATCATGTGATCTCCAGCTATCATGTTTTCCAACTACTGTTTCTTCCTCTCTGGTTCCAACTTTTGCATTCCAAACACCAATAACTATCAATGCATCTTGATTGCATGTTAAATCAATTTTCAACTGAAATCCTTTGTAGAATTCTCTAATATCTCCATAACTTGCTTTTGTGATTGGTGCATAAATTTGAATAATATTTGGATTTCCTTGAAGGGAGATATATATAATCCTATCATAGACAGCTTTGTACTTCATGGTGGATTTCACAATTTTATTATTGGCAATTAATGTCACAACATTTCTCTTGATTGTGTTATTCCCAGCATGGCCAGTACCAGTTCATATCAGCTCACTAATATCTAGGATATTAATCTCTATGCAATCCATTACATTTCTGACCACATCCAAGTTTCCTAGATTCATACTTCCTACATTAAAATTTCTAATCATTACCAGATTTTTGTAGCAATTTCTCCTTGCCATTAGTTGTGTCCCATCAGCAAATGGAAATCCCCAAGCCTCCACTACTACGTGACCAGCTTCACATCACCATAGTCAACTCCACACCCTCAGATCAGCTCCTCTTCAGTGACTTTGAGTTCACTGGGATGGGAGAGCCCTATCCTCATCCACTATCCCCCATGATGCTCTTCTTCCATCCTTTAGGCCTCCAGTCTCTGACAATGTTTCAAAGCGAGGCAGCAGGTTTTCAGCAGCTCTTTTCTTCAACATGCAGAGCTGAGTGCTTCTTCGTCGTCTGTTCTTAGTCTGGAAGCTCCACTGAAGCCTGTGCTCTGTGGTGATCCTGCTGGCATCTGAAATCCCAGTGACATCGCCTCCAAGATGGCAGCAACACACAACCTACCGCTTTACGACCAACCGACACACAAGCGAGGGAAGTAAACTTTGTGTTTACTATTTCTCTGTCTCTATTTAGCACACATGAGATCAAAAAATGGCAAGAAGCCAGCTCTCTCCAATTTGGCTTGGTGACTGCCAAAATGGGGTATGCAGGGGGATCTCTCTTGAGGAAAACGAGAGAAACTCTGATGATCCCTTGGGTAAGCATTAGTTTGTTAACCACAAGGTTGGCAGTTCAACCCAATTCAAACCATCCAGCCACTCTATAGTGAACACATAAGACCCTCTGCTCCCATAAAAGTCACTGGGTGGTAATGGGTGGAAGAGTGAAGCAAAATAAACAAACAAAGAACTGTATGTCACTATTCAAAGGCTGAAACAAAACAAACAAACAGCAAAGAAATGCATGTCACTATTCAAAGGCTGAAACAAAACAAACAACAAAGAAATACATGTAACTATTCAAAGGCGGACAGAATTTAGACAACTTCACATTCTAAGCCAGCAGAATTATAACTTTGCTGGCTTAGAATATAAGCCAGCAGAATATAACTTTGATGACTTTATGACAAACCCTAATTAATTTAATTAGGGTGAATTATATATTTAATATATAGGGTGAATTATATATCTCATATGCACATAATATAATATACACTGGTTATATTTTCTTTCTTTTTAAATGTATCAAAATTCATCATAGTTATGTTTATTTGAAATAAGTAGACTTAGTTTATACTGTCTTCTATACTCTTGCCTGAGGATTTAAGATCATAGTATAATGAAACATATTGATCATTTGTGACAGTAAGAAAAATCATCAAATTTAATCCTCAAATTGCTGCATTCTCCTAGCCCCAGTCTACAAGCAAAGGGCACCTAACAAGGCTTCTTTTATTAAAAAGAGAGAGAGAGAGAGAAAGTTTCCTTCAAAAATTCTAATGAAATCACTGTAGAAGTATGTTTTTGTTTTGTTATTTAATCTTAAGAACAATGAGAGTGTTGTGGTAATGTCTGACAAAGCATATTCTTAGAAGAGATTCAGTGATTAGTTTTAGTATTTAGTTAGTTTATTAAACTAGTTTATTATTGTAGTCTCTATATTTTAGAACCTACACTATTTGCAATGCAAATGCTCATAAATTGTTGTTACTGAATTATTCTATTAGAAAACATTTTGAGTTATTGTCATAATAAAAAGCAATAAGAAAAAATGGTTTTATTGATTACCTGTAAGCCTTTGTTTGGACATCAAAACAACTCTAAAATTACTTTTTGTCTTAGAAACTATATAATATCAATAAGACTTGCCTTTTAAGATTAACAAAATGAGAAGATTATCTAACTGATTACTAAATGAGTGGAATGTAATTGTTTGTGTCGCATGAATTTTACTGAATTTAGATCAATTACCACTAGTGGGATACTAAGCCCTATAAAGTTTAATTTGGGATTTTTCAAAAAGTTCTGTAGAGTTTTAAAATGCATTTCATATTTTCTAACATTGCTTTCAAGTGAGTATACCAAACAATCATGTGAATATAAAAAATATGCCTCATTCTTCAAAGAAATGGAAAAAACTGATTACCAACTTCATATAGAAATTGGAGAAGCCCAGAATAAGCAAAGGACTTCTCAAGAA
>NW_022111373.1:132359839-132371758 GCF_000313985.2 Echinops telfairi
TTCATCATACCACAGTATATAGTACCAAGGAGCCAGAAACAGTCTGAATTCCCATCAATGAAAGAGTGGCCAAGAGCACTCTGGTGCATATACACAATAGAATACTACGCATCCCTAAAAAAACTGTGATGAAGCCATGGAACACCTCAACTCATGGAGGAATCTGGAAGAAATTATGTCGAGTGAAGTTAGTCAAGCACAAAAGGACAAATACTGTCTGATTCCACTGCTGTAGGAACAAGCAGCAAAGCGGGCACAAGCTCAAGCTTACAGGCCAGGCTCCGGTCTTCTGGCCCAGGATCAGAATGCCTGGTAAAGAGCAGGACCAGTGGCAATGAACCAGACATGATCCATCACGTGGCTGGAGGGCATCTCACAACAGCTGGGATCAAATGGTCAGGGGATGGGGAGAATGCCATCTGCTGAATGGTAGCCATGTGGATCTAGGGGAGGCTGCCCTGTCAGAGGGATGAGGCTTTCTGATGGGAGGGGCAACATAGAAGTGGGGAGAGGGAACTTCCAAGTTTGGGGAAACATAGTCGTATGTCTGTTGGGGGAAGGGGAGGAAGAACTGACATCCAAATGGGGGCAGGAGGACCCAGGATGCTCTTGGAACATTAGGTGAAGAGAATCTTTAGTGGTGTGCAGCAAGTGGGAAGAATTGACCTTGGGCATCTTGGGATATCCTGGGAACCCAGCCTGGTGCTGATGAATGCTGGGACACTGAATCCTGGATCTTTCGAGCATGCATCATGCTCACAAGGCTACATCGGTGAGACCCCATATGAGAACCCCACTGGGTGTACTGGACTCTAACCCAGACACACTTGTAACCTGAGGACTTAAGCTGGGAAACACATGGTGTCTGAGGAAGTAGAAGACAGTTGTACCAAGAGAGATGTACCATTCGTTGGTGGACAAACAAGGACTTGAGGCATCAATGCAGCATTAAGATATGTATTATTCCATCAATCCTGTGATAGCCATTCTGTTATATTTTGTTTATGCTTGTTTATATTAGGGTGCATCTCAGAGGTACATCACAATTGGGGCTCACCCTCTTGAAGCTGTGCTATTTGTTTATTTGTTTTTCGGTAAATGAAACCCAGGGATGTTGAGCCAGTAGGGAAAGAAATATAACAAGGATTTGTGGGGACAAAGGGGGACAGAGAGGTATGTGGAAGATAAGAGGGATATGATGTTAAGAAGTCCAGGAAGGAAAAGTTTTGGAGACTGATTGTGGAAGCAATTGTACAATTATGTTGGACATTATGGAACTATGAAATGTTATAAAATATGTATTAATTTCCAAGTTACAGCAAATAAAACAAAAACAAAATAAAAAAGCATGGATCCAGGAATGGGTTTAGGGCTTGCACCAAACCCTAACTCCAAGTCAGGAATAATCAGTTCTTACATCATGGCCTTGCTTGCTACTCACCTTCACAAAATGATCAGTGAAAAAAGGGTGCTACAGCCAAATGTGGTGAAGAAAGCTGATAGTGCCCGATTATTAATCAATCAGAATAGTGCCTGGGGTATTGTATTCAAACAATCACCCATCTGAGTGTGGATTCAACTAAGTCCTCAGGTAAGAAGCATAGCAATTTGTGTGATGCAAAGGTGACAATTACAAAATTCAATTATGGTGAAGAGCTAAAATTATGAACACACAATTTGTAGAAGGCCATGGGGGACGGTGCAAGCCCCAAATCTATCTGCAGAGTATTTAGTCAGATTGAACCACTGGCAGATCCCATCTAGACACAGGCAGAGACCACTGTAATGTTGTTTAGGTTGGATCAAACTGCATACTTGCCCAGTTGATCATCCCATAGATGCGATCAGAAGTTGTGCTGAGTGCAAGGATCTTTTACGGGTTGCATCACATTTTTGAATGTGGATGGGGGTCATTTCCTTCTTAAGCATTATTTTTAATTGGTCTTTATTCTATTATGATTTTATCCTTACCATTTTAATGAGATTTTGTTTTTTATTGTTTTCTGTTGAGTCTCCCAGCAGTGAAGCACAGGAAGAGTAGATGCAGGATGATAAACTGATATAAGGAGATATAGGGAAAACAGGGGTGGAGGATGGGTGGTAGGGAAGGAAAGGAGATTTCAGGAGTAAATAATGGAGGCGGGAGGGGGAGAAAGCACTAGAATGGATTGTGATTGCACACTCATTGTAAATTTAACCATGAGGGGAGGGAATTCTTTAAAATTGATGTGGTGATGATTGTACAATTCTCCTTGATCTGATTGAACAATTGAACTATTAAAATGTTTAATCTTTAAATTATGTGCCAAGAAAACTTGGGGAAAAAACAATAAAAAAATAAACCCTATTCTAACACCAATGATAGACCTGGGCCAGGCCGGCCCCTTGGTTTTAAGTCTCGGTTTGACATCTTGGCCTTCTCTGCTTGCCACGTTTTGGGGGCTCAGTCCAGGCTCGCAGGATCTCCTTCGATAGGTCCCTGGAGATGTGCGTCCAGCAATCCCGCGGGTTCCCGTTGTGCGGTCTTCCTTCATCTTGACAAAAGCCTTAATTTACAAACAAAAGAGTTGAGGGCCAAGGCTATCAGCCACTGTGCCTGTTTAACTACAACAGCTGGGGAGTCCAATCGTAGGGGTAGTTTGAGCCCAGGGGAGCCCTGGTGGCATAGATGGGTACGTGTTGACCTGCCAAACTTAAGGGCTTAAGTTAAAGGCCATCGGCCACTCCACTGTCCATAGGGTCATGGTGAGTCAGAAGAGACTCAACAACAGTACAGTAATTATTAATTTTTCAATTTCGAAGTCCAACCAAGGCTATTTTGTCCCCATAGAGATGATCATGTCCCAACAATCATGCTCCAAACATACCACCAATGTTCCACTCCAGAGCTCCGACCTGGGACTCTGCATCCATCCTGGAAGTGTTGACCCTGGATTTGAAAACCCAAATATGTCACTCCATTATCCACAGTGACACCTCTTGTGTTACAGGCCATGATTGAGGGAGTTGGATGGTCCATCCCCAACTCCTTGTCAACCATTCTAGAAAGTCAATGGTCCCCATTTTGCTCAGCCGTCATGGTTTTGGAATGCATCTTACCGGCCTTGAACTAGGCTTCTAGAATGTAGATGGGGGTGCAGGGGATACCCAGGATTCTAAAACAAGTAGATCATGAACTTCTAGGGAATGAAGTCCAGCCAAAGAGCTCCTTAGAAACAAGACTTGACTTCTGGCATGATGATGCCCAGGTAAGCAACTTGCATTGAGAGCTCCGTGGTGATCAGTAAATTCAATGATTAGGAAACCAAGTGGGGAATTCAGTGTGGTAGTTACATAATTTCATGTCAACTTGATAAATAATGACTAGGGGTAGAGTTTAGCCTGCCCATCAGGTCACAGCTCGATGACCTCTGTTATATCCAGTGTTCTTGGGCATACGAAACTAATGGTCATATCTACAAATATGAAGAGGCAACTTGAAGACCAATCCAAATACTTTGATGGACATGTGTTACTGACCTCTTGCTAAGTTGAGCAGCTGAAAAGTAAACCCCTACCATTCATTGAATGAACACTTCCCTTGGTTGGCAATGTTTTAGCACTCAGTTTTCTTCCCTCTCTGTTTTTTATTTTAATTTTTAATCATAATTTGTATCATGAAAATGCTTACGCTTTAATTTACTTCTTTTTTATTTTATTGGGGGCTCTTACAGCTCTTATCACAATCCATACATATATCTATTGTGTCAAATACATCTGTACATATGTTGTCATCATCTTTCCAAAACATTTTCTTTCAACTTGAGCCCCTGGCCTCAGCTACTCATTTTCCCCTCCCTCCCCCATGTCCCATTGATAATTCATAATTTTTTTTTCATAATCTTACAAAAAACACTGTCTCATTTCACCTACTTTTCTGCTGCCCATCTCCCTGATAGTGGGACCAATGTCAATTATTGTTATCAGTTCCCTTTTACTACCCCTCCTCCCACCCTTACCTGTCTAGTTTCGCTGCTCCCCTTATTGATACTGGAGGTTTTATCTGTTCTGGATTCCATGTGTTTCAAGCTCTTAACTGTACCAGTATACATGTTCTGGTCTAGCTAGATTTGTAAGATAGAATTGGGACCATAGCAGTTGGGGGTGGTGGGAGGAAGGATTAAAGAAATAGAAGAAGGCTGTGTGTTTCAGCGGTGCTATACTGCACCCTGACTGGCTCTTCTCTTCCTGTTGCCCTTCTGACAGGAGGTGTCCAATTGACTACTGATTGGCTTTGGGTCACTACTCTGCCCTCCCTCTCATTCCCATTGATATGACTTTTGTTTGTTTGTTTTGATTTGGGTCTTTGATTTCCTGATACCTAATCCCATTGACACCCCATGATCACATGGGCTCATGTGCTTCTTCCATGTAGGCTTTGTTGCTTCTCACCTAGATGGCCGCTTGTTTATCTTCAAGCTTGTAAGACCCCAGACGCTGTATATTTTGGTAGCCAGGCACCATCAGCTTTCTTCACTACATTTCTTTTGTACCCATTTTGTCTTCAGCGATCATGTCAGGGAAGGTGAACATCACTCTATGCCAACAAACCCAGGGATAAGGGAAGAATAAGTGATCTGAAATTGATGACGGGGAAGGCATAGTATGCTAGGGGGCTCAGTAAATGGCAATGTAGCCGAGAGGAATTACCAAAACCCAAATGAAGGCCGAACATGTTAGTGGGACAGGAGGAAAGTAAAAGAAAATAGAGGAAATAACTGGGAGGCAAAGGACATTTATAAAGGTCTAAATATAGGCATGTCTATATGTAAATACTGCTATATACAATGACAGGGGAATAGATCTATGTACATATATTTATTTACAAAGTATTACGGCAGCCGATGGACATTGGGCCTCCACTCGAAATGCTTAAGTTTGATGTTAATGACAAGTAAGTTTTTTTTCTCCTTCTTGAGAGAATGAGATATATTTTCAAAATATTTTTGGTATGTAGATTTTGTTTCAACAGTGAAAAAGAAATAAGGCTATCTGTTCCATAAGTCACTTTATTAAATGGAATAACCTAGCTGAACCAGGAATAATAGATTTGAGACATAATCTTATCCGAAATAAAGTGTTGTTTTTTTTTCCATTTCATCTCATAAAATGATGGAATATGTGTGACATGTAAGTGTATCAAGAAAGATCTAGTAATAGCTAAATAGATGACTGGTGCCAAAGGAATAAGATGCATTTTATTTTAAGGAAATATTTTGAAATATCACTGGTGATTTTCTCAAATCACTCATTCACTGGCATGGAGTCAATACTGACTCATAACAACTTTATAACACAGAGTAGAACTGGCTCTGTGGGTTTCTGAAACTGTCACCTTTACAGGAGTAGGAAGCCTCAACCGGTGGTTTGGCACTGCTGGCCTTGTGGTTATCAGTCCAATATGTCAGGTGTATGCTACCGGTAGTACAGAAGTGCATAACAATTACTTAGAATTACTTTGATTTCCCCGGAGCCCACAGTCTTTTTCTGGAAGACGGATGACTTCATTGCAGAGTTTCTGCTTCATACCACAGTGGATCTCTCAATATCCTATTCTCAAGCTTACTAGAAGTTCCTTTATCCATATGGAATTATGAGAACAGATATAAAGGACAGCTATTACTCTTGGTAGATATGATGAGCATATAATGAATAAGACCTATAACCTACATCATAAAGGACTTTAGTATCTAAATGAATTTGGGGGAAAATCCATTTGGGTATCATTCTGAAAACAGACTAATATAAATAATTCTTCAAAATGAAAATGTCAAAAACAAAATAGATAAATTTAATTGCAATAGTTGAAAACTTACAAACTCAAACCCCATCTTTATTTGATGCTAAGTAATGCAAATAATAGACTTGAACATGCTGAATTTTTCAGAAAATAAGTAATGGAGGTAACACTGTAATCATACTATTAATTTACAGTGCTCCACACAGAACAGAATCTGGGACACCATGTGAGGAACAAACAAAACATTTATGAATCTGGGCTCTTTGCCCAGAAATGCAACTCCAAAAAATATACATAACAAGGGAGGGGGCGGAATAATCTCCTTCAAATAATAGACTATTGGGGTGATAAAAAGGAAGAAAAGGAGGGAGCTTTGTGTTACTTTAGAAGCTTCAGTAAAACCTAACACTATGTAGTCCCGATGAGGCATAGGTATCATTGTCTTGCTGCTGCTGTTAGGTGTCTTGAGTTGGTTCTGACCCACAGTGACCTTAGGTCCAACAAAATGAAACACTGCCTGATCCTGCCATCCTTGCAACTCTTCCTGTGCTGGAGCCTATCACTGCAGTCACTGCCTCAACCCATCCTCTATCTCGCTGCCCCTCCACTTCACCGAGCACGATGTCCTTCTTCAGGGCCTGAGCTCTCCTGAAACAGGTCCACAGTGTGTGAGACATAGACTTAGCGTCCTTGCATCAAGGAGAACTCTGGTTGTATTTCTTCCAAGATACATTTGTTTATCCCTTGGAAGTTCAAGGCATCTGTGAATTTCCCAATTTTACTAATTTAGGTAAAAACTAAACCAACAAACCAACAAAAACATATGGTATTTATGTTGTGACTAACTTTTTAATCAACAATCTGGTTTACATACTTATAAAATTAAGACTTCAAATTCTTGACAGCTTTTGAAAATGCTTTAGTTTTACACACTCTGTGTTTCCTGTAGACATCCCTTTGTCTAATAGAAATTAAAACAGTATCTGGAAGTCTGCTTCTGTACAGATGATAGTCTGGAGACCCATTGGCACAGTTCTATTTTGTCCTCTTGTGCTGGATAGCAATGAATGCTTTTAATAGTTAAAAAGAGGAATTTGAAAGTAGTCAATATCAAGGCTACTCTAGACCACGAAATATTTATCTTCCAATTTGCACAAAAAGCTCTCCTATTGAAATTAAATATTAATATTTAATATTAAATAAAAATTAAGATAACTAAATTACATAAATTAAAATTAAATAAAACCATACGTTTTATCATGAAGCCAAGGATGGCAAGTGTTTCAGGTAAGAGGATGGTACCATCGCTGGCAAGTGTTATAGAAGAATGAAGAAAAACCTGGACAGAAACATTTGTAAGGAGACATGGTTCTAAAAATATTTGTGTTTGCTTACTAAATTTTGTGGAAGGGAGCTCAACTTGTTTAAATAGTAGTACAAAAAATCTCTAGATAATGACGTGAAATTATAAAAATTTGATATATTGTTGCCACCTCTGAGATATGACTGGGAATAGGCAAAATGTCAAATTTAGAAGGATAAGAATTGGAATAAGGTAGGCCCTGATTCATTTTGTGAGACAGATAATAGTTACTACTTGAATGCCTTATGATTTCAAATGTCTTTATGAAAGTCATGTGTGGGAAGATTCCAGCTATAAAACTCTAGGCAAACTGGGAAGAGTGATGGAGCATGGGAACATATGTCTCTATGATGCTGAGACCAGAAACACGAGATGGTGCCCAGATACCACTACCAACTGCTCTGAAAGAGATCACATCTAGATCCCATATATAGAACACAAATCAAACTCATAAAACCAATCAGGTTTATTGGCTGGATACAGGCTGGTGGAATCCCTGAGACTATGGTTCTTAGTCTCTCTTTAAGTCTAGAACTCATTTTAATCCTGACGCTCACTTTTCAACCAAACAAGAGACAACTTCTCAAAGGGGCAATAACACCACTGAGATGCTCACACCTTAGAATACTTTGAGACTTAAAGGGTGGTGTTTACTCAAGAACAAATGTCAGAAAGTTTAAGAAAGAAGGAGGAATGGAAACAGAGAACCCAGTGAGGAATTTGCTAAGGGATGTTATATTGTGGAGATGGCAATTGATGGGATAAAACAAAATGTGTGTGAAGTATTAAATGGAAAACTGATCATGAATATGAATTATTGAAAGGAAAATTCATTGGTGTAAGACCCCACCCAATTAAAAATAAAAATTAAATTAATTATTAACACTTTTCTAAAATTTAAGGGGAGAAGGTGATAATTATCACAAAAGTGGTTGAATCAAGAAATCAGACTTGATCCAGGCCCTGACACCCTCCTCGCCATCAATTGTAAATCACTTGTTGTTCCCTTGTCCCTGGGTTTGTTGGTTCCCCACTTCCTCTCCTCACCTTCCCTTTCCCTTGTCTCCCCTGGAATCATCAGTGCCATTGATTTCTTTTCAGGATTGTTTATCTCACTTATCTAGATAGATATGCACTAGCAATAACAAACACAAAAGTAAAACAAGCAACAACAAAGAAAAGCCTTTAAATATTTCCAGCAACAACAAAGAAAAGCCTTTAAATATTTCCAGGTCTGTCTGTTGACCTTTATGAGTGTTTTCCAGTTGAGTCTGATGAGTTGCCATGCCCTGGCCTCAAAGTCCATTTTTGGGATTCCTCGGGGACTTCATTGCTTTGCTCCCCTTGCTGCTCTGTTGCATGCCCTGTGTGATCATGGGGTATTGATGGGATAAGGTATCAGACATCAAATATCCAGAACAAACAATCATATTGATGCAAATGATGGGGAGGGCAGAGTGGAGGCCCAAAGCCCAACTGTAGACAATTGGACATCCCTTCACAGAAGGGTCATAAGGAAGAGATGAGCCAGTCAGGGTGCAGTACAACTTTCCTCTAGTTCTTTAGTGCTTTCTCCCCACCCACCCCCCATCTAACATAACCCCAATTCTACCTTACAAATTCAGCTAGACTGGAGCATATACACTGGTACAGCTAAGAGATCACAACACAGGATATCTGGGACAGATAAACCCTTCAGGACCAATAATGAGAGTAGCGATATCAGGAGGGGAAGGGAAAAGGAAAAGTGGGTGGAGAAAGGGACAACTGATCACAATGGCCAATGTATTACCCACCCCCCAGGGGGGACAAACAACAGAAAAGTGGGTGAAGGGAGACAGCGGTCAGTGGAAGACATGAAAAAAATAATTTATAAATTACTAAGGTTTCATGAGGGAGGGAGAGGGGAGAGGAAAGAAAAAAATTGAGCTGCTAACAAGGGCTCAAGTAGAAAGAAAATGTTTTCAAAATGATGATGGCAACACAGGTCCAAATGTGCTTGATACAATTGATGTATGGATTGTTACAAGAGCCCCCAATAGAATGATTTTAAAAAAAAGAAATCAGAGTTATAAATGAGATTGACTATAATTGCTCTGAGAGCACCCCTGGTAGTCCCTGATATCCCACCATGATTTTATTCAGTTGTCCTGAGGACAGAAGTCGGAATAAGAGTACATGGGAAGTTATTGTTACAAACAGCAAAATCAAATTAGGCTTTGAGAAGAAAGAAATAGAAGGTGGTTATTGCAAAGGGTGGAGAACAGAAGGAAAAAAAATCATTTTATATGTCATTCTTGACTGTGAGTGGTCTTTGACTCCAGGAAAGGCATCTCGCAGATAATGGAGATTAAGTGGAGGGGCAGTGAAAAGAGGAAGGCTGTCCAGGAGGACTAACAGTGGCCGCAGCCATGGGCTCAGCAATAGGACCAATGGGGAGGAGAGTGCAGGATCAGGCAGCATTTTGTTCCATTGTGCAAAGGGTTACTCTGAATTGGAACCAATTTGATGGCCCCTAATAAGAGCTAATGCAACAATAAAGATAAAGGGTAAATATTTAAGATCAAGATATTCAGAAATGAATGCCAAAAAAAATTTCATGCACAAGTGTCATTTAAGTATAAAGTTTTGTTATTGTTGTTGTTGTTGTTTTAATTTGATTTCAGAGGGGAAGACCTTATTCTACCATCCTGGAAAGATCTGATCTATTTCTTTGTACAATGGGTTTAATGCCTCTTATGATCCCTACCCAGATTTTGGTGAAAACTCCTTGTGGCGTTGTGGATTACTTGTTGGGCTGCTGTGGTGGAGTGAGATTTCATATTATGGCTTTTCCACCCATTACTTTGTAATTTCCACAAAACGACTGAGTGGGACCATGCAAACAGAGTATATGGGACATGAATAGAAGAGAGTAGTCAGTTTTTCTGACCATCCCCTGGCTGTAAGGAGGCCATCTTCGATCCAGAAGGTGGGGGGGGGGTTCTTTGAAGCAGCAGCAGAGAGAGAAAGGCCCGGACCATTGTAATAGCATGCTCTAGACCTTTGCTGAAATGGCAAAAGCTGAGACCCGAGGCACCAAATAATGTGGCACAGAGACTGTGGAAGAAAGCAAAGAAATAGATCCATGACTATGGGACTGTGACACAGAGCAGCACGTTCGCTTCCTGGTCCAGGAAGGCAATGGCCAATGGACCATTTGACTGGGGAACAGAAAGAGACAAGGCTGAGGAGAGGTGTTGCTGTGCACTAATAAATGTTACTCATCCTGATCTGTGGTAACCTATTAACCTTCCTAGTGTTTGTTCTATTGGGCATTGGATAGTTATGGATCAGAAACTAGTCGGTGGCACCTAACAACATTCACTTGATGGCATTGCTATTGCTAGGTGCGATTGACTTCTTTCTGACTCATAACAAAATACCAAATAGTTCAATGACATCCTCATGAGTGTTCTTATGTTTGAGCCAATTGTTGCAGTCACTGTATCAGTCCATCTTGTGCACTTTCCTCTTTGTTTCCTTCCTCTCTCCTTTACCAAGGATGGCAAGACATCATCTTACATTCTTTAGATAGATTGTCAGGAAAGATCAATCCCTGGAATAGGACATCGTGTTTGGTAAAGATGAACTCCCTCAATGAGATGGATTGACACTGGCTGCATCAATGGGCTCAGGCATAGGAACCATTGTAAGGATGACACTAGACCTTACAGTGTGTCCTTCTGTTGTGCATCGGGTCACTATGGGTTAGAGACTAACCACTTCACCAAGCATGATGTCCTTCTCCAGGCACTAATCTTTCCTAACATCTTTCCACTGGCGGAGTAAATGGTTATCCGTTGAGTTGCTAACCACAACGATGTGGTTAGCAAACTGTGTGAGACAAAGTATCATGCCCCTTGCCTCTAAGGAGTATTTTAGCTGTACTGCTTCCAAGACAAATCTAGTTGAGCTTTTGGTAGTCCATGGTTCTTTGAATATTCTTCCCTAGTGCCATAATGCTAATGGGTCTTTTCCAGTCTTCCTTATTCAATGTTTAACTTTCACATGCATATGAACCAACTAAAAATACCATGACTTGGGTTAAGCTTACCTGAGTCCTCAAAATAATCTCTTTTATGCAGCAGAGTTACCCAGTGCAATATGACCTTTGATCTCTTGGCTGCTGCTTCCATGAGCATTTATTGTGAATCCAGGCAAGACAAAATCCTTTGCAATGTCAGTGTTTTCTGTATTTATCATGATGTTATCCCTTAGTCCAGTTGTGAAGATTTTGTTCTTCTTTACATTGAATTTTAATCCACAATGAAAGCAATCCTTTATCGTCACCAAGTACTACAAGTCTTCCTCACTTATAGAAATAGACCATCATAATTGTATTTTCTGTAAATTCTGTGCAGCCACTGAAACAAATGATTGAATCCAGCCTAGAAGTAGACTGCAGTGGGAGGAATGGTTGATTTCAGAATAGGTTAAAAAAAAAAAAAAGATAAAACTCAGAGGTATGCCTGACCTCCGCCTCTTGACAATAGGTAAGCCTGGATGATCTCCGATACGCAGCTGCTAATTGTAGCTGCTAACAACAAGATTAGCTGTCCACGCTCATCAACCAGACACTGCAGGCTAAAGAGGAGGCTTTCTTACCCTGAAAAGATGTAAGGCTGGGAAATCCACAGGGCCAGTTCTACCCTGTTAAAGGGTTGCTATGACTCAGAACTAACTAGATAAAAATAGAAGTGAGCTTTTAATTTGGTGGATCACTTGTAATTTTTTT
>NW_022111373.1:132372709-132382940 GCF_000313985.2 Echinops telfairi
GAGCTAGATGGCCGCTTGTTTGCCTACTTGTAATTTTTAAAAAATTGCCTGCATAACTCATCATTTTAAAATATTAAAAAGTAATAGGGGAATGATCTCAGAATTCATCAATACCGTTGCAATGACAATGTGTTGATTATCAAGTCTTCATATATGAGAAATTTAACAAATATTTTCTGGATTAAGTAATTTACCTTATATGATAAAAAATAACTTTCAGCATGTTTGTATTTGTGTGATACATTTAAATGTAAGCATGTTAATTATGTACAGGGTGGAAGCTAAATAACTAGTTTATTGAATTGAAAATATACAATTACTTGATTGGCTTCTTATCACAATGATTGCCTAAAGCTTTAAACGAACTTTAGGAAAAATATTTGCTGTCTCTACTTTCTTATTCCCATCTGCAAAATCAGAGTTTTCTAATGCACATCTTAAAATACGTGTTAAAATATATAACACATATTTTAAATGTAGGTGAAGATGCAGAGTAAAAGATTATCTTTAATAACTAGACTTATAGAATGTATTTAAACACATGCTATCTTAAAAATGAAAGCTAAAACAAAAAACACTGCATAACTATCTTTAACTAGAACTCATCTCTAACGTTTGCCTCTCTGCTGACATTTCATAATTTAAACATATTCAGGGACTTGAGGAGGCGCTCTGGGGGAGAATCAGTGACCCACTGAGTTGCTAACCACTAGTTTAGGTGTTTGAAACCAGGGAGAGCCATCTGCTTCTGGAAAGATTAAAATCTGGGACATCCAAAAGGGTCCTTCTTCTCTGTCCTATAGGGTCACCCTGAGTCAGGATCAACTCAGAGCTACTTGATTTTTGTTTTTGCTTTTAATTTAGTTTTTGGTTTAGGTTTTAGTGATCTGAGTAAATTTTTGTTAATAATTTTTTGCTTTCTACTTGAGCTCTTGGTATCAGCTCCTCATTTAATGCTTTCTCCCCTGTCACCCACTATCATGACCCCAATTCTACCTTACAAATCCAGCTAGACCAGATCATGCACAACAAAGGGTTTGTTTTGTTATTTGAGATGATAGTAGTATTCTGTCACTTTACTGATACCTCAACAGCTACAAGTCCCACAGATGAAGAGGGCCACAGCTCTCAGAACTGTGGGAGAGACCACAGGCGGAAGATGAGAGTGAGGAGGCAGAACAAGGAGATCACTCATTTTCACCACACAGGAAATGCAGGGAGTCCTTTGCCAGTTCCTGCTCTGTCCGGAGCTCCCTGCGGCTCTAGGAAAACTAGTTCACCCTCAGAATTATCCAAAAGAAGCACATCCACAAAACACCAATGCACATGTGCCTTTGAAACCATTATTGCAGATATGTCCCACGTCTGGTGTTCTCCACAGTTTGGGAGCATGATGAAGCTGTGAGTTTCCTCAGCTCCCCTAGGATTCAGTGTGTGGGTGGTGGTGTGGGTTCAGCAAGAGGGGGAGGAAGGCGGGAGGAAGGGTGTACACTCACATGAGATGGAACTGATATCACTTCAATATAGTTGAAATGTCATGAAAATGCTATCCCTTCTAGCTATCATGTTCCTGGGATAGAAAGCTAATTTATCTATTTTTCCACAAGTATTTTAAGTGTATAGTGTTCATCCAGTGTATATTGTTCACCTTTTCTTAAGCATTGGATATAGCCATGAACAGAACAAAACCAATTATTATTCAACTTCTTTGGAGATTGCAATGTAGTTGAAGGAGACAAACATATGCCAATGAAGTTGATAAATGTTGTGTAGTAAAATTAACACAATGTAAGAAGATTGACAATGATTTGGGGATATGATATTTAGAGTTGGTTTTATTGATAAAATTATATTTAAATAAAGCTATGAACAATGTGATAAAGTGACCATTCCAAATAAAAGAAAGAAAATATTTCTTCTTAGTACAAAAGTCTTACTTTTTATGTTTCTGTAGCAATTGGAAGGATATCCTAGGATTTCAAGCCAAGGAGGAGATTGGAAAATGAAATTGGAGAGAGGGTTTTTGTTTATATTATTTTTTTATCTAGTATGTATATATGTCCATATATGTGTATGTGTGCACATAAATAGATACACGTGTGTAAAATGTGTGTTTGTGCATAGTCATATATAAAAACACACACATATACTTACATAGATATGCAAACACTCTAATATAATCATATTCACACTCATGCATAATCATACACATACTCTATATATAATCATACATAAAACCCTAATATGTAATCATATACATATAGTGCACATGTACATCTATACGATTATATATTAAACTGAATGCTTATGATACAACAAACTATTTAAAAGCATTGTTGCTTCCCCAGTAAATGCGGTATCATCATTTCAGAACAAATTCTTTCAAATTAGTAAAAGCAAAGTAACAATGGGAAATTTTCTGCAAGCTTTATATCATAATATGTAGCATTCATCAAATATGAAGAGACACAGTGCTTGTTCTTTAATTTTAAAGAAATGTATTTCATTATGTCAGCAAAGTTTTAATCAAAAGGGCCTGTGAATAGACTAGATCAAGCAGAAAACAGCCAATCAATATTAATGATAGTTTATCTACCACAAATTGATTTTGTAATAAATAAATGCTTGCAATGGAAAGAGAAAAAAGTCTAATATTTAGCCTAGCCAAAATCCATGCTGTCTCATTGGTCTATTTTCAAAGTAGTTATTTACAGTCAATTCATGTTCTTCATATGGTTTAAAATAAAAAATTAAACTATACTTAGTGAAAAAGCTGCCATCACAAATAATAATTTAAATATTCTGAATACAGACCCAATAACCAATTACTTAAAGTAGGCATAATATAACTGGCTCTATTACAAAACAACCTGAGGGTTTTCTATTATCATGAAAAATATGAGGCTGTTAAATACCTGTGGTTGTTTGCTGATTAAATGCTTGACCTATATTTCCAGAAACAAGAGTGAAGCAACTATCTGCCAAAGTAATTTCATATGTTCAAAATAGGAAGTAGATTTCTAAGACTCTGAAAGTCAGAAGGGCCTGCTTAGAAGACCTCTCACTTTATCTTCGGTGACAGCAGGGCTGCAATTTCAAAGGGGAAGCAGAGAGAGAATATGTGCACTGTTTCAAGGAGACTTAATGAAAAAGAAGAAGCTCGTCTTTCTCAGGAGCACGAAGTACGATTCTTATCATTCAAATAAAAACTTGTTAAGTCTTTCACTTTTCTCATCCAGCAATCGTGAGAGAAGATGTTTAATATTATGTAGCATATATTCTTTATTCAATTACCATCAACAGGTTGTGATTAATTAATTTTTCATTAAATGAATTACACAATAACACTATCACACACCATCCTAGTGATATTACTCTCACCATCACTATTTCATTTTGGCCAAAGCAGGAGGTTTCAATGTAGTATTTCACGTACTTGGTGTACATAGTTTGGCTTTGTTTTCAGTGCTGGAGATACAACGATGCTTCTAAACCACCTCAAGAAACCAAACTGTGGCGTACACGACTCTATGGAGATCAGCTGCAAGAAGTGCCTGAACAGACACAGTTCTAGTTCCTCAAGGTCGTTTCATTTAAAGAGTAAGCATGGAGGATACACAAGTACTGATCACATCTAAACATCAAAACTACACCCTGCGGCAGGGAGGCTACAAGTTGGGCTGCTAACCACAAGATCAGCAGTTCAAATCTGCCAGCAGCACCACAGAAGAAAGATGAAGTTTTACTCCTATAAAGAGTTATAGCCTCAGAAACTCACAAAAGACTACTACTATGGCCTACAAGCTTGCTAGGAGTCAGGGATGAACTTACACGCAATGAGGTTTTTTGATGGAAACGGTGTATAGGTTTTGGGATCACACTGTTGGGAAAGAGTTCTATAATTCCTGGATGATGGAAACAGGCAAAGGAAATCTCATCCTAGAAGGGTTATTGGGTACACCCTTCCTGTCTTGTGTCTTTGCTTCTTATCCTCCCTGACCTTGGTCCCACTCATTTGTGCCCCAGCTAAAGAAGGAAACAAAGGTCTGTCTTTTGTTTGTTTATCATTGTTGTTTTCAAGTCTGTTTTCTAGAAACCAAGTTGCTTAGACTTTATTGTTAGGGAGTCAGATGCAGAGAGGAAAACCAGTGCTGTGGCAACAAGCATGTGTATCTCAGGTGGATTTATTGTTATCCATTGTGTCTCCATTTTCATATCTGTACAATAAGGATAGTTATTATTGTTATTGATGTTGTTAGGTGCCATCAAGTCAGTTCCAACTCATAGCAACATTATGTACAACAGAATGAACACGGCTCGGTCCTCACCATCCACAAAATTATTATGCTATAAGCCCACTGTTGCAGTGCCTTGTTGCAACAAGATGCAATCCATCTTGTTGAGTGCTTTCCTCTTTTATGCTGCCCACCTACTTTACCAAAGATGATGTCCTTCTTCAGGGACTGGTCTCTCTAGAGAACGCATCCACATAAGATGAAGTCTCACCATCTCTACTTCTAAAAAATCACCCTTCTTCCAAAACATATCTACTTGTTCTTTTGGCAGCTCATGGTACTTTCAAAATTCTTTACTATCATAATAAAATATATAGATTCTTCTTCAATTTTTAACCTTCACATACAAATGTGGAAATGGTTTGGTATGATTTGGGTCAGGTGCACTTTAGTCCTCAAAATAACATCCTTGTTTTTCAAAACTTTAAAGAAACCCTGTGCTGCATATTTACCCAATTTTGCCATTTGATCTTTAGACTGCTGTTTTCATGAGCAATGATTGTGGATTCAAGCAAGATGAAACCTTTGACAACTTCCACATTTTCCCCATATATCTTGATGTTATCCATTGATCCAGTTGTAAGGATTTGTGTTTTCTTAGCATGAGTTGTAATTCACACTGAAGGTCAAAATTCTTGATTTTGTTCAGCAAGTAATTCAAGTCCTCCTCATTTTTAGAAACCCAATTGTACCATATGTTTAACACAGGTTGTTAATGTATGGCCGGATCAGTACCAGGCTGCCTTCTAGCAGCAAGTGGCCTTGAATCTCCCACACACACCTGCGGAGCTGACCAGAGCTGGCTAATCACCCGCCTTGTTCTCGATCTGCTGCTCTGCACCCGGGACTGGCATGGCTCGTTTGGCTCAGTGCCCACTTTGCTCTCAACCCTCCACTCTGCACCCAGCATGGCCCGTTTGGCTCAGTGTCCGCTTTGTTCTTGCCCACCACTCTGCACCCAGCGCAAATACACCGGGAACCAGGAAGACACCTTACATTCCAGGAACCCGAACATACCTGTCCATATAAGCAGCAGCCCTGTAGCCTGCAATGCGACTCCACCAGCCCGGACATTGTGGACTGTGGGACTTTGCCCAGACTGGGTTCTTCTCCCTACTAAAGCCTGTTTGTTTTAATTCGACTGATTTGGTTTCTGGCGCCTCTCGACTACCTTACAGTTAATAAGCCTTCCCCTAATCATGATGCCTCATTCTTGTTCACATTGTCCAGCTTCTCTAATTATTTGCACAACATACAGATTGAATAAGTAAGGGGAGCCCATACAACCCTGTTCCCCAGCTCTCATGATTTTAAACCATACAGTGTCCCTTTCTTCCCTTCACCCGACTGCCTCAGTCCATGAACAAGCTCTGCATGCTCACATGAAGTGCTCTGGGATTCACATTCTTCCCAATGCTATCCACACTTTGTTATGATGAACACACTCAAATGCCACTGCACAAGGTAGTCCATTTCTAGTATTCTCTAGTTTGAGGAAAGATCCATTTGACATTAGCAATGCCACCCCTTTCTGAATTCATGAAATTCTAGAAAATTCCTGAATTTACATAGGGTCCCTATAAATGTATTGAGGCAATTGTTGTTGAATGATATTCAGCAAAATTCTACTTGTATGTGATATTGTGTAGCATCATATGTCTTGTCAGCATCTCCAAAGGAATGAGGAGAGAGAAAAAGTGTCTCCCGCCTCCAAGGAGAAAATTCTGAAGTTCCCAGAATTCCCAGGAGGAGGCCAGGCCCATGCAGATGCCTCATCGGGGCTATGGCTTGATTGACAAACTAGAAGATTCCACTCCTTCACTCATAATCTCTCAAATTGACAAAGAATTATATAACTACCGCAGACCACCCCTTGTCAATTTGAAACTTTTACATAAGTCTTTAGCCATATAGACTTTTCAAACAAAAAATAATAAAATCATATCTGTACCTAACAGGATAAAACTGAAATGCATACAATTTAACATATGCCACCCTCACTTAAACAAAACAAAACAAAGATGTCCTATGACTACCAATTGCAGTTAAGTAACACCTACACCTTAATCCTATAGTCCTATGAATATATTCCACCATCTATGAATGTTTTCAAACCAACCACTTCATGCCTTTAGCCCCCAATTTTGGATATCCAATTGCTATAGTGCCCACTTATATCAACCCAGTGCTCTAAGGAGACAATCATATTCTTTGATGTGAAGAATTTTCATTCCAGTTGGAACCTTATGAAATTTGCATCCATAAGCAAGGTCAGATCAGGAAAGGCCATTGATAAAGTCAGTAGCAACATGCACCACTTCACACGCTCAAATATCTTCTCTTCATCTCGTTAGATTCAGGTCAACTCAATGTGGGCTGCCTCACTTAGCCTCACTAGGGTCATCTTGCCTATAGATCATGACCCCATCACCAATTCTCAACAAGCCTAGCCCCTTGTGCTAGGTCAAGAACTTCAGACCAGTCAGCCCTCTCTCCTCATCTCCTCAAGTTCCTGTAAACAAGATCTATGGGTGTCAGTGGCCAGACTCAACCCATCTCTTTCTTGCTACATTTCTCCCACTTCTGCTCATCAAGTGGATCCAGGTGGTCACCTAGCAAGCATTTCAACCTGCCGACAGGCTCTCTTTAGCATTCAGTCCTAGAAAGGAGTTTTCTTCATGGTTCTAGAATTTTTCCAGCTTCTGACAAAAACCACTAGAGTTCAAACTTCAAATCCAAAGAGTTCTTATTTTCTTCACTCTGAGTATCTTGCTCCTAGGTAAGTCTCTGGGAATGCAAATGTTCTGAGTCCTCCAAAGTACGGGTGGGGCTTGTCTTTTCAGAGCCTTCTTTCTGGCTCATCCTAAAGCCATCTAAAGTTCAAATTAATGGCTCCAGACAAGTGGGCTTACAAGCGCTCTATTTTCATACTTCCCAAAATCATTTCAATAAAACCTTATATCAACAATAATAAACACAAAATCAGTATAAACAACATAGAATCAGATACTAAACTCAATTCTTAAAACAGTCAAGTTCAATTCTTATTTAGCTTATCTAAATCTGTATCTAAATGATTATGTTCATACAAAAATATAGGATTAGTTCTCTGAGAGTATCAAAGAAGATCCAGGCTTTCTGTAAACCATTTTGACCTTCTGTCAGCCATTTTCCTTAAAGTAGCATGGTTTCGAGGAAATTCAAATGGTAATTTCAACCTCTGATCTCAAAATATACATTAATCATATTCATTTTCACCATTTCACACAGGAATAACCAAAGACTACAACCAAACAAAATAATCAAAACTTTAACTTCCCATTTTCTTTCCAGAAATCAACTCAGTAAACTGCAAGGACATATCTGAATTCTGGCTAGCCAAAGAAACACTACCATGGGCAGAAGTCAAACAAACATCAATTCTCAATCTTTAGATTTGTTTCTCTAGTACCCCACTCCCAAGGTACCATAAAGTGTAGCACCATGTGTCTTGTCAGTTGAGAATCTCCAAGGGAGTGAGCAGAGAGAGAAAAAAGTGTGTCCCGCCTCCAAGGAGGAAATTCCAGAGTTCACAGAATTCCCAGGGCTAGGCCATGCCCACAAAGAGCCCTCAGGGGCTATGACCCAATTAACAGACTAGACTCCACTCCCTCTCTCATAATCTCTCAAATTGACAAACGATTATATAACTACCACAGATATCAATGGTATTATTCTGTCATTAGCACATTCAGTTGGATCACCTTGCTTTGGGTGCACATAGTCAGTTGGCCAAGTAGTAGTCTTCCAAATTTCCTGGAATAGATAAATTAGTGCTTCCAGTGCTTCATCAGCGTGTTGAAACATTCCAGTTGGCATTCCATCAATTCCTGTAGGCTTGCATTTGGCTCGTGCCTTCAGTGCAGCTTACGTTTGTTATTCCTTGCATTGAAAACATAGAATTCTCTAATTCAAAATGGCCAGTACTGGTCCTTTACATTTCACTGCACTCTTGGATGTGGGTTTTTATTCACTCCTTTTCACTTTTGAAAACTTCAAATCCATACTTTGTTTCAATTATTAATAGGTGTTTGCAACTGTTTCATCTCATTTTGAGTTGTGTGCAATCAGTAAATGATGGTCCCAAATGCTTTACCACCCCACCCCACCCCCGCCACCCAGGGTTTACCCTATCCATGTTATGAAGATTCACTCTATATTGTGCTTTTCCTAAGTCATATTTTGAGTATGTTCCTCCCTGACATTCCAGCACTATATCTGACAATGTTCTGTTTCTAATCTTGAGGGTTTCAGTTTATGACATTGTTATTGACATTGTCCTTATAGCTGTCAGTGACTTCCTCTGACATAGGCAGTCATTTCTCTTTGTAATCTCTTCTTGGTCTGGAGACTGTTGAAACCTACTCATTTTGAGTAACCCTGCTGATATTTGAAATGTACCAGAGTGAAATTTCCAAAACCAGAGGAACACAAATGCCACCACAGAGAGACCAACTGATAGGCAATTGAGAATGAACATAATTATAGCACTTATATCATTGTGGCAGGTACATAATCTGGTGTCAATTGGGGACTCGAGAGGATTAAGAGTGAAGAGGTGGGGTCTAGTCTGTCAATCGGGTCATACTCAGTGAGCTTTCGGTATGGGCATGGTCTTCTCCTAAGGATTCTGGGAACTTCTGTATTTCCTCCCTGGAGGTGGGAGACACTCTCTCTGCTCACTCCCTGAGAGATGCTCTACTGACAAGACACAAGCAATTACACTAGTGCTCTGAGCCCAAGAAGCCACGTGGAAACCCCTGTCAGTACTGAGATTCTTACCCCACCACTGGATTTACAAGACTTTCCACCCACTGGTCTGTGATCTTCCTGAATTCGGCATCATTGCATGTGATTTTTGTGTCAGAAGAGGATTTTGTAGATTGGTATCAGACATATGAGCTAATATCATACTGGACTTGATCTAGATTGGGCTGGGATGTTTTCCCAGTATTCAATTGCTCTTGTATATAAAGCTCTTTCCTATACACATATGAGTCTCCGTGGATTTGTTTCTCTAGTCCACCCAGACAGACACAACCATAGCACAGAGCTACAGTGAAAGTGAAATGAGTCAATGTAGCATATATTATTATTGATTCCTCATCAATACCAATGATACATTTGATTCCTGGGTCAATAATAACATATGTGTTTGCTATCTATTATTCTTCCTTTGAGATTTGTCTTTAGAAATGTTTTAAATGAATTTTTACTTACTGTTTTATGCTTTTTAGTCCTTTACATTTAACATTGGCATCTTTGTGATCTACCTTGTATTGCCACATGTCTGATATATACATCTTCTGCACTCCATACAATTCAATTGTGTAATAGAAGACCATGGAGTCAGATGATCAAGCCATAATGACCCTATACACAAGAAAACACTACCTGAGTATTGGTTAATAAAGAGGAACATTCCAGAATACAGAATAGTACAAATGAAAGAATGTTGCTGAGTCGCAGAAATGGTTTGAGATTTGCTACTAAAGAAGGGTGGGGGTTATAATCTACTAAGAGGTAGATACTACAGAAGAAAAGTCTGGTGATATGCAACCATGATATCACACCAATTGAGAACCCTATGTTTCAATGTTCTATTTAGACACTCATGTTCATCATGAGTTAGAACTGACTTGACAGCAACAGATATTAACAACAAGACCACTAAGCCTATTTTGCATAGGGGATGATGAGTACTTTAACTTAATTGGTATTTAAGCAATATAAGTGACCCAAAATTTTCCATATTCCCCCCATCAAGTGGATCCAGATTGATAGTGACCCTATAGGACAGAATAGAGCTGCCCTGTGGGATTCTAAGATAGCAGCTCTTTATGGTATGAGAAAGACTCGTCTTTCTCCCATGGAGCAGCTGATGGTTTCAAACTGCT
>NW_022111373.1:132384218-132386290 GCF_000313985.2 Echinops telfairi
GATTAAATAAAGTATTTGGCTTCATATTTGCAAGAAGACCATTATTTTAGAATCTATGAATAATATATCTGTTCCTAGAATTCTAATACTCTTTTAAAATGTTGAATTTAAATATCCACATTATACTTTTATCTTATAAAGTACTTTTTCGTCTCAAAACACTCATACAGATTTCTGCATTTAATACTCACCAGACCTAAATATCAGACCACAATTTCAAACTCAGAAACAACAGCACAGCACAATGGGCTTGATGCCCTAAGGCAAAATCATGATCTTTGCTCCTGTGAGTGGCATTTGTGCATGGAAACTTTTTGTTTCTTCCAACTAAAATGGCCTGAGTCTTTTAATTGTCACATCAAGAAAAGTTATTTGAGAAGGCCTAGCTGTTTAGGAGAATTCTTCTAACACATAAAATTTAAACCAACTGAAAATGTGGTCGTTTTTGACTGAGATCATCATTTTCTCACTACATGTTGATGTGTGGCATAAAGGACATTATTCATAGACTTCAACTTCTATAAATAAAAGGGTTATACAATAAAAAGGAAGTGAGGATGGGAGACACAAATCGGGTATTTTTCATTTTCACTTTATGATACTAAGCACCATCTTCTTGCCACCATAACCCCTCACAGCTAAAACACGGAGCCTAGTGTTGTAGAGGTTCCTAGCTTGTATAAGGTTCCTGTCATGAAATGTGTTATTATTAAACTGTTCGAATTCATACATTTTTGAGTGTTGTAAGTTCAGTTTCAGTAAACAAGCAATGAAGCTTCATATCATCAAAGGATCTAGGAATACAGCTACCTATATCTACATCCTGATCTAGCACACAGTTCATAATCTAATAGGGAACTCTCTTTCACGATATTATCCTCTCTTTAAATCCCACTTCATGTGAATTGGGAGGTGTAAAAAGGAGTGCCTTGCCTCCTCATGTGTTGGTATTTTTGTATAATGTAGTAAACCAAGTATATAACTTCATTTGAACTTATTTTTCCAAGGGTTTAGGATTAGACCTTATATTTTTCCCAGGCCTACAAGTTTGATGCTCAGTGAGAGAGAGTGCAGTGCAATATTTAAGAAGAGGGCTCCTAGCATCAGGCTGCTTATATTTGTGGTCTGGATCCCAGTGCACTGTCTGCGTGATCTTAGAAATCTCTTATTATTCTCCTGCCTCAGGTTCCTGCTTGTAAATAAGGAAAAGGTGTGTTACTACCTAAAACATTGTGTGTGTCAATTGCTTAAAGCAATTAATATAATAATAATAATTTTAAAAACCCGCACTGTTACAAAATCAATGCCATCTCACGGTGACCCTGTAGGACAGGACCCTACACGGTGACCCTACAGAACTGCCCCTGTGAGTTTCCAAGACTGTAACTCTTCACTCAAGTAGAAAACCTAATCTTTCTCCTGAAGAGCCACCAATGTGTAACCACTACACAACACGGGCTCCACTAAAGCAGTTAATAGATATTTGAAATAGGTGTCCAGTCTGAAATAGGCCTGAAAATAGGTGTATAGTCATCTGTCACTCATTCACTTAGAAAATGAACAGTTGCATATATCTTCCAGGAAGGATGTTAGATTGTCTCACCCTGGCCCTCCGTAATGATCCAACATGCATTCTATAATGTTTGAGCACATTCCTAATCTGGGTTCAACCCCCTTTTAATCTGGTTAAAGCTTTGCCAACACCACATTGTAGTGAGTCTACAGACAACCCCTTCGTGCAGCGGTTCTCAACCTGTGGGTCCCACCCCTTTGGGAATCGAACGACCCTTTCACAGGTGTCCCCAGATTCATAACAGTAGCAAAATTACAGTTATGAACTAGCCATGACAATAATGTTATGGTTGGGGGTCACCACAACATGAGGAAATGTATTCAAGGGTCACCACATTAGGAATGTTGAGAACCACTGCCTTGGTGGTTAAGAGAGAGTCGCTTGAGGTTTACAGATGACAAATTAAATGTCAGAGGAGTTGGCCTTAAACATATGAGGGCCAGACCAAATAAATAGAAATATTGCTGAACAAACACAGAAACCTTTGTGAAGCAAAACA
>NW_022111373.1:132387616-132389294 GCF_000313985.2 Echinops telfairi
CCACCTGGGGACCCATGCCAGCAATGTGATGCTTCCACTGCCACTTTATCTATAAGACTTTCCACCACTGGCCTGTGATCTTCCTGCATTCAGTGTCATTGCATGTATTGTGTGTGTCTGAAGAGGAATTTATAGACTGGTATCAGCCAAAAGGGCTAATATCAAGCTTATCAACTTGATCTGGACTGGGATGGGATGTTTTCTTAATATACAAATACTCATTGATACAAAGCTCTCTCTTACACACATATGAGTGTCTATGTAATTGTTTCTCTAGTCAACCCAGACTTATGTAATATGTAAGCCATATTTCAATCCATCTATGAAAGGGGTTTGACTTCCATTTGTGATTTTATATAATTACATTAATGCTTTCATTTACTAAACTCTGGTCTCAGGTGCAGAGCCCTGGTGGTGAAGTGGTTATTCGTGGGGCTGTGATCTTCAAGGTCAGCAATTCAAAACCACCCGTCACTCCATGGAGATAGATGAGGCTTTCTACTCCTATAAACAATTACAGGCTTGGAGATTCATAGGGACAGTCTTACCTGTCGGGTCTCCATGAATCAGCATAGTTTTATCGGCAGTGAGTTCTCAGGTGAAATAATGTTTTACCTTATGAGAATTTTCCAACATTTTCCTAAATGATAAAATGTTAACCTGTGCTGTTATCAATTACTGGACAACAGGATTCAGCATTAAGTACACAAAAAACAACATTCATATTATCTGGGTTATATATCATTGAGATGTAATATACACAAATATGGATAATAATATCATCTGTTATATTTCCAGAATTCAGATACGTAGTGCATAAGTGCATGCATTCAGCTTACTTATAAGCTTTTATTTTTACAATATCAGTAAACAGTGAGCACTTTCACTTACCTGTATTTCTAGGTTCTCTTCTCAGTCTTCAATGATCATTTTTTACACTTAAAACTGGCTGCTTCTGTATAAGATACAGAACTCTGCAGGCTTCTGTGATACTTATTTTAGAAACTTCCATTAGTTTTACTTCTGCACTTTTTGATCTCTCTCTTTTACATTCTACAGCATGCTACTTTGAAAACCAAATAATTTCATTTATTAAGCAGACTAACTTCAGGTTTTGAAAGCACTCTGTTGAAAATTAAAAGAAAACACACACACACACAAACTTGAAGCTGAATCTGACCATTTTAAGTAGAAATGACAAACCTAGAGGGAAAAAAATTAAATCAGGCTTAAAGTGCTGATGATGAAATGCAAATCTGAAATTGACTTTTCATCTCTCAGGAGAACAAATCCAGGTGAGGGTGACAAGGGAGGAGGACCATTTCCTCCTGGCAACCCAGATGGGCTGAGTCAACCCCGGTATTCAGGGAAATGGGAAGTATTGCAGAAAACGTGTCTTTTCCTTGCCTTACATCTAGATGGTCAAGAGGAGGAACCGACTGATTTTGCTTTTACACTTTGCTTCAGAGCCTGAGAAGGTTATAGATGGTACAAGTCAACTATAGGGAACATCTTAAACTCATAGCTTTTGTGCATTTACTTATTCTAGACCTCAGACCCATTCTTGATGTCATGTATACCAGCCCAGAGTCTCTGTCCCTTAAGTCCTTTGCTCCATCAACCACTTCAGATTTTCATATATAAACATGAGCATTATTGAGTCCGTACTTCAGATTTA
>NW_022111373.1:132390385-132392154 GCF_000313985.2 Echinops telfairi
AGCAATTGTACAACACTGCTTGATGTGATTGAACTATGGAATGCTATGATAGCTATAAGATGATTTTTTTAATGGGAAAAAAAATCCAAGAAGTTGAAGCATCCATTCGCCACCATGAGAACAGGACTGATGGAAAAATGAGTGCTTCAGTAGACTCGCTTGTTAGAGTATTCGTGAGTTTAGGTCAGACCCATCAGCAAGGAAATGAAAGCACTGAACTATCTAGAGGGGGCATGATATTGTCAGTGAAATCTGCGTTTAAATACCAGTCCTCCAATCTACCTCATTTTGAATGAGTAGTTAAAGCATTTTGTGCCTGCAAAATGAAACTTCTAAATTATCTTGCATAGAAGAATATACAGTACTTTACAGAAGGTATATACAAGTACTCAGTAAGAGCGTATGAAGAAGATGACATTTACAATGACAAGATAAATAGTACTTGTAAAATTGAGATGGTCAAGCACGGTGCCAATGTGTAGGAGAAAAGTTAATCCAGAGTGAAACTGGTCAACAGAAAATAGAAGTGAGCAGAACAACAACAATTTATGACATGTGAATTATTCTCTAACATTTACTTAGCTTGCTCTTTTTGATTGGGATGTTCCAGTCTTGTGAACTATAGTGGGTTTCTATAGCTTCAAATTATATTTTCTTGATTCATTGTCAGCATATAATTTAAGGGTTTCATTTAACCAAACATGATTATAATATCTCATCAAAAATAGGTTTGAGCCTTTCTAAGAGTTACAGTCTAAGAAACCCACAAAATTCTACTCTGTCCTATAAGGTCGCTAAGCATCGATGGCAGTAAGCTTTGTTGTTGTTGTTTTTTATTACAAGCATGAGTTTAAATGTTTTAATTGTTTAAGAAAAGTATGTTAGAAATCACAAAGTATTACATGCAAAATTTAATAATAGTAATATGGGTTAGTTACTTCAGCATATGACCTTTCTCAGCAAGCATTTTTTTAAATCATTTTATTGGGGGCTCATACAACTCTTTTCACAATCCATCCATACATCCATTGTGTCGAGCACATTTCTGATTGAGCCCTTGGTATCAGCTCTTCAGTTTTGCCCTCCCTCCCCGCTCTCCCCTCCCTTATAGACCCTTGATAATTTATAAATTATTATTATTTTGTCCTATCTTACACTGTCCAACTTCTCCCTTCACCCATTTTTCTGTTGTCCATACCCAAGGGAGTAGGTTATATGTAGATCCTTGTAATCAGTTCCCCCTTTCCTCCCACCCTACCTCCACCCTCCTGGTATCGCCACTCTCAGGACTGGTCCTGAACGGATCATCTGTCTTGGATTCCCTGTGTTTCCAGTTCCTATCTGAACCAGTGTACAGCCTTTGGACTATCCAGATTTGTAAGGTAGAATTGGGATCATGATAGTGGTGGAGAGAGGAAGCATTTAGGAACTAGAGGAAAATTGGATGTTTCATCATTGCTACACTGTACCCTGACTGGCTTGTCTCCTCCCCTTGACTCTTCTGTAAGGGGATGTTCAGCTGCTTACAGATGGGTCTTGGGTCCCCAATCTGCACTCCCCCCTCATTCACAGTGATTTGATTTTTTGTTCTTTGATACCTGATACCTGATAGCTTCTAAACCTCATGATCTCACAGGCTGATGTGCTTCTTCCATGTGGGCTTTGTTGTTTCTGAGCTAGATAGCCACTTGTTTACTTTCAAGCCTCTAAGACCCCAGATACTATATCTTTTTATAGCCAGGCACCATCAGTTTTCTTCACCACAATTG
>NW_022111373.1:132393136-132395618 GCF_000313985.2 Echinops telfairi
TCTTTCTACTTGAGCTCTTGATGTCAGCTCCTGATCCCCCCTATGAATCCTTGGTAATTTGTACATTTTCTCCGCAGGTCTTACACCAATAGTTGACTCCCTTCTCCCACTTTTCTATTTGCCATCTCCCTAGAAAGGGATTATATGTAGATCATTATGATCTATCCCCTCTTTCTCCCTCCACTTTCCCCTTACCCTCTTGGTATCTCTGTTCTCATTATTGGTCCTGAGAGGTTTCTCTGTCCTGGATTCCCTGTGTCGCAAACTCTTATCTGTACACATGTACATGCTCTGGTCTAGTCAGATTTTCAAGATAGAATTGAGGTCATGATAGTTGGGGGGAGGAAGCATTAAAGAACTAGAGGAAAGTTGTGTGTTTCCTCATTACAATACTGCACCCTGACTGGCTCATCTCTTCCTGGTGACCCTTCTTTAATTGTCTTCATTTGGGCTTTGGGTCTCCACTCCATACTAATTCACGTTGATATGATTTTTCATTCTGGGTCTTTGATGCCTGACACCTGATCCCATTGATACCTTGTGATTGCACAAGTGGGTGTGCTTCTTCCATGTGGGATTTGTTACTCTCAGCTAGATGACCACTTGGTTATCTTCAAGCCTTTAAGACCCCAGAAGCTATATCTTTTGATAGCCAGGCACCATCAGCTTTATTCACCACATTTGCATATGCACCCAATTTTTCTTCAGTGATTGTGTTTGCAGGGTGAACATCACAGAATGCTGAATTATTAAAACAAAGTGCTCTTCCATTGATGGAGTACTTGAGTGGAGGTCCAATGTCCATCTGTTGCTTTAATACATACATATAAATATACATACATATATCTATTTCCTTATCATTATATATAAATATATTTACATATGTGCATGCCTATATTTAGAATTCTGTAAATGCCCTTTGCCTTCCTCTATTTCCTTTTACTTTCCTTTGGTCCCACTGTCATGTTCGACCCTCATTCACGTTTCAACAATTCTTCTCAGCTGCATTCCCCTTGATCAAGCCCCACCATACATCCTATGATTTTTAAATCACTTGTTGTTCCCTTGTCCCTGTGTTGGTTGACACCCTCCTTCCTTTCCCCTGCCCCATGTCCCCCCCGGAACCATCAGTCCCAGTGTTTTCTCCTCCAAATTGTTATGCCACCTACCTTATCTAGATAGCCATGCAGAGACAATAATAAGCACCAAAAGCAAGACAAAGCCTAACAAAACAACAAAGGAAGACAAAACAAACAAAAAAAATAACAACAACAAAAACCAATGGCAAAGAAGGAAAAGCCTATAAAGTTCTAGGTCTGTTTGTTGACCTTTAGGAGTGTTTTCCAGTTTAGTCTGATGGGCTGCCAAGCCTCTGACCCAAAAGTCCATTTTTTGGTATTCCCCAAGGACTTCATTGCTTTGCTTTCCTTGCTGCTCTGTTGCATGCCCTTAGTTTTTCACCCCAGTACGATGAAGTCAGATCCGGCACATGTCCTGCACGGTACCACTAGTGTTGTCCCTCATAGTGATATGGGTCAGTGAGGTATGTCATGTCTCGTGGTGGGGCCGGTCTTCTCTGTGCATTTTCTGTTCAAGCAGGAATATTGTCCTCAGAGCTTGGTGGGCCAGGATATGTTCCACTCTCTCTCATTTCCTCTTCGTTTGCTTCTGTGTGTCCTGATCAGATGTGCCTCACCCCCAACCCCTCCCCAAGATATAGCTTCAGTGCTTTCCTCTGAAGCGCATTCTTGTGAAGGGGTGTGGGGGTGTCCACATAGTTGGGATTGGGGCTGGCCCCGCAGACCTCTCTATTGGTTCCATGCTACATGCCAGTATATTGAATTCACATCTGGGTGAACTGGGTTGAAATCTGGTTTCTTTCTCCCTCTGTTGTGGAGATATAAATAATACCCTCCCCTTGGGTGGAATCAACCTTTCTTAACTTATATGTGGAAAATCCTAGCTGAATACCATTTGGCTTACCTAAAAATGAGAACAATATATAGGATATCTCAATATTATATAAACATTACAATGGAGGATTTAAAGAAGTGCTGACATGATCTGATAGTATAGGTTTTCAATTTATGTGTCTTAACTCTTTTCTATTTTCTTGGAACTTTTAGTTCCTGAATGCCCTCCCAGTATACTCTCCTCCTTTTTCTTCTGCTCTTTTCAGTTCACTATCTCAGGAAATATATATTGCATGCTAGCTGTGGTACAAGAAGTCACCAGGGATAAATAAGAGTACAGTGAACCCTCGTTTATCGCGGTTAATCGGTTCTAGACCCTACTGTGATACATGAAATTCTGCGAAGTAGGATTCCTTATTTGTAAATCAAATATTTTCGTAGTTAGAGCGTAGAGGACATGAAAAAATACCCGTTAGTCACCATTACATTCGTATTACCCAATTTATTAAACGAAAAAGGGAAAATACAGTAAAACATTTTGGACGTTACAATTATCATTTATTATTTAT
>NW_022111373.1:132397336-132398313 GCF_000313985.2 Echinops telfairi
CAAAAAATTTAAAAATAAAATTTTCTTCACAAAAAAATGGCTACTCGAGGTTGCATCATGCCAGAAGTGACAAGGAAGAGAATGATAGAAACTCAGAGCACTCACTCAAATACAAATCTCATGGCCATCCAGTAGATGCTGACTCATAGAGATTCCCTAGGAGAGCGTAGAACTTCCCCCTTGTATTTCCTGGTTTATAACTCTTTACAAGATTAGAAAGTCTAGTCTTTTTCCTGTAGAACAGTCAGTGGTTGTGAACTGCTGACTCCTGTAATCAACAGCCTAACATGTGACCATTACTCCACCTGGTCTCGGACTTCCAAACCATACAGACTTTTAATCTTAGCACAGATTTTCACCTTTATTTTAAGCATTGTCAGAAAATAATTGATTGGCAAAATTGGTGTGGAAAAAAGTTGTGACTGATATGGTGTGAATAAACCAGAAAAGGTAAAGGGGAAATCAAATCAAAAGTATTATTTAGAAAGCTAGCATATTAATCATATTATCAGGAGAGATTAATCCTGGGAGAAGCACGTCATGTTAGGTAAAGTGGAGGGGCGGTGAAAAAGAGGAAAGCCCTTAACAAAATGGATTGATACAGAGGCTGCAACAAGGGGCTGAGTCGTAAGAACCATTGTGAGGATGGCACAAAACCAGGCTAAGTTTTGTTCTATTGTGCATGGGGTCACTATAACTCAGAATAGTCTGGAGAGTACCTAACAACAACAACAACACCTTCTGAGTATAGATCAAACGTGGAATGTGGAGGTTTATCAGTGTTTTTCCTGTTAAAAGTGATAAGTATTACTCGAATTCAGTATATATTTTCATGACTTTGACAGAGCTTACTCTTGATTTGGATAGCTTATATATCATAAAGACAGGGATAAAACATAGCTAAACAATGGTTGGCCTAAGGAATCAATGACTGTTGTTATCAAGTTTGCTTCGATTCACAGCCACCCTATATATAA
>NW_022111373.1:132399353-132401359 GCF_000313985.2 Echinops telfairi
AAGAACCCTTGATACTAAGCGATGTGTCTTCCACCAGGCTCACACGGCCTCTTTTACTTATTTAAATCACATTGTGCTTCTGATACTCTGATTTCCAAAGATAATTTATTTCCCCAGGTTGCCTTCAATAATGGAAAAGGGAAAATTGAAAACATCTTCATTAGACCAAGTAATTATTAAGACATAAAATACTCAAGGTGGATGCTGTATATTTAATGTTGTTCACCCATCATAAGACCAGGCTAAGGTGTGCATGCCTGAGAGGCCCTTTGGAGAGACAGCCGTAACCTTCTCCTCATCTTCTCCTATATTATCACAGAAGCAGTGATGTGCGCAGACAGGATGACAGTTGTAACTGTCCCAAAGTATGCTAGAGAAAAGAATTATTTTTGGATTTGTTGAAAATAAAGATACAACAGGAGAGATTTATAGATCTGCATTTTGTGCTGAACAATTCAAAGAATGGAGATGTGCACTTGATTCCACCATTCGCATCAGGGGGTTTTCTTAGATCAGGCATGACCTGTGGGCTGACCATCTTGAAAAGGACTTCTTTGTTTAACTCAGGGTACCCGCCTGTGTGCCACGTAAAAGCTGGGGTGCTGGTTGTTCGTTGCTACTGAGTTCTTTGTGACGCACGGCTGCCCCGTCAGTGCCCTGACTTCCAAGACTCTTCCAGGCTGTGACCTTTCAGAAGCAGCTCCCGAGTCTGTCTTCTGAGGCACGTCTTTATACATTTGAGGCTCCAGCTCCCAGTCAGCAGTCAAATGCTTACCCACTTTTGCCACTCCTTCATATGGCCAGGGGCAGGGATTTCCTATAGTTTTGAAAAATCATGATGAGACAAGAGGCTACTTGCAAGTAAAAATGATTTTCCAAATCCAACAATGTTCAGATCATTACAGATGCCATTGTTCTCGGTTACTGCTAGAGGTGGACCCCAAAGACTTAAGGCAAAAGGGTGTTTGAAAGGGACTCTTTGTGTTTATATGTTTTTCTTTAAGTTGCATTGGAATAGAATCGTCATATCATGCAATTGAATACTGTGATCGTATTAAGGAAAGTTGTGCAATCGTCATCACAATCAATTTCAGAACATTTTCTTTGTTCTGATGCTTGTTTCTAGCTTCCCATTTCTCCCTCGAGCACCTCTTCCCTGCCTGTAGGTAATTATTAATCCAGTAATTATGTTTAGTTTTCTAATGAAATCATTATACTCTTAATTCCAACAACAATTCTTGATATTGCATTTCTAATTAACATTAACCATAATTCATGCATATATAGTCACAAATAAAACATCCACTTATAGCTTATGTGTGCATTCACTCAGCAAATCATTTTGGAGGACCACTGCTTCCATGGAGAGCACAATGTTCAACCTTGGAGCACAGTGCTGAGTAAGCGCACAGCCTGTGGTCAAAGGCCCAGTTGTCTAGATAAGGAGAAAGCTACCCGTAAACCGGGATCTGCAAAGTGTGCTCAAGGTTATAGTAAAAATAGGCAAAGAGGTTTTCCCAGGTCTTGAAAGGACTTCTTCAGGTGGAATATGCTGCAGTGCCAACAAGATTGCCAATATGCTGCAGTGCCAACAAGATTGGTTGATTCTGACTTCTGCCCTTTTGTTTTCATTTATTTATTTAGTATTTACTTTTAATTTTTACCCTATGTAGTCTAAACTTTATTCACATTTGCCCAGGATTAGGGGAAAGTGAGGATTTCAAAGGTGAAGTTACCCATATATTAGACTTGTAATGAATAAAATTAAAATACTCCTTAAAGTACTTTTTTTAAATGATGTGGCCTGTTGTTACATCAAAATTCTTATATTTAATACACAAAATTATCATTTTGAAACTTCTTATAGATTTTGAAAAGTGGATTTGTATGTGTGTATATAATTATTTTGACTTTAAAAGAGAATTAAAAACAACAATGACAATATTAATAGAATGTAAAAGAGTGTCCCTTCAATGCCAGGCTTAATGCCTTTGGCACATGTGCTT
>NW_022111373.1:132402727-132406523 GCF_000313985.2 Echinops telfairi
TAGGGTTGGTATGAATCAACACCTAAAGACAGCAAGATGGTTGAGTGCTGGCTTTTGATGTAGTGATTCTTCAAGTGTCATTCAACAGCTTTCCCATAGAACCTTTCAAAATTGACACTGAGGGCTCAATATTCACTTTATTTTGTTCAGGTTGAGAAATGGCAACCATGTTCTTCCCTTCGCTTTTCTAATGCCAGGTCTTTGAATATTTGTTATAATACTTTGTCTTTTTGAGCTTCCCTTTGAAAACCTCTATTTGGTTTTTCAGGGTTTTTCTTTCTTTCTTTCTTTATATTTTTAAAGCCTCATTTTTCCCAATACCTTTGGCTATTTTACATTCAAGGGAAAGATTCTGATCTCTCTGACATGTCTTTTGGTCCTTTCTAGCTAGATGTTGTTATCTTTATTTTACAGATAAAGTAGTTTGGCCTAAAAAGCTTAAATAACTCACCCAGGATCACAAAACTGGTAAAGAAAGGATTGGGATTTATTGTATGCAATTCAACTCCAAAGCCTAAACTCTTCAACTCTACATGATATTGTTTTCACACCCTGGCATGCCTAAGGGCATTTTGTGCTGTTATTTCTGTTAAAAACCTGTTACAGTTGAATTGATTCTGATTGTTGTGGTACTCTGAATTGATGCGTATAAGAACCCTTGTTTGAAAATGAAATTTTATTCAGAATATGAAAAGATTGAACTCCACATATGGTTGGCTTTGGAGAATTAGATTTTGTGTACTTTGAGTTTTGGAGGACGAAAGTCTAAATCTGCGTCTCAACTTTGTCGGTCCTTCTGTGGGGTGCTCTCCTAGCTTCTGGTGACTGCCTAAGTCTTTGTGTGTCTTTGCATCTCACAAAGGTATCCTTTGCCCCAATGACATGACCTTTGTCTTTTGTACGTGAGTTTCTTTGCCTATTCTCTTTTTGTAAAACAAGAGAGTAGGCTTAGAAGACGACAGAGTCTAGTTCATCCTATCCTGACATGACATCGCTAATGTAACAACGAAAGTCCCTCTTTCCAGACAGTGCCACATTGGCAGGTACAGGGTTGGATTCCTACATTTCCTATTGAAGGACACAGTTCAATCCTGAATGTCTACATCTGAACAACACAATCAGACACAGAGTGACAGCAACATAGTATTCACTTGCTTTTTAATTTACAAACTCTACAAACAACATTTATGACAAATGTAAAGGGAATCTAAGTGTTTCTTTTATAGTTAATAATCCTAAAATCCTTCAAAATATTTTCTGGCTTGTTTTCTTTTCCTCTGAGGAACACTCCCTGTGGAAGTTAGATAATCTGGTATCATTTTGAGGATTGGGAGTAAAGGGGTCCAGTCTAGTCTGTCAACCATTGTATAGCCAATGAGGTCTCTGTATGGGCATGGCCTTCTCTTAAGAATTCTGGGAAATCCTGTATTTCCCAGAGGTAAATACAGGAGGCAGAAGACTTGCTCCTCACTCCCTTGGAGATGCACTACGATGCTCCAGTATCTGCATGCCACTATGCTGATAGACTCCATGCCTAGAGAAGTAGAGAAGCCATGTGGATACCCCTGCCAGCACTGAAATGCTTACAACACTGCTGGACCCACAAGGCTTCTTACCCACTGTCCTGTGATCTTCCTGCATTCGACATCATTGCATGTTCTTCATGAGTCTGAAGAGGACTTTATAGATTGTTTTTGGACATTTGGGCTAATATCAGATATATGGGCTTGAAGTAGAAAGTGTTGGGATGCTTTCTTAACGTACAATTACCCTTCATATGAAACTATCTCTTATACACATAATGTGTATCCATGAACTTGTTTCTCTAGTCTACCCAGACTAACACACTCCCTGGTATTCATTCAGTCCATTTGAGATATACTGTACTCCACGAATGACTCTTCTAGACATAAACCATTCTAGCCTCTGCCTGTGATTAAATCCCGCTTTGGAAACAATTCTCTGTTACAGGATTAAGATGAATGCTAAGTTTCCAGTTTACTATCGGTTGTGACTTAAGTCGTCACCCTTTGTTCCCTTGGGAGCATGGTCAGCTGAAAGACAAAACCACACATCCATCAGAGCCCTTCTTCTGTGTGTACAAGCCATCTCAAAAACAGGGACACAGAAATCTCAGGATCACTGGAAGTGGAAACTCCGAAGTAGTAGAGGCCAAGACTAGAAGCATCAGAGACTGCGGCATGGAGATAAGGTGACAGAGGAAAGGATCCAGTTGGAAACCAGAGGCTGAGGCAAGGAAACCATGAGACAGAACAGAGAAGTGGTACCAAAGATATGAGTCTGTGAGGCAGCACAGCCGACTGGGTTCCTGGCCAGTGGAGGCAGAAGCAAAGGGATCATATGACTGAGTCTGAGGATGGGAGAGAGGCTTGGCTATTGGCTGAGGTGGGATGTTGGGGGGCAATGACTAGATCCTTAATGTTTTCTAATCCTGCCTTGTAGTAATCGATTCAAAACAAAAACCTCACCACCATGGAGTAATTCCATTTTAAAGGGACCTTATAGGACCAAATAAAACGGCCCTTCTGGTTTCCTGAAACTGTAACTCTGTGAGAAGAATGCCTCATCTTTCTCCAGAAGAGCAGCTGGTAGTTTCAAACTGTTGACCTTGCAGTTAGCCGTCTCATGAGTAACCACAGCACCACTCCCTTAAATCTTGAACATTGTCTGTGAGCTGTGTGAGTGTTGCAATAAGGTATTTAACCCAGCATTGAAGTAGAATGCCCTGCAGATAAAGCTTGTTGTCAGAGGATGAACCATATCCAACCACTGCCAGCAGAGATCAGTGTGGACTCTCCAAGCTGTTTCCACAATATCTTAGCACGGAACTTTGAAGATTGTATTCATCTCTCAGTCTCACTTTCAACAACCATATGAAAATGAGGTAATAGCTTTTGTCTTTCCTCCCCATTGCTGGAATTGGCAAAAAGAACATGCTGGAAGTATCTTGACACCTGGCATGTGCTCAATCCATGGGGCCTGCTACCAGTACAGTTGTTTATATTATTATTTTTCTATAAATATACTTGTTGAAAGTCAGCTTCCCGTTCAGGCATGTGTATTAAGTAGCTCTTTGGAATAACCTACAATTTGTCCGGACATACAGTTTTCACGTAGCTTTCGGTTTCTCAAGTTTAAATCACAGCTCTTGCCTTTTGGCTCAGAAATCCACCGGGTCTTCTTTGTCCTATCCTTTGAGTGTCTGTCAGCTCCCCTTGAAGGATGTAATTAATACAGCTCTGCTCACAAGCACAGTCATTCAATGGCAAGGCCACTTGATTTATTGTCAGAACGCCCACGTTGGATATTGGTTCTGCCTTTATTTATGTATTTACTTTTTCTGCAATGCCTCCATTTTCTCAGCTGTGAAGGATGAAGAGATCCCCTCACTCCGCTCCCTGGTGATTTTGTGTGGCTAAGTGCGCACAGGCATTCCATACGTACTGCCAAGAATGACGCAGGCAGCAGTCGGATCTTCATCTGCCCAAACGACCTGTCCTTGCACATTGTCCTCCCACTCTTTTGTTAGCTGATGTGTGAGAAAAGTGGCACACTTGTTTCTTTAGAACAACCACAAAGAGAGAGAGAGAGCCTGTATTTACGCAAACTACTGAATAAAGGGTTCTTTACACACCTGCTCTAGGCATTTCACAAAGTTGGGTGTTTTTTCCCCCAAGTTAAAAGGAGCTCTTCAGAACATCTTCCATTAGCTACCAGAGAAGGAAGATGGCTGGAAATGGCAGGACCTGGTGAGAAGAGAAATAAAGGATGAGTG
>NW_022111373.1:132406700-132416993 GCF_000313985.2 Echinops telfairi
AACCCCAGGGAAAGGGACAAATAATGCTTTCTGGATTCCTCTCTGCCAAACTCGGGTACCAGGATGCTGTGATAAGGACAGGAAATTATAGCAGATGTGCTGCCTCTGTATTGTCTCTCTCCATCCTTTCTTTCCACCTTGTGGCCTGTGATGGTCACTGGACTCTTCTGCAGCAGTCGAGTGGGTATTATAAGAATTCTGAACCTAACACTTGTTTTGTTTTTGGATACGTTGTTAAGCAAATAAAACCACAGAGCAGAGTAATTTTATATTCATTAAATGAGGTGATATGTCTCACATTGTAAATAGCTATTCTACAAATCTCTCTCTTTTTTTGTCCTTACACATAAGCAGTGGAAAGTACTCCATATTAAAAAACAAAAAATTTGTCTCTTCTCAAAGAAAATACTTTAAAAACTCAACCTTATGGTAGCAGAGAAAAATATAACATTTCTGTGTGTTTTTAATATAAATTGATATTTTTCTAGGGCAGTGCAAACATTTTGCAAATTAACATTTTGCTAACCTCAACTTACCAGCACCTCTTGGGTTGAAAAGTTAATCTGTTTCCAGAAAATGCGACAGATTCATTTTAACTCGTGGAGGTGGGATCCTCCAAAACTTAAAGATTTTTCAAGTCACCATTTTAATCAGTGAGTTAATGAAAATTTGCAGTCACACCTCATTTATGAAATGTGTATAAAATATTGACTCTATTTAAATTATATTCCAAATGTTTTCAAGTCCATGTTTTACCCAAGTCCCTTTAAATTGTTTGTGGTATACGGCATTGGTTGAGCCAATTTCGAACCACAGTAAAGCTATGTATGGCCGTGAAACACTACCCTGTCCTACAGCATCCCTACCATTTTTACGTTTAAGCCCACAGTAGGTAGCAATCACTGCATCCATCCATCTCACTGAGAGTCCTCCTCTTTTCCACTGACCCTGTACGTCATAGAACAAGACCCTCCTTCATAAGAACTGCTTCTTCCAGATGACGTATCTAAGGAATGTGACATGAAGTCTCACAATTCTAGCTTCTAAGAAGCATTCTGGTGTTCATCCACAACGCATGTTTCTTCCTGGAAGTCCATGGTAATTTCAACATTCTTTGCAAACACTAAAATTCAAAGGTGTCAGTTCTTCTCTGGTCTTTCTTATTCATTGACCAGCTTTCACATGCATTAAGAAGGGATTAAAAGTCCCTTGTCTTAAATCAAGGAGTTCTGGTGATACAGTGGTTATGAGTTGGGCTGATAAACTCAAGGTCTATAGTTCAATAACCACCAGCCCCTCTTCAGGAGAAAGATGGGGCTTTCCACGCTCATAAGGCATTCCATTCTTGGAATCCCATTTGGTAAATCTACCCTCTCTTATTGGGTATCTATGAGACGACATCTACTCTGTGAGTTTGTTTGTTTTAGTTTTGCCTCAGTGTAATGCTTCAAGTGACATCATTGCTTCTTAACACGTTAAAGAGATACTTTGCAGCAGGTCTTTCAAGGTCAGTGATAGTGTATCTGAGTGAAATAAAATACTTGACACCTTCTATTCTTCATTTGTCATGATGTTGTTTATTAGTCTAGTAGTGAGGCCTAATAAACATTTTTTTTTGTTAAAAGTTGTACTCGTTGATCCTTATCAATAAAATACACACCCAAAAAAAACCAAAAACATGGTCTGGTAAATTGCTTTCATAAAGACTACAGCCAGAAAATTATATGCAGTGGTTCTACCTTGTAACACATAGATTATCCATGAGTTGGAATCAACTTGGTAAGAATGGGTTTCGTTTTTTATAGTTTAGCCCCGTGGTTAGGTAGAGGAGACCAGGTGGTAGAACAGTTTAGCACATAGCTTCTGCTACTTCAGAGATTGAAAATTTGAAGCAAACCAATGGCACCAATATACCTGGAAATATGCTTCTGTTAAGATTTTATCATAACCAGATTTATGATTCAGCTCCACTTTAGCACATGGAGTCACAGTGAATCAAAATCTGACTCAACAGCATACAGCAACAACGACCACATAGCTGAAAAGTGGGGGAAAAACACTGGATGTATGATCAATGCAAGATTGGAGAAATTAGAAATATATCATTGTATTTTATCTACACTATGTACTCCTTAGAAGAAATTTGCTAAAGAGAAAATGATACATTTTGCCAATGAAAATAAGAAAGCAAAGATAATAAAGTATTTCTTCTTACCAAATACCAGCTCATAGCAGAAAATATAAACTATTTAGGGACATATTACTTATTAGTAAGGGCAACATTTCTAAATATTTATCCAATAAATCCTCAGATTTCAAAGGCTTAGCACCATAGTCCTATACTTGCACTGTCCACTGAGGGCAACACGGACACTGGGAAGCACTCAGGAGCCTACTGACAGCTCCCTCTTCTCTGTAGCTATGCTACGTTCATCTGAAAGATTTGAGAACATCCCTGCATTACCCAAGTGCCAAAACTAGGAGAGGGAGAAAGATAAGAGAGAGATTATGAGAGAGAGAGAGAAAGAGAGAGATATGTCCTCTCTTAAACTGCCCCATAGTAAAGGTGAGATATGGCTCATCCATATGCCCAGGAAAGAAGTCATTTCAAGGCCGAATATGCATGCATGCCAGAGGGTCTGGGAAATAGAGGGTAGCACTAAGCTCAGAGAAAGATTTTGGAAACCATTAGCCACCCCCCACCCACCCCTACCATGACTACCGCCACTTTTATGACCCTTAATGACACTGGTAAACCTATTTAAGAGGTATGCAGATTCAAATACAGCAATAGAAGACACAATCTCTTGATGATGATTAGTCTATGACACAAATCCTAAATACAAGGAAACATAACATCAATATCAATCAAATCAGAAGCCGCCAATGATCCCAAACTTCTTCAGGGAGAATAAGAGGCAATTGGATGACAATGCATAAAGTCATGTGGTCATTGTCTACAAGAGTTTGTAGGTGTGGCACCTGCATCAAATGTCAGACCAGGATGACTAGAGAAACAAATTCAGTGACTTTTGTATATATGTAAAAGAGCGAATATCCCATCCCAGTCCAGTCCCAATTAAGTCTATTATAATCTGATGATCATCCCTCTTCAGATACACGCAGCCACATGCAATGATGCAGAATGCAGAAAGATCACAGGCTGGTGGGTGCAAAGCCTTGTTGATCCCATGGCAGTGGATGCATCTCCAGGGGTCTGGCAGGTATCAGACAGCTCCCCAAGTGGATCACCAGCAGGAAGGAGAAAGAAGAAAGAGAAAGAAAGTTCCCAGGAAACTCCTGATGAGAAGGCCAGCCAATGCTCAGTGGAAAATCCTGAAATGGCAGCTGAAATTTGTGGTTGCAGGGGTTGGTGAGATTTGAGATAAGTCCCATGCCAAGGCAGAGTAATAAATGATCAATAATGCTTAAATATATGGTTAAGCATAAAAATGATCAATACTAACAACCCAAAAGGCCATCTAATCAAACCCTGGAAGAAGAGTCCTAATGGGTTTGATAGGATAATGAACAAAGAAGCAGAGAATGATTAGATGGAATGAAGATTTCAGTATGTTGAATATAATTGTTATTTTTGGTTAAAGTTACAAATACAGAGATTTAGACTAGTAAAGATATATATATAATGAATTTAGTGAAGATATATGTATATATATATATGTATATATCCACTCCTTTCTGTTTGAAGTACACAAGAATGTATTTCAATTAAAAATGGCCCACCAGATGGTAAAAGGAAATAGAGGAACTAGAAAGCAAAAGATATTTCCTGAGGTATAAATGCAGGCATGTGCATATGTAAATATATATAACAATAGGGATATAGGCCTGTGTATATATGTTTATGTTGTAAGGTAGCATATGGACTGTGGACCAAGACCCAAGTACGCCCTCAATGCAAGAACACTTTGTTCTAATAACCTGTCATTCTGTGCTGCTCAACTCCCCAACACAATTGCCAAAGATGAAATGGGTATATAAGCAAATGTGGTGAAGAAAGCTATTGCTACCCAGTTATTAAAATATATAACAGCTAGGGTATTGCTTTATCCTTAAGAAACTTGAAAAAATTAAAGAGAATAAAGATCAAGATTAATCTCCTGTAAATGAAGAATGCATGTTGGAAATGCTTGCTTAACAAGAGGTGAAAAATGGAGCCTAGGTCTTAAATAATATGCTAAAAGAAGTAGATAGATGTCTGTTATGCACCAAAAACATAAGAATGAGTAATTAAAAAGTCATGAATACAATGATTAGTGAAAATTAAAATATAAAAAGTGATATGACAAAGATTGAGTTAAAAATTAGATGTAACAGAAAAGAGAAACACAAGTATATATGGCTTTCTGAAGAAGATAAACAAATAAATGAAATACAACAAATATTAAAAATTATAATACAAGGAGATGCTTTTCCTGAAGTAATTAATATAAAGGCCTTTCTTATGAAACTCCATTATGAAAAAGAACTTTGAGTTCCTTGGAAAGCCAAATGAGAATTCCGAAACTTAGATGAATACTAATAAAATATACTTTGAGGTGAAAATAGTAATAATCTTTGTTATCATCTATGTTATGTGTGAAACTTGTTTCGTTTGCAGGGCAAACAAAACAAAAAACATGAACCAAGCAAAAATAATGATTATAGGTCTTAAAATCAGAAAAAATTATACAACTGCCTATATTATATGACAGTCTACTTTGAAATACATGAGGTTGCCTTGAGTTGAAATAATTTATGGCTTTTGTTATGGTTTTATATATCTACTTCCCAAACAAAAATCTTCACTGCCAGAGTCAATTCTGACTTAATAGCAACCCTTTCTGATGCGATGGATCTTTAAGGCAAGAGAACACCTCATCTTTCCCCTACAGAGTGACTGGTGAGTTAGATCTCCTACCTACATTTTATAAATATCTGTCATTTGCATTAGACCATAGGTTCCTATGTTTATCTAGCCAACTTCCCCCTTTTCAGAAAATTAAAATTCCTTGGCACACCCCCCACAATTAACAATTACTGTATTATAACCCATAATCCAGGATGAAGTATAGGCATCTGCTTTTGTAGGCCAACAGGATTGTATCAGTGTACAACTTCAGGGAGCCAGCATCGTCCACTTTGGGAAACACTGCATGAGAAAATAAACTCCAAGAGGACAGGAATAAAATACCATAAGGAATATGTCTCACTCCCTTGGCCAGCGATTCATATGAGTCACTTTCAGAAACCTGTAGTAGATATATAATCATTTGTCAATTTGAGGGTTAAGAGTGTAGGGGTGATGTCTAGCCCATCAATCAGATCATAGCCAAAGATGCCTCTATGTGGCATGGCCTTCTCCTGAGAATTCTGGGAAATCTAGTACTTCCTCCTTGGAGGCTGGAGACACTTCTCTCTCTCTCTGCCACTCTCTGGGAGACATTGCAGCTGACAAGACACATGGAACTACACTAGTGCCCTAAAGTTGGAGAAGCCACATGGACCTATCCTAATGCAACCAGACCTCTGAAGCTGGAGAAGCCACATAGAGACCCCTGCCAGTGCTGAGATACTTACAACACCACTGGGTCCAAAGACTTTCTACTCACTGGCCTGTGATCCCACTGCATTCGGCATCATTGCATGTGTTTCATGAGGCTGAATAGGTCTTTATAGATTGGTATCAGACATACGGGCTAGTATCGGACTTATGGACTTGGACTGGACTATGTTGGGATGCTTTCTAAATGTTAAATTCCTCCTGTACATAAATCTCTTTCTTACACATATGTGTGTCCATGGATTTGTTTCTCTAGTCTACCCAGACTAACATAAAACCCTAGCATCAGAATTCTAGAATAATCTAAGCATTTGGATTTAGAAGTCAACTTGGTCGCAGTGAATTTGATTTGGGTTTTCTGGGTGCATAGCAGATATGAGTTGGGTTGCAATCTCAAGGTCAAAAGTTTCGAACAACCAGCCACTCTGTGGGAGAAAGATTAATCTTTCTAATCCTCTTTAACAGTTATCATCTCAGAAACTCACAGGGACAGTTCTACCCCGTGGGTAGCCCTATAAAGTCACTATGAGTTGGCATAGACTCACTGGAAGTCAGTTTGGCTTTTGGTTTGGTGGGACGATGATTAAGTGCTGGCTTCCTAATTCAATCCACCAACTGCGCCATGGGAGAAAGGAAAAGAGGATTTTCTCCTCGAAAGGTGGTGGACTAGGAAACCCCATGTAGTAGCTCTACTCTGATGTAAAGAGTATAATTTGAGCTTGACTTATCTGTCCCCAAAAACAACATCAGAAAGTGATTATATTATGTTTTTAATAAATGCACTGATAATTGTCCTCCGTATTCTTTCTGTCAATCACCACTTCTAGATTTCCCGTTTTCCTGACATAGCACTTCTATGAAGAAGTTTCTCTTTGTGTCAAGTTAAGTATAACTACTGAATGACTGAGGTAAAGAAAAGCCATCGCGGCCTCTCATGCCACAGTTAAGATCGTGTGATTTAACTTAACTGGATCCCAGGACCCTTTGGAAACACAATATCTAAGACATTTTAAATTGCTACTCATTAAAAAGTCACAACTGCTTATGTGTTACTTTGTTTTATTTTGGTTTTTACATTTCACATTGTTATTTGGGATAACTAATACAACTTTAGAGCCTCTACTAAAAGTATTAACTTGCTAAATGGCTAAGCTCAGAGAGTACAAACAGAATGCATTGCTGTTGACATGAGTGTTCTCAATGCGTCTTAATTGGACATCGGTTGAAAGAACAAAATTGACTATTTTAGTGGCCATGGTAAGTAACTAGTCACTTGTTATTAAGAAGTGCAGTTCTACTTGTCAAGAGGAAAATCAAACTAAATTGTATAAAACTATTTAAACAAATGAGTGTTTCTAAAATTCTCTTAGCAAGCCAAATAACTTGAACTATATGAAATGTGGTATTTTCCGCTAACTTGCTGAGATGCTTGTAGTGCTGTGGTAACAGAAATACCACAGGTGGATTATTTAACCACCATGCATTTATTTTCTCACAGTTTAGTAGACTGTGTTCAAATGCAGAGAGCTGGCTCCAAAGGAAGGTTTGCTCCCCCCAGTGAAAGTTTCTGGGTCAGGGCTCCCAGGTTCAAGGTGTGAGACTCACTCTGGCTCTTCTCTCTTTGTGATAGCAGGTCCTTACCTGTGCTTGCTTACTTCACTTCTCTATATCCCAGAAGAGACTGAATCTGAGGAAGTAGTCACAATCATTAGATACTGGAAGTATGCAAATCAAATCAACAAGGACATATTATCTTATACCAGCAATGACAGTAAAGTTCAATAATAAAACAGCAAGTGCCAGTGAGGGTATGAAGAGACTGGAACTTTCATATTCTATTGATGGAAGCATACAATGGCGCAACCATTGTGGAAAATCTATTGTGCATTCTTTGAAAGTTTGAAGTCGAAATATGTAATTCAGCAATTCCCCTGGTAAGTGTCTGCCTGAAGAAGAAAGAGTACTGCTCCGACTGTATGCACGCATGTCCAATGACACACATGTCCAAGGTCACCAGCGGACTATTCACAATTGCAAAATTATGCCATCCATCAAAAGATGAATGGGTACACAGACACAAAATGAAATAGTATGAAACATTGAAGGATGTGAAACATTAAAGAATCCCCCCCACACTGTATAATATTAATGAACCTGGAAGACATGACACTGAGTGAAAAAAAAATGCTGCAAAACAAACAAAGATTGTATGAATTCACAATTAGATCGAATCAAGGAAAGCTTTATACACAAAACAAGCAAAAACAAAATATTATTGGATAGGTATCATGCATTGGGAGCAGGGTGAGCCAAGGTGATGTAGCAGGTTATGAGTTGGACTGATGATGGAAAGATCAGCAGTTCAAAACCACCAGCTGCTCCAGGGGAGAAAGTGAGGCTTTCTACTCCTGGAAAGCCTGTCCATAAGGGCAGTTCTACAGTGAGTCACAAGTCTACTCTGAGTCATTCAGAGTTGAAATCAACTCAATGGCAGTAAGAGGAAGGAGGGGAACCACTAGTTAGATAATAGACACATTACTTTGTGTGGAGGGAAGGGCAATATGCAATAAAGGGGAGACACAGAGAGGTATACTAACATAAGTATGTTTACACACAATCTCACATTAGTAGTGAAATGAGCCTTGATCTACAAGTAGTTCCATAGGCAATCAGACAAAATGAACAAGTATAAATAGGCGAAAGGTATGAATACACATTTATATATAGGATTGACAGGTAATATTTCTACACATGTATTTGTACATATTGTAAATATACTCCCATTTATATTTAACCAAATAAGGGAAGAGAGAAGTTATGTAAACTTCTTACGTGTAACCAAAGACCTTGAGAGAATGAGTCAGTACGCCTGATGCTAAGGAGAGTAGTTAAAAGAGACATGGTGAGCTGGGATCCACACTGGGCCACACTGGGCCATACTTTGAGTGTGAAAAGCTGGTTATCAACTGCCTATGGTGCGGATTTTGGTCTCTCACTCTTCTGAGTAAAGAAATGTGCAGAAAAAGGCATATGGGAACAACGAGTCTATGATGTGACCTTCAGCCTCCATGACCTGAAATTAGGAGAACTACCACTGCTGATCCTTCTGAAAGGAACCACAGCAGTGGGCGCTAGAGAGACTGGGCAAAAAAATGTGAGACAAAACTCAAAATCATAAACAAATAAACCTACAGGCTTACTGATGTGATGGAGAATGATGGAACCCTTAGCCATCCCTCGCCTGGCCCTTAATTTATCCTTCAACTTTCCATCCAACGACAGACACGAGGAGAGGGTGTACACGAACACCAGAGAAGTATATACTGCTCATTGCCATTGAGTCAGTTCTGACTTCAAAGCACCCCTCTCGCTAACAGCAAAATCATGACTCTCGGGAATGACCAGGCAGCACTCCTGGAGAACTTGAAAGAGGAAGAAATTATTAGCTGGCAACCCAAAGGAAACAGCGTTCTCTTCTGGAAGACCTGTCCTAAATGTCAGATGGGTGTAGCTTTTATACTTTATCTGCATGAGTAAGATCACAGAAGTGGAATAAGCAGGGATATCTAGTACAGATGCAGTCCTTAGTAAAGGAGGAAACATGGTTTTCACTGGTTTTATTTTCTAATGGTTAAAATTCCCTATTAGGATTGTCCTTACACAGCAATGCTGTACCAGCAGCAGCAGCACCATAATCACCGCCAACAAATTCTTTGCCCTTGAGTCAATGGCAACTGATAGAGACTGTCTAGGACAGGGTAGGTGAGTTTCCCAGACTCTAACTCTTTGTAGGAGTCCAAAGCTCCATATTCCTCTTTTGGAGTGGCTGGTGGTTTTACATTGTCAGCTTTGCCGTTCACGGTGAAGTACATGATCACACCAAAAGGCTTCCTGACAGCAACCCTACAGGATGGAGTAAAACTGTCCCTGGGTGTTTCCAAGACTTTAATTTGTTACGGGATTAATAGGCCTCATCTTTGTCCCACAGAAAAGTTGGTAATTTTGCACTGCTGAATTTGAGGTTGGCATCCCAGCCCAATGCACAACAGTCTACACTACCAGGACTCCTCTATTTTCCTTAGAACAAACATAAAAGATAAAAAAAGATGAAGAGCGAAATTAAAGGAAAGAAGAAGAAAAATACATAAAACAAAAAACCATTTGCTGCCGTTGAGACAACGCTTACTCACAGTGACTCCCTGTGTCTCAGAGACTGTAACCGTGTAAGAGTAGAAAGCCCAGTCTTTCTTCTGGGGAGCTTCTAGTAGTTTCAAACTTCCAACCATGCAAAACACAGCCTGATGCATGACGATTACACCTTCAAGATTCAGGAAAGGAAAAGAAATCAGCAAAAAATGGAAATTAAAAGCACCAGGAGGAAGTAGGAAGAATAATATTACATTTTGTGGACTGCAACCAAGGTCCTAAAACAATACGGCTATGATTTGTTGAATGGAGGAAAAAAAGAAACAGAAAACTCTTACATGAAAATCACAATAAGAAATTGTTGTTGTTGCTGTTTTTAATAGAAGTTTACCCAAGACATAACAGAATCCTATAAATTGAGTTCTGAACCACTGTTAGGTGCCACTGACTAAATTCCAACACATAACAACAGATGAAAAAGCAGCTGGGACCACACCAGTCTCACAATTATTGTTGAGTTGGAAGCTATTGTTGCAGCCACTGTGTTAATCCATCTCCTGGAAGGCCTTCCTTGTCTTTTTTTG
>NW_022111373.1:132417929-132445536 GCF_000313985.2 Echinops telfairi
AACTTTTATATTACTGATTGATTACAGCCAAAGAAAAGCAAAAACAGCACACCTGAATAAAACACCCATTACAAATCAAACAATAATAAGAGCAATGGCAAAACTTATTGCCGAGTGGTGTAAGAAATATCTAAATTGATAAGATATTTTCATTGCATCTACGCATGTATTTTAATTAAACTCTAGTACCTTTTTAAAAATATATTTCTAATACTTTTGTTGTGGGTAATAAATATCTAGTTAATATAATCATATTATTTTTATTATTCAGTGAACAATTATTAGACATTGTGAATAAACAAATTAATTAATTAATTATATCTGCTTTTCTAATTTCACTGAGACATAATTATAGATTAATTTCTCCAAGATAGTTAATTATAAAAGATGCAAATATATCATCACAGGTTGACTAATATATGATATAAATTTATTTATTTTTAATATTTATTTATTACATGGATGGAATTAACTAAATATAAATTTTGCTTAATGCATATTAGCTGAATTACAAAGCTCAAATAAGTGTATTACTGCAAAAATATTTATAGAGATCTGTTCTTCTATTCATTTGGATATATAAAAAAAATACCGATTCTAATTTCACTAATATATATTTTTCTTATTCAATTAAAAAGTTAATAAATCTGGAAAGATCTTTTGCGAGCATATTACTGAGTTTGCTATAATATTAAATAAAAGAGAAGATTGCTTTTTGAATATAAAAAATTAGTGAGGCCAAACAACTTTGAATGAAGATCAAGATGTAATTAATGCCAACTCTTGGAACCCTAATGGCACTGTGGGCCAGGCATTGGGCAACTAATCACAAATTAAGAGGCTCAGAAATTCAGGAGAAAGCTGAGGCTCTCTACTCTCAGAAAGGCTTATAGTCTCAAAAACCTCATAAAGGGTTACCGTGAGTCACAATTAACCTGATGGCTATGAATTTGGTTTAGTATTCTGTGATAGTTTTTGTGTGTGTGCCAATATGGCACCTGTAAGAAAACATGGGTGGACATTAGCCTGCCAGTTAGGTTGCAGCCTGATGGCCTACCTTGGAGAGATGTAGCTCTCTGGGGGCCAGCCTCTCTCTGTTTCTCTGCTTTGACTTTCCTGCTTGCTGAGAGCTGCCAAGCCCTGTCATGTTCCCACTGACCTCGGATCCACACAACTTTGCACACTCCGGCCTGTGATCTTCTGCATTCTGCATCATTGCATATGGCTGTGTGAGTCTGGAAGGGGATTATTGACTGGTATCAGACTTATGGACTTGAGTTAGACTAAGCTGGAATGTTTTATTAATACAAAATTACTTCTTGATATAAAGCTCTTTCCTACACATGTATGAGTGTTACTGGATTTGTTTTTATAGTCAACCAAGCCTAACGCAGATTCTAAATGGTTAACTTTTGTTTTTAGGATTGAGATCATTTATCTCCAGGGATAGATATGAAAAACAGAGAAAGATGATGCTCTCTACTCCCTTAAAGTGTTACAGTTTCCAAAATCCATAGGGGCAGTTGAACTCAATCTTATAGGGTCACTATGAGTCGGCAGCAAGTTTTTTGAGGTTGTTTTTTTTTTTTTAAGTGTGGAAAATAACTATTTGAAATTATGAAAGAGCACAAAGGTATTAAATGCTTGGCATAAGGGGAAGTTCTGGCAAAAAAAAAGCCAGTCTCCATCCCCCACCCCCCCTCCCGTTTACTGCTTACTTTAAGAAGCCTTGGGCATCCTCCTTCCTTCTTACTCTACCTCTCACAGCAGGCTCCAGGATAATCACTTCTCTCCAAATATTCATAAAATGAACTACTAAATGCCTCCAACATTATGACTAGAACAATATTGTTTAAGGGGTCTTATGCCTGTTAAAACATTACTTTTGGGAATGTCGACCAGTTAGAATGTTCCCCTTCTGAGTTCTTGAATTATCCGTGTTTAAGGTCTGTGAAGGTTTCCTTTAACTAGCATACTTGGGTGAATCATTTTAGGGTACTGCCCCATGCTGGATCATTCCTCCTTCCATCAACCTTTCCCTTAAATTAAACTTTACTTGCACCCGGCTCTTTCATACATTTGAACTGAATAAACTCATTGACATCGAGTCAATTCTGACTCAGTGTAACCCACAGATTTTCCAGATATTCAAAATTTCAAGCTACAAAAGACAATTAGAACCATAAAAAAATGCCGGATGCTGTGAATTTAAAATGTGTGAATACATTTTCTGCAAACATTTTTATGGTGATTGCTGTAGATGTTTGTCTCTATATAGTTTGATATGTATATAATTTGGAAAGAACCGGTGCAGTAGGTTTTTGAAACTGTAACTCTTCACTGAAGTAAAGCAAAAACATATCTTTCTCCCACTATCTAGCTAGGAGTTTCAAACTGTTGACCTTGTGAGCTGTAGCTCAATGTATAATGACTACCGAATTGAATTACAGTCAATGTCCTCTCCTTGATATTAGAAAACGTTGTTCACTTGCTTGCCTCCTAGAGTTGTTATTGGGTGGCATCAAGGTTGTCCCAACTCACAGCGACCTTGTATACAACATAGAGAAACACCACCCGGTCCTGTGCCAACCTTACTCCTCTTCTTCAATGTTCCTCTGCTTCACCAAGCATGGGGTCCTTCTCCACAGACTCGTCTCTCTTGACAAATATTTTGAAATATATTATTTACTTTTCATCTTACTGTTTTAATGTGTACTTGGAATACCCTTCCTTTAGAAAGGAAACTAATATATCATTGCTCAAGTATATTGAAGTGTCTTTCTATTTTTATCTAGTCTTTTGCTCTACCATTAGACCCTGTAATGTGAAACATCATCTTCTGTTACTGTTTGATCACACATATGGAATTTATCCAGTGCCATCAGTCTCCCATAAATATTGCTACTTAAAAGAGGCAATGGCTACTGATCCATACTTTAAAATTTTAACCCTCTTTTCTCTGACCCATTAAGCTAATTGGTTTGGATTACATCGAACCCTGCTCTGGAATTTTATTGGGTCAATGTCATTGACATCCTGAAAAATGACACAGAGATCTAAATGAGGCCAGAGGGTTTCTACCCACAATTTCATGCCATTAACTTCTTCGTGTGGTTGACTAGGAGATTCTGCTGCATTAAAGGGATCCTCCTCAGTATGGCTCACTCCCAATATGCTTTTTTTGGATCTTGGAGTGGTGGCCCTTTCAATTATTTCTTGGTCTCATCTCTCTTTGTAAGGACTCATTTGTATAAATATGATTCTCCTAAGATTCTGACTTTGACTTTAAAATGGTTTGCCGGGGTTCTCATAATGAACACAATTTCCCACTGCACATCATGTACAATCATTAGTTATGTTGAGACATATCTTTATTTGCCTATTTATCAGTAATTAATTTATCCATCTTAAATTTTAACTGGGAGGGAGGCTTCACTAACTTATCAATAGAATTAGTTCAAAGGTCTTTTAACACTTATCTTTCTCCCCACCAGGCATTCCAGTTATTCAAAATTCTGAACTACAAAAACAAATTAGAACCATAAAAAGACCCTGGATGCTGTGAATTTAGAATATGTGAATACAGTTTTATAAAGATTACACATATTTTTACTGTGATGCTAAATATAGACATTTGTCTCCATGTGTTTGGAACATAATTAGAAAAAAATATTAAAAAGACAATTCTTCAAGAATAATGAAAGAAGCCGATTTCTACTCTTTCTTTTAAAATCATTATTGTTTAACCTTTTTAATGATAACTACCATGTACACTGAATGAAGAAATGATAAAATATTTAAAAGCATTGAAGCATATGGATATTAAAATCCATGAATCTTGTTGTTTTCTAAAACATTCTTTAATTAAACATTTTCTTAAATATGACTATTAGTATAATACATTAATCCAAATAACTTAAATTAAGACAAATGCTACCTGTTAGTTATCAATATGGATCATAATTTTATGATGTAGACAGTAGTATTCTATAAAGTTAAGATTAGAATTCAAGTACTAGTGATAGTAATAACACAGCAACAAGGCATAAATAAAGATACGCTAAGTATAGGTAGATTATGACAATGAAAATACTAAGCATGTTATATGGAATGTGTGTCTCTGGGTGTGTTTTATAGCTTTACTCCTTAAATAAATTTAATTATGCTTATTATGACTATGGATTTAAAGTTAATTTTAAATTTATTTACAACAGAGGAAATACTATATCTGTTAACTTGAAATCATTGCATCTCCCGATGCAATTTTAGCTGGACCATTGTCCTACAAGCTATCTTGCCTCTTGGAATCCAAATTGAAGCTTCTTTTGCTCTGAATGTTTCCTTTAGTATTTACTTAGTCTCCACAACTTTCCTTTTCATTCTGGGTAAGATAGTAAAATATACAATCCACGCATCAATCAATATTGCTTTTGAGACATGCTTGTGTCACACACATGTGCCTATGCACATATAGACAAATCCTTCTAAAAACAGATGTGAAATAAATCCTAGGAATATAAGCCAAATTATGCTCTGGGAATATGACGAGCAAATACTCAAATCCATTAACAGATAAATGTTTTATAAGAGCAATTGAGATAAATAAAATAAGGAAGAATATATATTTTTTTTAGGTTGGATTTTTTTAAATCATTTTATTGGGGGCTCATACAACACTTATCACAATCGATGCATACATCCATTGTGTCAAACACATTTGCACATTTGTTGCCCTCATCATTCTCAAACCATCTGCTTTCCACTCAAGCCCTTGGCATCAGTTCTTCATTTTTTCCCCTCCCGCCCGGCTCCACACCCCCTCACCCCGCTCCCTCATGAACCCTTGATAATTTACAAGTCATTATTATTTTGTTGTATCTTACACTGTCCAACGTTTCCCTTCACCCACTTTTCTGTTGTCCTCCCCCAGGGAGGATGTTATCTGTAAATCCTTGTAATCGGTTCCCCCTTTCTACCCGACTTTCCCTCCACCCTCCTGGTATCACCACTCTTATTACTGGTCCTGAAGGGATCATTTGTCCTGGATTCCCTTTGTTTCCAGTTCCTATCTGTACCAGAGTACATCCTCTGGTCTAGCCGGATTTGTAAGGTAGAATTGGGAACATGATAGTCGGGTGGGGAGGAAGCATTTAAGAACTAGAGGAAAGTTGTATGCTTCATCATTGCTAAACTGTCCCCTGACCAGCTTGTCTCCTCCCCAAGACCTTTCTGTAAGGGCATATCCAGTTGCCCACAAATGGCCTTTGGGTCCCCACTCTGCACTCCCCTTCCTTCACAATTATGTGATTTTTGTTCCTTGATGCCTGATACCTGATCCCTTCGACACCTCGTGATCATACAAGCTGGTGTGCTTCTTCCATGTGTGCTTGTTTGCTTCTGAGCTAGATGGCCGCTTGCTTATCTTCAAGTCTTTAAGATCCCAGATGCTATATCTTCCCCTCTTCTTGGTTTCATTACATTAATAAATCCTTACCTCAAAAGATAAAGTAGTTCACTAAATACTGTTTCATTGTCTTTGAAAATCCAGTCATTTAGTGAATTTTCAAGATGCCTTGTGCTGAGTCATCATTGTTAGCAAACTTGATTTGGTTTTAAAATTAGTGATCCTATGTCGTAGACTGCACTTTATCCATTTCCGGTTCTTCAACGTTGAGCCCAATGTTAGGATGTCTAATTAAATTATTGTAATTAAGTTGACTATTGACACATACATTTTCCCATAAACATAAATAAGTCTGTTTCCAAAAAGAATATATATATTTCAAAATTACTATCACAAAATGCATTCAAGTCACATTTATATAGAACAAAAACATATCTTCTAAAATATTTCTAATGTGCTTCTATTGTTTATTTTGAATTCCCATAAGACACATTCTTCATATTCAATTCATGTCTCTAGCATGGGCTTAAACTCCACATCAAAAACTATTTATTCTGCAAATTGCTTTGGTTGAAAAGATGTCAAAGAAGTTAAGTTATTAAAAAAATAAGAAAAAGATGCATCATTATTGTATTTGATTTGCTTTCATCCACTCTCTGGAAGAGAACTTCAGAGGAAGAAAGGCGGCTGCATTGGAAGAAGTGAGCAATTGAAACTTATGCCGTGTTCAGAAAGCCCATCACAAAATGAGGCAGGTACCCCAAAATACGGATCTCTCCTTTGAATACATTTTAAAGACAACTTGGTAATGGGAATACATAAATGATTTTGAATTGTATATGTATTGTGGTAATTGCACTTAATGTTAAGGAAGGGGTTCGTGTAAATACAAATGATGGGGCATTATCTTTAACAATTATTCTGCTTCCCGTCTAACTACTCAAATTTAGCTAGTTTATTTTATATGGTTTACTGCAGACCTTATACAAAAACAAAGTCACTGTCATCTAGTGAATTGTTATTCATAGAGGCCCTGTGAAGAAAATAGAATTGCTCTCTACAGTTTCCAGGCTTTCAATAATTACAGGAGGAGAAGAGCCACATCTTCCCACGTGAAGTAGCTCGTGGACTCAGTGTCCATCTTTCAGTCGGCAGTCACTATAACAGAATTCACCTTAGTGACCATTTAAAAATGCTGACTACTATAGAAATATATTCTCAAAATTAGTTTTTTTCAAAAACATCAATCATTTTTCTTATGCATTATAATTTTTGTTTTCTTATTCACTGCTTATTCTCCAGTTGCTGTCAGCTTTATCTCCGCAGGTGGTTGCAGGTACGTCTGATGCTAATTGTTCATTTGTCTTTGAGAAGGCAAGCAGAATGGCCAAGCCACTGAACTCAAGGATAGCACATCACCAAAAAATGGCTAGAAATAACTTCAAAAGTGTACAAACAAAAATACAGGGCCCTGTAGGTTTGATGGATTCTGAGTTGTTGCTAACCAAAACAATTAGCATTTGTAACCCACCAGCTGTTCCCTAGAAGAAAATTGTGACTGTCTGCTCTTGTAAAGATTACAGCCTTAGAAAACCACGGGGGCAGTTCTACTTTGAGGCACAAGGTTGCAAAAGTCAGAATGGACATGATGGCTATAAACTTGAGCTTTTTAGTTATATAAAAACATTGACCTAGTTTTTCAAGAAACCAAAGGAATAAAAACCAGTGTGTAGAAGAAATTCAAATTTAAATACATTTAAAATAAGACATAAATCGAATTTGAATATTATTTTCATTTTGATTTAAATAAACTATGAACCATAATAAGTCATTTTTTAGTCAATGAGACAAATATGACCTTGATTGTCATACTAGGCAAAACACAGGGCTGTCTAATCTTCTCTTTTTAATATGTAAATATGTCAAATATGATAAAAATCTAACAATTATTGAATCTAAATAAAATCTTATAAATAATTATTTTACTTTTATAGAATTTTTATAATAAAATACAATTTGAAAATAATACTACACTATATATATAAGATGGCCATTTCCCTACGGACAGGTTCTAAACACATTCAGTAAGATTAGAAAGGGAAAACCAGCTCAATGATTGCATCTCTGAATTGGCAAAAAAGAACAAAACGAGGACTCATGAGGTCTAAAATTAATTTAAAGCAAGAATAAAGGGTGGTGAATGGAATCCTGCTGGAATCAGTATTTTACCCTTTATGCATCATAAAATCTGTGGAAATTGAACTTGAGTTTTGAAGATACTTATGGGAGCTGGGTTAAGTTGTAAGGCCTTATAATGAAACTTCCAGATACAGATGGGACTTCATAGGACCATGCCTTTAGTATCAAAGCACTTTCCTCAGCATCCTATGGGAATGAGATCAAGACTAATCTGTTTCAATATGAAGAGGCAGAAAGGAAGATGGAGAGAGAGATAGGGAGGAAGCAGTGGGAAGGGAAAGATGGGCTTTGGGGGGCGAGATAGGAGAGGGGGGGAGGGAGGAGAGAAAGTTAGCCTTTCCTGAGAAGCAATGTTAAATAAGTACTTTAAAGCATTTCATTCTTAATTCAGTTGCACTAGTAGATTTTTTTCATTTGTTTGTTCTTTTAAGCTTACCTTACAAAACTATAGGTTATTATTTAATAACATCCCAGATTACTAGTGCCTCCTAGACATTTGGCATAAAAAATACAAATCCATCTTAACATTGCCTGCCTCTAAGAATTGCAGTGGATACATTTTAATGGATTTACAAAACATGCAAAACAAAAAGGAAAAATAAATGAGAGACAGCAGAAATTAGGGCGCAGACTCATAAATTAGATGCTTTAAGTCCAAAAATTAAAGACAAATGCAAATTAATTATTCTTATTGTTAATAAAGAACAAACTAGTAATTAAACACAATGGAACATTACGGTAAATATTATATTTATTGTAAAAAATGCTTCCCAGTATTCAGCCTCTGTTTAGTCCTTTTCCTATTTTGGTTATTAGAAATTAGAAATTAGTTCAGGTATGGATCAGGCACTCTTTTGAATTATATTTTTAATTTATAGATCTTCCATTGGGAATGGGAAATTTGTCACGATCCATTTTCTTAGTCCAAATTCTCTTGTAGGTCCTAAATGAGTTGAAATATTCATTTCAGGTTTCATCCCCATGGGCAGTTTGTTCAACGGATAGGAAGCCTGTCCTTCTTTGACATTCATGTTTTCTACTCTTTAATAGAATTCAACACTTCTCAATCCTCTTAATGTTTTCTTTAATTGCTCCATATTTTTTACCCTTCAGTATTTAGTGTGCATTAAAAGTGTCTGTATTTTATCCAAATACACATCCCAAACCCTTAGTAAGCCAGTGGCAAACAAAGAAAGGAAATACCAAAGAAAAGTTTCTAGATGCAAAGTAATTGTAAATATATATACATATACATATATACACACATATGCTACATTATAAAGATTTATTTTCATTAGAATTATTTCTATAAAAGACCTTCCCTTCACTTCATCAAGAAGTCCTGGGTGGAGTATATGGTTAATCATATATTTACTCGATGAAAGTTTGGCAGTCTATATTCACCAGGAGATGTTACTGATCTACTTCTGAAAGTCCCCAGCCTTGAGAGCCCTAGGGAGCATACCCACTCTGCATACATAGCCTTGCCAGGAGTCAGAAACAATTCAACGGCAATAGTTACTACCCATTCTGTGATCTAATCCTTAATTAATCTTGGACCCTAGAAAAGGAAAAGGCATCATATGTTACTATAAGACTTTGAGGAAAAAAAACATATATCATTCACAATCATTAATCAAAATACTTTCTTTTACTGCAGAATGCAATGCATTAGTTGGCTGATCTGAACTGCAAACATCACACAGAGAGTTACATGTAAGGTTTATAACGTTCCCTGGATTGCTGCGGTCAACAGTGTAGGGGCTGGTATCTGAAGTCCTCTGGTTTCCCTATTACCTTGAGGCAGGGGTCCAGGAAACCTCCTTCCTCCATCCTTCTCTACCTATTCTGACACTAACACTTCCCCATACAACACCATCCTTCTACACCGGGTTTAATAATTTGTTGAAATAGACATAGAGTTCTAAAAATTAAGGGAATTTGTTAGTAAAGTTGTACAGCCAGAATGTTCCTTAGAGGCAATTATGGCAAGACTTGTTCTTACATATAATGGATGTGTTGTCAGGAGTGATGAGTACATGGGGAAAAACATCATGTTTGGTCAAGTAGAGGTATGGTAAAAAAGAGGAAGGTGACCATAACGGTTGTCATAATGATCTCAAACATAACACATATGAGGCAGTGTTTCCTTCTGTTCTATTTCTGGGTCACTGTGAGTCATAATCAACTCAACTCCACCTAACAACAACAGCAATTAGAGAAGTTGATAAGTTAGCACAAGTCAACATCAGGGAATACTAAGGAAACAGCCATTTGTCCATAGAAAACCTCACTTCATCCAGCAGCCAAGTCTCTCTCGAACCATCAGGCTCACAGCCACATTGTCTGTGTGCCAGGAGGCCAGCCTGTTGCTCCATCTCACAGTCCCATAGACTCAGAGCACATGAAGAGAAGGTGCCGCATAATTGCAGCGCTGCTCCCTTGAGCCTTCTTGCCACCATCTCTGGTGCCTCTGGCCTTGACCTCCACCACTTTAGACAGATGGAATGTGTTCCTCTTATAATTTGGACTTTCTCTCTCTGCTCCTGCCATGGAGATGGCTTATCCTAATATCCAGGAGGTATCAAAGTCCAACCAATTCCCTCTATTGAATTTACATATGCCCTACTTGCATAATCACACCCAGTCATTTAGTAGACATAGGTCTGAGAGTCATATTAAGAAATTTCACTCCACCAAAATTGTTGTCTTTTTAACATACTTTTTTATTGTAAAATATTTTTATAGTTCATTACAACAACAAAAATGTTTTTAAAAGCCTAACTTATGTATATCAATATACCTACAAGGCTAAAAATATATGTTGATATACTTTCTGAACCTTCTCTTTTTTTCCATTTAATTGAGGTGGGGGGGAATTCAGTGGTTTTTCTTCTTCTTTTTTATTAGTTGAGATTTAAGACATGCAATGTATTGTTCCATATTTCAACCATGTCAAGTAGAGTTGTACAATTGCTACCTCGTTATTTTTTGGTTGCTACTATTATAACTAGATTTAAGATTATTTTATCCTTCCTGCTAACCTGATCTCCTTTCTAAAAGGTAAACTGACAGATATCAAATCAAACATTTTCTTACTGACATTCATTTCATCTATTCCTCTCACGTATTACATAATTTTTATATTTCATAAGCACACAGTTACACATAATTATACCATCTTACATTGGATGTGAAACACCTAAGTGAAAAAGACTAAGTCAGCAAAATGTTCTTTTAGAAATCAACTCCTATGCGGACAAGGATAATTAAAATTATATAAGGATTTAGGTTTTATCTAATAGCATCACTTTTTCAGCATTATTAAAGCAAAACATCTGAGATATTTTACAAAATATAAAAAGATATAAATGATATTTATAATTACAGGTTTCTACAGTGTATATGCATATTGCATCAGATATTATGATAACAGGAAAACTTTACTGAGTTCAATGGCAGTATAACAGACTCCATGTGCCTTTATTTACTGAAGATATAGATAGATAGATAGATGATATAGATATAGATATAGATATAGATATAGATGATATAGATACAGATACAAATATAGATATAGATATAGATTTGGCCATTTTGTACTAGTACACTTGATCTGAGCCAAAAGGCCAAGAAACAATTATATTTTGGGCATTTTGAAGTCTTGTTTCTCTACATTGCACTTAATACATTTGTCAAATCTGTTATTCCATCCTTGGAAACATTTTTCAAATGCATCTGTTTGTAGGGCTGGCGGCATCTTTTTTGTTTTCTTTGCCTCTTTTATGTCATCGAATCACAGTCCTGTCATATCCCTCTTCATTTGCAGAAATAAAAAGAAGTCACAGGGAGTGAGATCAAGTGAGTCTTGTATGGGACAAGAGAGGCATGCTGTTTTTTGCCCCAAACTGGCACACTGAGATGGCTGTGGGAGCGGGTACATTGTCGTGATGGCAAAACCAGTCCCCCGTCGTCCATAAATGAGGCCTTTTTTGTCACACACTAATACACTGTCTTTTCAAAACCTCTAAACTGAAAGTGTGGTTAACATTCTGACCTGGTTAAAAAAAACTCCAAGTGCACTATCCTCTGACATCAAAAAAACAAATGAGCATCGTCTTGACCTTGATTTAAGTGGAGCTTAAATCAAGCTTTCTACATTGTGAGGAGGTATCCTCTCATACTTTCAATGCAGATCCAATAAGTTGTTCAGTTGTAGTAATGGATATTAAAGTTTTAATTTTGTTTTCAAGTGCAACTGGAGAGGTGGAATGATTGCAGAGGGATACGGTATGTGGTTTGAGGAGAGCCATAGGTCCTTAAGAAAATACAGGAAACTTTAAACTCAAACAAACTCACTGTTGTCAAGTTCAATACTGTCTCAATGTGGCCCTATAGGGCAGGTGAGAACTGCCCATGTGTGAGTTCCCAAGACCGAAACTCTTTATTAGAATAGTATGCCCCATGTTTCCACCTTGAAGTGGCTAGCCACTCAAACTGCCGAATTTGCAGTTAGCATCCTAGCATGTTACCACTGTATAGCCAGGATCTTCATATGTATCCTGCAGGTGACTCGATAAACAACTCCGTGGAAGTAGAAATGTAATGCATTATTGGCAAAAAAAAAAAAAGTGATTCCAGACCCCACCCAAGTGACCTTTCATAAAAGAGAATGAAGCTTTGTTAGGTTCTGAGATCGCTTCTCTCCCATTGCTCTGTTTGCGGTCATTGTTGTGACCACTTTGTCAATCCATCTCATTGGAGGTCTTCCACTATTTCATTACCATGTTGGCAGATAATTAAAATAATAACCTCTTTCTTAAAGTTTGGAAGGCTTCTGGAGAAGACTAGTTATGTGCATCTGAAGACAAGCATTTGTCAATCTTTCACATTCACTCATTGACACATGCAGAAAATCCTTTAGAGAACTGAATGTTAGCACGTGTCTAGGTGTCATAGTGAGTTCTAGGCTGGTCCTAATCTTCAGTCCTTCAGTCCTTCTTGGGAGAAAGGATTTGGGCAAGAGACAACATGCAGCAAGCCTTAGGAAAGTGTATACTAACAGTGAACAAACAGAGGTTGACAGCAAAGCACAGGTAAGCTTTCATACACTTGGCAGAGGTTCAAGTGGGCAGCTCAGGGGGAAAGCCTGAACATCCTGCCTGTAGACTGGGCTTTCCTTTTCCAGTCCATTGTCATCTGCCTTAACCCACGAGTCAGCTTCTTTACTATTGTTTTACTGGTCAGTTTCTAGATACTATTGGCCAATTACAAATTAATGTAAAGAAAATAAGCTATTTGAGATTGCAAATTCATGTAGAAAACAAGCAAATCAAAAAACCAAACAAAGCAAACACTTACCACTGGACCAGTAGGTAGCATCCTAATAAGTGAAGAAAAGATTAAAGTTGTCGAGGATGTTGTCCTACTTGAATCACAGTCAATGCTCATGGATACAGCAGTCAAGAGATCAAAGGACGAGCTGTTGCCTTGGGTAAAGTTGCTGCACAAGACCTCTCCAACTGTTGAAAAGCAGGAAAGCTATTTTGAGAATTAAGGTATGCCTGACCCAAGCCATGGTATCGTCAATGGCCTCATCGCTTCAACGTTGGACATTGAATAAGGACAACCAAAGAAAAATTGATGCATTTGAACTATGGTGTTGTCGAAAAATATTGAAAGTACCATGGACCACTCAGAAACAAACCAATCTGTCATGGAAGAAGTATAGCTGGACAGCTCCTTAGAGGTGAGGATGGCAAGAATGCCCCGCATACTTTGGGCATCTCACCAGGAGAGACCAGTTCCTGGAGAAGGCCATCATAATGTTAAAGTGGAGGGGCAGTGAAAAAGAGGAAGACCCTTGACAAGATGGATCGGCATGGTGGCTTGCCCATGACCATGACGGTGAGGATAGCGCAGGAATGGGCAGTGTTTCCTTTTGTTGTACATAGGGGCATTATGACTCAGAAAAAACTCAAGGGCACCTGACAAGCATAACAATGCAGATCCAGCTTTGGGGGGATTGTTGGGTGGGTCAACTTCTCATTCCCTATATCTACCTACCTTATAGGTACTGGAGATAGACTACTACAGAAAAACACCAACTCTGGTTGGAGCACACTGAGAACAGTTGCTGTCTTCAGCGTTAACTGCACTGAGTCTGTTTTTGGAAGAGAAGGGAGGGGGACCCAAAAGGTCTTGTGTGTTTCAAACATATCAAGAAGGACAACTTTGCATGCGTGTTTTAACCATTGTAAGGATAAATGATTCGGTGCTTGCCTGCTAACAGAGAGTGTGGAGGTTTGAGCTCACCCTAAAGCTCCAAAGGAGAAAGACCTGCAGGTCTGCTTGTCTAAAAACCCCTCCACTACTATACAGCCGCTGTCAGCTCATTATCAGCCTAGATGGGGTTTCTGAGGCTTTTCCATCTTTATGGGCGTAGTTCAGCTTTATCTTTATTCTGCTGAGAGGGTAGCTCTTTTGTTCGTATGTTTGTTTCCAACCCCTTGCCTTGCTGTTAGCAGTTCCACACTTACCCAACAGCACCATCATAGGGAAAAGAAACTCTGGGACAGTTCTAATCTGCAACATACAGGGTTGCTATGAGTCCAAATCACTCAACATTCCCAAACAATAACATGAGACATAATATAGGGGGGAAACTCAATTCTTTATATCATCCTATCACGAGAGGATACTAGACAGTCGGTGAAAATGAGAAAGACCCTTGATGAGATGGATTAAATCAGCGGCTGTAACAATGGGTTCAAACATAACAAAAACTGTGAAGAGGATCCAGGACAAGGCAGTTAGTGCATTCTGTTGCACACAAGGTCACTGGCATGCTTAGACAACTTATTGTTTTATTTTGCTTTTGTGTCATGTGTATCAGTCGAGTTTTAATAATATGTCAATGGATAAAAGCAGTGGAAGTGAGCTGAGGGCCATGAATCAGACACACTGTAGGCTGGAATGGAGGCTAAAGTTGCCACTCTGAGCTACTCTACTGGTCAAGAAGTGACCTTTAAAAAAAAAAAAAAAAAGAAGTGACCTTTGACCCATGCTGCACTGTGAGAGCCTGGAAGCCACTGATTGACAACAGCCAACAGGACTGCTGGTTCCACAAGCACTCTCCCTGATCTGCATATGGCCCATTTCCTGGGAAGGGACCTCATGCTTATTAAGTCAGAGCAGTGGTTCTCAACCTGGGTTCGCAACCCCTTTGGGGGTCAAATGACCCTTTCAAAGGGGTCGCCTAAGACCATGTTTCCACTCATCTTAAGGACCAAGACCCCACTCCTCTATCCATCTCCAGGGGGGTCCACCCACATGCAGATAAGCTCACAAACAGGGTCACCACAACATGAGGAGCTGAATTAAAAAGTTGCGGCATTAGGAAGGTTGAGAACCCCTGAGTGAGAGGGTCATTGAAAAAGAAGGTTCCCAATGAGATTGCGACAATGGGCTCACACAAAATGATTGTGTGATGGTTCCGGAGAGGGCAATGTTCAGTTCTGCTGCACCGAGGGACACTGAGTCAGCACCTACTAGTTAGCACCTAAGAGCAACAACATCTTCCTAGAATCTAGAAGCGGGGAAGCTTCAGAGTCTGAAATATGCTATTAGCTTTATGCTCTTCCTTCGGAAAGAGTGAGTTACTAGTAAACTGGAAGTCCATAGTCTACCTCTCAGTTTTAAATTCAGGATTCCAATCCCTATTCTGTTTTGCAACATCTAACCATGAATTGAGTTGTAAAAGGTCACCCAATGTTCTACATGCTAAAGGATCTGCCAATAAACTTGAATTTCCAGTCTGCTCAGGACACGGGGAAGATAAAGTAAGCTTTGTCATGTCACTCCTTACACATTAAGTAGGAAAACTAAGAGTTAGCTAGGAAATAAAACACACATTCCTGACCAATAGTGCATTGACAGGGGCTCTTTGTTAGCTGACCAAAGGTGAACTGATGCTTACAGGATGGAGAATTAACCACAGACAGGATTGTTACTGATAAGGTAACTAATTTATATATTGAATATTATCATGAGGTAACTTCACAGATAGCCGGGATTGTGCATTTTGTAAGAATACCTGGGAATTCATGTCACTCTCACAATTCCCCACTGTGTACCTTCAAAAGAATGTTCTCTTACGAAATTCTGTACATGTGTTAAAACCTACGGGAGAGTGTTGAATTAAATAAATCTAAAGGAATAAATCAGCATCATGAGTATCTTTTTGATTGATCTCTAAAGAAGTTCTGTAAAAAAAAAAAAAAAAGAAGTTCTGTAACTCATCAATAGAAGTTAGAGTGTTTTTTTAAAAAAATAGCTTGAATTAGGATTCCATTCTCAATAGTTGCAAATAAAACTATACTAAAAAATTAATGGAGAAGACATCCTCATTTGGTTTCATCTTTTTCTGTTGAATCCTCTTATTTTTAGCATGTGCTTACTCTGACATTGAAACAGTAGGAAAGCCTTGGAGTATGTGAAATAATAAGGCCAAATATCCATGGATTATGTGAAAGTATATCCTTAGTGTGAATTATTATGCAAGGACAATATTTAATGTAAATTAATTTGCCAAACATAATGCCACACCATTTATCAGATCAGTTCTTGACACCCACTAGCCCAAAGTCCTTAGTCATCACTGGCTGCTACAAATCCATCAAACACTATTTATTTCACGTATTGTTTGTGGAAAATGACGCATGTGCAGTTGTTTGCTCCATTGAAGTCATTGAAGAGGAGGGAGCAACTTTTGTGTAAGCAAAACTAATTGCTCCTGAGGGAGCTATAGCTTGGCCTCACAAACAGCATTCTCCGACGGAGTTAACCAGGGTATCGTGGTACTATAAATGCCGTGTTACATTCTTCAGAACCATCTCCAATTTATGAAGTACATTTTAAATTTAATTTAATTTAATGAAAAATTTAATAGAGGAAGTGTTTTTTTTTCTCTCCTGAGACTTAGAATTACTCTTGTGTGAGATGATAACTTCTTATCTTCTTTTAACAAGGTTTTTAATTTTAGTGGGAATTGGGTTGGAGCAGTAGATTGTAAAGATTAACTGGCTGAAATTGTCATACGCTTGCTGCAGCCATGAGAGAAAGCTTTAATCTCTAAGCATGCATATGCAGAGCTACCAGAGAATTCTGCTATTCGATTCTGTAAGCAAATGTACCAGCAAGGGGGTCAAAGAATGCAATATTGAAAATAGATGGTCTTAAGGAATGTGTCTGCTGATAGTATTTTTATGTGCTTTCAAACCAAATATACAAAGTTTTCCATTGGCTCAAAAGGGTCCGTAGTATTAACGCTTGCTCAATTCTAATATTTTATTTAAGTTCTCATTCCATGTTCTCTGTAACATTCCCTGAAAAATAGTCTAAGGGTAAATAGAATTTAATTATCAGCCTGGATGTGTGTCCTGGATTCAATAGCTATTAATGAACCTGCTAATTGCTGCTATCGATAGCAAAGTTGATGAAGCCCTGGTGGCAGTGTGGTTAAAAGCTCTCAACTGTTCACAAAAGGTCAGCAAGTCAAACCCAGGAGTCACTACAAGAGAGGAATGTCTGCTTCCATAACAATTACAGCCTGGAAACCTCATGGGATTGTTCTATTCTGTTGCGATGGGTCACTATGGGTAGGAATCAACTCTCTGGCAATGAGTTTGGGTTTCTTTGATTAAAGACGAGTTCTAGCAATTGATGAAACATGCACTGCTTTATGTTTCCAGTGATGCACCTATTAAGACCATTTTCACTATTAGCTTACAGCCATTGATGATGAAATATATTCCTTTATGCAGTGTTTCATTATGATGTACATAGAGTCTGTGAGTCAGAACCGACTTGATGGCTTCTAACAACAACAACAGACACCCATGAGTTATTGAAAATAAGAGGAAATGGGGAAAATCAGTAGTCTTTTGATAGTATCTGCTGACACTGAAGGTGGGATGGACTCTTCAAACCAAAACCAACATGTAGGACAACAAAAATATATTACACCCTGTGTTAGTTAGTCCAGGCAGACTAGAGAAACAAATTAATCGACACTCATGTGTGTAAGAGAGAGTTTTATTTAAAAGAGTAATTGTACATTAAGAAAACATCCCATCCAAGTCCAGATCAAGTCTATAAATCTAATATTAGTCCATATGTCCAATACTAGTCTATAAATTCCTCTTTAGACTCATACAGCCATGCAATAATGTCAAATGCAGGATGATCACAGGCCAGTGGGTGACTGTCTTGTGGATCCAGTGGTAGTAGAAGAACCTCAGTGCCGGCATGAGGCTCCATGGGGCTCCTCCAGCAACCAGGCCTCTAGCATAGTTCCATGTGTCTTTTCTGTTGGAATGTTCATAGGGAGTGAATTTGTGTCCCGCCTCCAGTGAGATCCTTAGGGCCTCCAAATGAGGTCATCAAGCTGTAACCTGATTAACAGGGTAAACTCCAACCCTTGACTCTTAAATTTCAAATTGACAACAGATTATTAACTATCCCACAAACTCACCAGAGTTAGAAACACAACCAAACATAGAACTTTTGGGTCACTCCTTTTAGTTAATCTGATTATTTCAAGTTGGATTACAATTTACCGTTAAGTATTCATTTTTCTAACCAGGCTTATATTTTTAAAGTTAGATGTGTTACTAAGATATGCATAAAAAATCAAATGCACTTTCTACCAATGACTATCTAGCCTATCTATAAATATTTCAATATACAGAAAGGTACATAAAATATGCCACTTAGAGAATTGTAAATGAATAAACCATCACACAAAAGGTGATGACTCTTGTAATTACAACCAATCTCAAGGAATACCATTTCATCAGCACATCAAAATATACTCAGAAAAGCACCATCCAGAGTACAGTTCCGAATTCTCTAAATGTAAACAATGCTGTGAACATACAGTTTATTTATATCCACTTGAATGTATTATAGCTTAAAATCCCCTCTATCGTTTTACGTAAGCCTATTCCAGAGTTGTAAATCTCTGATGTTAGAAGGGATTTTTTTCTTATAATGCTCTCAAATTCACCTTCCTATCCTTACCAAGATTTGCTCTTGTATTCTAGAAATACATGAAGTTAAACTATTCGTTTTCCCATTACATAGACATTCAAGTAATTGAGGAGCTATTGCATCCTTCCAAGAACCTTCTTCTGCAGGTTAAATTTGTAATTTCCTCAACCCAGTTCTTCTCAAATTAAAATCTCAAACCCACTGTCATGGAAATCACCCTCAGACCTAGTTAAATATATCTATTCTTAGAGCTATTCCAAATCTGTTGAATAAAAATCTCCAAGGGGTAGGATACAGTCATCGTCAGTTTTTTAAGCCAGTTTCTCAGGTAATTATAATACCTATTCCCTTGTTCTAAAGCCCCATCAGTGGGCAGCATAAATTGTAATAACAATACTCAAGATAAAAATGAAATTGATTTAAGAAATTAACATTTTTCTCACTGTACTTTTTGCTTATAAATTTCTCTATTCTTATTTCATGTAATATTTACAATGGTATTTTGACATATATGTAATTTAATATTTACAATATGTACCAAGTTTCTTAAATGGTAAGGAAACCACTGAGAAAATGTGAGTCAAAACGTCTATACTTTACTGTGGTTAAGTGTCTTCAAGTCAATTCTAACCCATAGGGACCCCTATGCACAACAGAACAAAACCCTGCCCGGTCCTGAGACATTTTCACAATTGTTTTTGAGTTTGAGCCCATTGTTTCAGCCACTGTGCCAATCTGCCTCAGTGAGGGTCTTCCTCTTCTTTTTCGGTCTACTTTATCAAGCCTGTGTGCCCTCGAAGACTGGTCTTTCCAGATACCATGCCCCAAAACATGAGCGTTGCCATCCTTGCTTATAAGAAGCGTTCTGCGTGTACTTCTTTCTACACAGATGTGTTTGTTCTTCTGGTAGTCCATGGTACTTTTAGTATTCTTCACCAATCCCATAATCCAAATGCATCACTCCGCTCTGATTTTCTTCATGCATTGCACAATATCTGCGTGCATATGAATTGATTGAAAATACCATGTCCTGGCCCAGGCACCCATTAGCCTCTAAAGTGGTGTATTTTCTATTCAACAATTTAAAATGGTCTTGTGCACCAGATAAGCCCATGGGCTTAGGCCACTTGAATTTTGATTAGTTTATACTATATATTTGAAGAATCAACTTTTGGGGAAAAATAAAATAAAGGAATCCCTTCCATTTTTCCAACAAATTTATGAATAATAATCAACAATGAATATATCAAGTACTAATTACCAAATCTCTTAAAAGGAAATAAATAATATTGTTGCATTCACATGGTCATGTAAATAAATAATTTACATGGACTTTGCTGAAAATATTTCTGACTTAAAAAAAATTATATATATATATATATTTCTGACAGCCAACCCATTTTTGCTTTTATCCCCTGTCCTAGATATTATTTTGCTCAGAATAGAAATGCCTAACAATTAATGCAGTATCAGTATTACAATGTGTCCCATAATTTACGGGTGTGTCTCCTTACCCATCAATATCTCTTCTCAAAAAGACTCAAAGGAGGAGAATCCATTATCAGGAACCATTCCAGCAGGAGAGGGCTGGCATAAATAACAATGGCCACAGAACCCTCTGTGGTGGAAACATTCCCATGATACCCACCTTCTGCTATTCTTCCACTGGCCAAGGAGCAAATTCCAGGGGCAATAGGCCATGTCTCCTATGTTAATATGGTAGAATAAATTTAATTCTAAATGTATATTTCATTACTGTACTCATTCAGAGGAATGCATTTTATTCATTGTATAGTCAAATGCATTTATATACATAGCAGACAATTAGCAATCTGCATTGGTCACACACACAAATCCTATATTATTCAGAGATTAGGCATCTTGAAATACGTATGTATAAAAGATACATATCCTCTGGACCTGGGTTGAGGAATCTGAATGTATTCTCTGTGCTTCACCACTGTGTAATCCTGCACAAGTGATTAACCCCTTAGCATTTCTCAACTGCAGATTAGAATAGCAAAGAAAAATCATTAAAATGATTATTGTGAAGTTTTAATGGGTAAATAAATATAAATCACTTAAATTATGGCCAGCAAAGAACAAGTACTAAGAGTTAGCTGTCATTCATAAATCCAGTAATTGATCTTCTGTGATTAAGACTTGCTACAAGAACCTAGGGTTATAATAGTAAGTAAGGAAGCATGTATCTGCATATTGCAATACAGTGAGATGTTCACATTAATACAATTGTGAAATTAGTATGGGTTAATTGCAATTCCAGTTCTGGCAGACCATATGGCATATCTTAAAAGAAAAGCCAATCAATTAAACAATTTTGAATGTGTCCTCTTGAATAGTTTGTTTGAAAAGCAAGCTAGTGTGAGTGTGAGTGGGGGTGGGGGTAGGAACTGCATACACTATTTAGGTGCTGGTTTGCAGCCACAGTACTGATGTTTAAAGATGGCTGGTGTGACTACTGTATTAAAGGGTCCAAAAGGCAGTGAAAATTTAGATAATGGACATCGAAAATAAAACTAAGGAGAGTCATTCACAAAGTAGAAGTAAGGGGAAAGAATGAATTTAGAATAATTCACAAATGTGTCTTGAATAATTAGATAGTGACTTCATTTATTGATATAAGAAACACTAGAAGTAAGTTATCGTGCCCATTTAATTTTGTGGTGGTTGAATTTTCTGAAATGTATATATTTAAATTTAAAAGATTAAATTCAGCTGCTGATTTGTCTGTTGCTGAGCTGTGATAAATGTGCAACGTGAGCAACAATGCAAGTTATATGTATAATTTCATATGTTCTTAGAAGCACATTCTAAACAAAGAAATGAATAAAAGATTGCCATGAATTTTAACAATGTTATTTTATTTCACAAAATATGTAAATACAACTTTAATGTATAATGAAATAAAATCATTGACACAATATTGTGTGTTCCTTTGCGCCGCACTGCAGCCCACTGGCATTTTCTGTGTATTTAAACCTTATATTGCATATCATTTCAAGAGCTGGGGAAGGAGAGGGAAAAAAAGAATGGCCCTTAAGGAGGAGGGACACAATGGCTGCAACCGTGGGCTCAGCCACAGGCACAATGGAGGATGGAGCAGGACCGAGCAGGGCGTCCTTCTGTTGTGCAGAGCATGGTTATGGACACGAACTGACTCGATGGCCCCTACCAACAACACAGCATTGCATATCATGTCAAATATAGTTCAATGCATACTTGCCATGTAAATAGCTAAGGTAATACATATTACTATAAAATCATAGACATGTTTATTAAACAAAAATATCAAAATATAGAACTATCATTTTGACGTATCCTTCATCTGGGTGTATACACCTCTGAGGGTGGTGTTTCCATCTCTCTAAATCTGACCTAAATCAGCTTGTGTTCTTTAATTTACAGCAAGTCAAAACAGCTGTTTTGTCATCCTCTAAGGACTCAAATTCTCTTCCCTAACAATGTCCTGTGGGTTTTAGAAACAAAAAGAAGTTTGGAGGAGTAAGAGCAGAGTTGTAGGGTGGATGATACAAAAGTGTCCTAAGAAACTTTTTGTAGAGAATCCCTTGCTACCCTAGGAGAATAAACAATCAAGTGCGTTGTGAAAGGGGAAGGGGATGCGGGGGGAGTAGGGTTCCTTGGCAAAACTTTCTCGACCTCTTTTCTCTCAAATGCAGCTTTAAGTTTCCTCAAATTTCTTCATAATAATCACCTGGTCCTCTGAGAGACCACTGTTTAAATGGCTCTGTTCTTTGAATCACTGAGGCATCCTAAAGACAAATGAATCACTGAGACAACTTATCTGTGGCCATTTACTGATCACAGAAACACATTTAGTTTGGTATGAACCAGTGCATGTATAAAACAGAATATAGAAATGACCATGGTTTCTGACTTACCCTCTAATGGCTACTGACTATTATATTGGACAGCACAGGCTTCTTGAACAATTGAATATGTAGACCTGGACCTCACTGGAGAATTCTAGGAGATATATATATATATAATATAGTATACATACTTATGTGTACACATACACCCATACATTTACATATATACCATGAGATATCATATTTTATCATATGCATACAGTGTATATCATATATATGATTATATATAAATCCTAGAATTACATATATGCACACATTTATATGTAATTGGTAGCCATGCATTATCTTATATATATAACCTTGCATGATGCTGCTGTGTTATCTTAGAGATATTCATATATTTGGATTCATTGTTCTTGTTATTGTTCAGTGGTTTTCTGGTTTTCATTGACACTAGACTTTACCAAATTCATCAAGTATTCCCTATTTTAAAAAAGAAGTCTAGATTTTGCATACATATGGGACATTTTTAAAGACCATGCCTTGAATCAGATATACTTTGTTGTCTTCAAAGTAGTCTCTTTGCTATGTCAAATGTTTAGCAGATCTTTTTCAGCAGTTTGTATCAATGCCAGGTGTTCTTGGATTTATTGATGGCTGCTTCCATAGACAATGACTGTTGATATGGGTAGAAAATATTCTAGGCACTATTTGTATCCATTTCTCATGGTAAGTATGGAACCAATTGTAAAGGTTTACATTTTCTTTAAGCTCAGGTGTAATCTATACTGAAGTCTGTTGTCTTTTGGTTTTATCAGTAAATTAATTATCTCTTCTTCAATATCTCTAAATATTGTTGTTTCACCTGTGTATCTCCAGTTGTTAAAAAAGTTTTCTTCCCATTATATTACTATATATATATATATATAATCTGTTTCCTGGAATGTTTTGCGCAGCATTAAGCTTAAGTTACTATAATGGAAAGATAGAACCCTGCTGTATATCATTCCCTATTTGGAACCAGCCATGATCACTTTGTTGGTTTGGAACAAGTCATCTACTTTTAGGCTATGCCCGGGTTCTGCAGGAGCGCAATTTAGTGTCTTAGAAATGCCATTTGGTAGGAAGGTACCCATAATTTCTGTGTATTACCTATGCAGATACCCAGTCAAATGCCTTCCTATAGTCAGTACAACTAAAATAATTATCTGTCTGCTATGTGTTGCTTTCATTCAAGATCCATATGACATAATCAGCAATGATATCCTTTGCTGCACACCCACTTCTAAGTGGGGCATGAACTTCCTGAGTAAGGCACTTAAGTAAACTGGCTGAAAGGATACTGAATGTGAGAAGAAGAAAAAAGACATTTTATTGATTTTGGAAGTAAACTAATTTCTAAGAAATGTGCATTGATGGTGATGATCATGTCACCCATAAAATAACCAAAATTATGAACAAATTACAAAGGCTTTAGAAAATGAAAGAGAGATGAAGAAATAAAAAAGGAAAAGATCATAGGACCAAGTGGTTTGAGTCTCAAAAGAGGAAAGGTTGCTTTTTCATTCCTTATTCCTGCATTGCTTTCATTTTATTTGTTTGCTAAGGTTTTACTTATAAAAACTGTAGAATGAGAGTAGTTTGATGGCAACAATTAGCAATGTATAAAAAGCCTGTTCTCTTTGTTTTGTGGCATAAGAGAATAAAGAAAAAGAAAACAATTTCAGAAAAGAATTAGTACAAAAATGCTTAGGCATAATTTAATCTAAAATCTCAATTTTTTGGTGTACATGAAACAGTGCTTCTGACTTCATACATAAAATCTGAAGAAATTAAAGGTCAAATTCAAGAAATATATTCAAGAATATTATTTATCTAAACCACTTCAATTAAGTACACATTTGAAGTTGAATTAGTTACAAGTTAATAATACAAATGTAAAAGAGCAAGCAAGAATATTGCTCCTTTTTAATTTCAGTTTATGGATGCATGGTGTTTTATCCAAATATAGCATGTTTGAACATGTCTTTGTGATAATTGCATGGCTGGAGATAATTTCTATTAAGAATACACTTGTCTTAATGTAGTTAGAGTGCCTTAGAAAAACAAAACATTTGTTGGTTTGCTTGGAAGTAGAAAACACTTGATGGAAGTAGTTTGTTTCTTAATGTAAGAATGATGCTATTTTAAAGAAATATGAAGCTTAATCATGTGTTAACACAGAACAAGAATAACAAGAAAACCAAAAAAATGTTCTACAACTTATGTTTAAAAGAAATATTTAAATGAACTCAGTCAAAACTCACTGCCCTTAAGTAAATTCTGCCTCACACTGACCCTATAGAACAAAGTAGAACAGCTTCTATAAGTTCAAGACTGTAACTCTGTACGGTAGTAGAAAGCATAGTCTTTCTACCTCAGAAGGCTGGTGGTTTAGAACTGCTGGCCTTGTGGTTAAAGCCCAATTCGTAACCACTACATCACCAGGACTCCTATTTAAGTGGACGCACACATGCATAATACTGAAATCCACTCTATGATGGCCATTTAAGCTAAATCATTTTATCTACTAGTATTGCATGTTAGTTTCAGAACCATAAAACCTCTTTATCAAGTCCTAAACATGTAGTGGCAAAATTCATCTTAAAGAGAAGAAATGCTTGCTTTATACTTGTTGTGTTCAGCCTTTGGGACAACACAAAAATAACAGCAGAATAGAGGTTCTTAGTTTAACATCTTGATAGATGTATACTGTTTTGGAAAATCCTCCTCTGTGTATTAGCCCAAAGAAAGAAAGTTTCAAGTGTAGCTGACAAGACAATCTCTACCCTAGGACTAAATATACAGATACAATAATCATGAAGGCAGTGTAGGTAAAGGAGTTGGAAAGAAAACAACAATAAAAAGCAAATAGACTTTTTTTTTGGTCATCTTTCTGTGTTTTACCTCATGTTTTAAATATTCCCAATTTGCTATTGTGATATAGAATGGGTGAAATTTGAATAAACTACAGAGTTTGCGTTTTTAAATATTTATTCCATGTTTTCTTCTGTCTTTTTTACAAATCAATTTCTCTTATATTTAATAGTTGAGACTAATGATACTTCTGGCTGAGCTGGAGGGTTTAAAAATGCAATCAATTTATTCATGCTTAATAACTGTTTCAATGCCTTGGTGTAAACATTGATTATGTATGTTTATATACTTATGTCAAAAATTCCAAGCAGAAAATAAGCAATCTTTGCAATATCAAATCCCTAAGTACTCTTCCTTTGAATCAACCTTATTAAATATGCAACATATGGAAATTAAACTCAAACAATGAGATTTGTAAATATAATGCAATCATTTATATCTCTTAAAATCAAAAAAGGAATCAGAGGAATTCTCTCTTAAGCAATATTTCCAAAGTCATAATTTTCTTTGATAAGAACTATTTTAAACTCTACTACAATTTTTGGTCAGGGCCTCTTAGAAGAAAGCCCTATAAAAACAAGTGTATATTTCCAGAAATAAGATTAACAAGTAAAGTGATAGTTCTTTATATTCCTCTTTGTTTTAAAGACATAAATAATCAGCAATTACATAATATTAATTGGGACATGAGATAGTGAAATAGGAGTCTATCTAATATAAAATACTATGCCTCCTGATTATACTGTTTTCAAAAGAAATATCAAGTGACTGAAGTAAATTATTAAAAATCAAAGTTCTTTAGGAATATAATATCATTGATATTGTGGTTAGATGCTATAAAGTTGGTTCAAACTCATCTCATCCTTTGGAACCACAGAACTACAGTACAAAACTGTACAAAACTGCCCATGCTTGCACCACCCCTGCAATCTTTGCTATGTTTAAATCTATTCTCCCAAGAATGGAATGGAGTAAAGATATGTGAACCTTAGAGAAATTATAATGTATCAATTATAAAAATTGAAGAAAACAATAAAAATAATTAAGAACTAGTGATTCTGAGATTTTAGTATTGTTTTAATGTGGAAACAATTAAATTATGAAATATTCAAAAAGATTAAGCACAGATACCAACTTTAGTATTAGTCTTAATCATTCACTAATTAATATAGTTTTTCAAGGAAACACACAGAAAATATCATAAATATGGTCATGTTAATAACTGTCAATTATAAAATATTTATATTTTCACCCAAATTTATTTTATTTAAAATAGATAGTATCAGAAAATGCCACAGTATAAATCTGTCTCTTTCCTTATCTATTTACTCTATAGAATTTATAATTATGCAGCACAATCTCAATCTTAAACATACAGTTTTAAATTAGATATATAGATAGATACATACATACATACATAATTGCATTCTGTCCTTCAGTGACATTGATTACAATTCTCTATCTTTACCTTCTTGAGTATATTTTCCCTCTCCAACATACTATAAATATCTCAAATGTGTGTCCCTATTTTTTTTCTTAACTCCTTTTCACCTATGTAAGATCACTATGTAACTTGTACTGGGTAAACCCTTCAACTGCAAGTGACTTCAAAACCACAATCTATAGTCTGATATGTTTTGTTGCTGTTAGAGGCCATCAAGTTGGTTTCAATCCATAGTGACAGCATGAACAACACAACCAAAAACTATTCTCGGTTCCGTGCCATCATTATAATCATCCTTATAATCATTTAGGCGTATTGTTACAGTCATTGTGTGTGTAATGCAGTGTCATATATATGGTATATGATTGTATATCACATATATAATCCATATATATACATATGCAAACACACACACACACATATATATATACAGTGAACCCTCGCCACTTCGTGCTTCGACTTCCGCGGTTTTTGCGTAACAGCGCATGCTCTGTCATTACTGCCACTGATTGGCTCATACTGTACACGCTTCTGTCTGCTTCGCTACGTATCAGATGCATTTCTGCTTTTGTATAGTGTACTGTAATTGTTTGCGATTTTTAAGAAATTTTATCTAAGCCATATGATGGTAAAACTTTTGGATATGATCAAAGATGGCAAGAAAATCGTGGAGGTTGCACGCCATTTCAACTTGAATGAGTCTTCCGTTCGCTCCATCCGTAAAGAGGAAAAAAACATCCT
>NW_022111373.1:132446624-132480220 GCF_000313985.2 Echinops telfairi
ACAAATAAGGAATCCTACTTCGCGGAATTTCATTTATCACGGTAGGGTCTAGAACCGATTAACCGTGATAAATGAGGGTTCACTGTATATATATGGATATGTTTATATAGCAAGAAGGAAAATAACAGCTAATTGCTCCTCACAGCAGTACAGAGTGCTCAGTTCAACTCACTTTCATGAAACAGTTAATATACTGAAGTTCTTTCAACTCATGTTGGCTGCTGGTCCAAGGTCAAGGAAACAGACAGCAGAATCTAGAGTGTGTATTCAGACAAGACAAACAGACTCACCTGCAGGCAGCAGATCACAGCAGGATGGAGTAGCAACAAGCCAGTAATCTGGAGCTGATAAAGCAGTCCCCACTGGAATCTCAAGTTCTAGCAGTACATACATGCCAATAGGATCCACCATCAGCATGGTTTCCAAAGCAGGTCCTGCTGGGACCAAAAATTCTAGAGATGCAGAGCAAGGTGGACCCAGTCCACATGGCTGAGGCAAAGGATTAGTTCAAGCAGCAGGACACTGGTCCTATCACCAAGGAGAAAAAGAGACAAGGAGGCCAGTCTCAAAAAGCATTTATCTCAATTGCCCTCCAACCAAACTGCAACCGGATTAAACTCTGTCCACATGGTCCTACAGAAGCCAAGTTGGCACAATAAACCTAACTATCACAATGTGGGTCCAGCTCATTGAAGATCTTCCTCCTCTTTGCAGACCCTCTATTTTACTAAGCATGATATCCTTCTTCAGGAAATGGTCCTTCCAGATAACATATGCAAAATACATAACACAAAAACTCATTAGCCTTGTCTCAATAGAGAATTTGGGGTATGCACATTCCACTAGAGATGTGTTCATTCATTTGATATTCCTTGGTATGTTCTATATTCTTTGCCAACCCAATAATTCAAAAGCATCATTTTCCCCTAATCTACTTATAAGGTGAATGAAAGCATCTTTAATTAGATCAGGAGCACATTTTTCATCAAATTAACATCTTGAGTAACTTTAATAATTTAAAGTTACAAATTATTTGACCAATGCAATAATTTGTTTTCTTGACTACTATTTCCATAGACATTTCCATAGACATTTATTGTAGACTAAAATAAAATGGAATCTTTACCAATTTTAAGATTTTTCTCTTTTCTCTATGTTGTTGCTTATGGGTATCTTTGTGAGAATTATGGTTTCATTTATGTTTTAGAGTAACCCAGACTAAATGTTGTAGTCTTTAATCTTCACTAGTACTTCAAGTATTTCAAGGGTAGAACTTGTACATGGATCAAGAGGTAATTGTTCAAACAGAACAAAGTAATAGTGCATGACTTAAAATATGGAAGGGTGTGTGTTGATATTGTATCATCTAACAATTTGTATGCAGAACGATTAATCCAAGAATCTGCAATAGATGAAGAGTAATGCGGCATCAGGATTGGAGGAAAGCTTATCAACAACCTGAGATATGCAGATTATACAAACTTGCTTGCTGAAAGTGAGAAGGACTTGAGAAACTTGATAATTAAGTTCAAGTAGTGTAGCTTTTAGTATGGAACATAATTCAATGTAAAGAACCATTCTCATAACTGAATCAATAGGTAACATTATGATAAGTGGAGAAAAGATTGAAGTTGTCAAAGATTACAACTTGCTTGAACCCCCAATCTATACTCATTGAAGCAGCAGCCAAGAGATCAAGTGATGCATTGCATTGAATAACTCTCCTTCATACGACCTTGAAAGTGTCGAAAAGCAAGGATGTTACTGTGAAGACTAAGGTACAGCTGACTCAAGCCATGCTATTTTCAATTGCCTCCTAATGCATGTGAAAATTGAACATTAAATCAGGAAGACCAAAGAAGAATAGATGCCCTTAGTTTCTGGTGCTGGAGAAGAATATCGAGAGTTCCACGGGCTGCCGTAAGAACAAACAAATCTGTGTTAGAGAGGTACCACAGGAATACTCCATAGAGACAAGGATGGTGACACTTTTCTCATGGACTTTGGACATCTGGTCGGGAGAGGTCAGCCCTTCGAGAAGAACATGCTTGTTAAAGTTAAGGGGCAGAGAAATAAAGGTAAGACGGATTGATGCCAGGGCTGAAGCAATGGGCTCTGAAATAAGAATAAATTGAGGATGGGACAGGATTTGTAATTGTTTCACTCTCTTTTATATGAAGTCGGTATGAGTCTGAACCAACTCAGGGCCAGCTCACAATGATACACATACAGTTTTAATCTTTATAGAAGACTACACTGTTTGATCTGCATCGGTTATAAATCCTCTTGGTTTTCCACAAGCTATGTTGTATCATCTGTATTTTCTGAATGAATCAATCTCCTATCCTGGTGCTGAATTCTTCAATTCTCTCTTGAGGATCCATTATTTCTAAATGTTGAATAAAAGATCCTCACTATAAATCAACCAACTAACCAATAAACAAACACACTCACTGCCATTGTGTTCATAGTTGATGTGGATTCATAGTGACGCTATAGGACTCAAGAAGTTATCCTAAGAGTTTCCGAGACTGGAGCCCTTTTTGAAAGTGAAAAGCTCTTCTTTCCCCTGCAGAACAACTTCTGTCCTAGCAGTAGCTAGCCCAACACATCCTTGCTACACCTCCAATGGTTCTTTCTGCACCATGGAATATCCTGATTCTAATATTCAAAATCAATTCTTCCTCTCAACCTCACTTTCACTATTTACAACACCTAACCTCAACTCGGAGAAGCCCTCATGGCAAAACAGCTCCTAACAATAAAGTTGGTGGTTAGAACTCCCTATCTGATTTATAGGGTAGGGGTGGGGGGGCCCGGGGAGGAGCAGTTTTATTCTGTCACATAGGATTGCTTATGAATTGGAAGCAACACCATGACAAGTTTGATTTACTTTGTTGTCTTATAAGCTCACCTTCACTTGGAATTTCCATGAGTCAGAATGATGTACTTGAGGCAACCAGCAATCAGAGGATGCTCCAATTTGTCATGACGACACTTGTATCTGCCTTAGCAACTTATGTGTCATCAAAGTTAGAATATTTTCTTTGATTGAATATCTCAGATCTAAACCTTTTTTCCAAACCCATAGATAAAATGCTAGTATTATTCTTCATACTTCGGTTATTATAATATTTTTTCTTACTTTTATTCCTTCCTTGGGTGTCACTTGAATCCCCTCTTGCAGCAGCCTTTAGCCAATTTATTCAATTTTATAGACAACTACATCAAGAAATCTGTTAGATACACAGATCCAAGTTTCTATTTTCAAGAAGCAAATTCTAGTGGGATGACAGGTGAATAAAAATAAATGTAATACAAGTTATAAATGATAAAATAGAAGCATGCATATTTAGATTATAGACACAGGCAATTCAGAAAGTCTTTCTTGGGACTCAGGGTAAATTCCATAGTGCAGCTGGAAATGAAAGGTGAGTGGGAGTACAGCTGGTGGATTCGCACATTCAAAGTTCAAGAAAATTCAAGAGCAAATGGATTTTGACATTGAAGTATGCAGAAATTTCAAGAGTGGAAATCGCTCCTGAGTCCTAGAACCCAAACAGCGATCATTCAGCTGTTGATATTTTATGTTTCAGGAATGAGTAGCCATACCTCATGACCTGAATCAGAAAAGGGATGTTCTTTTTCTTCTTTTGTAATTTTTCTATTCTACGCTTTTCAAATTTTTTGTCATTCTTTGAGTATTACTTTCCAGGGCCACTTACACCTGTACTTATCTAGGACTAATCTTCAAGTAATAGGGATATCCTGGTGTATCCTGAGTTTAGGAAACAGGAAATAGAAAGCTGTCCTTCGAACCTTCTGCTCATAGTAGTCACATGTCACATTCAATCATATTTCTTTGGTCAAAGCAACTTACAAGGCCATGCTTTATAAAAGTTGACCCAATATCTCTGATTCAATATATAATTCCCACAAACATTTAACAAGGATTCATGCAGGGATATTAATGTAGATATAACAGTTGCTTGTAAGAAAACAAAATGAGATGAGAAGAAATGAGGCAAAGTATTAACATTTTTTTTCCTGAAATTATGGAATCCAAAGGCAAAAATAAGCCACCCTTCCAGCAGAAACAGGAAAGAGAAAATGAAAGTCATTGCGTTTGTTCATTTTCTGTGACTGCTAGAGCAAATTGTCAAAGATATAGTCGGTTTTATTCAGAGATAGGTATTCTCTCTTTGATTTGGATGTTAGGAATCTGACTTCACTGTAATTAGACCATGGCCAAAATGTTGGCAGGACCACACACATCCTGGAAGGAGACACTGTGTCCCCCTTTCTACCTCGTAGTTTCTGACAGTCCTTGGCATGTGTTTCATTCTAATTTTAAGGCAAGCATATTCAAATAACTGCACCATCTAAGAGCCTGTGTGTGCACACACGTGTTTACTCAGAAGGCCCACATGTTATCCCACACTGTCTCTATATAAGGATATAGGTACTTGCATTCAGGATTTAAGGATGATTCATGGAATTCCACTTATATTAGTATCATTTACTTAACACATCTACAAATATTATTTCCTTTATCCTATGTTCATTTCCACATGACCCAAGGATTACAAAAATAGCCTTGATGGTATAGTGACTATGTGTTGGACTTCTTTCTACAAGATCAGCAATGCAAAACTACCATTCACCCCACTGGAGAAAGATGGGACTTTTGACTCCTGTAAAGAGTTACAGTATCAGAAACCCATGGGGACAGTTCTACCCTGTCCTACAGGGTTACCATGAGACAGAATTGACTCATGAGTGAGAAGAATTACAGCATATATATCTTTGATCAGAGGCATCTTTAACCCACTAGATTGGTAATCATGTTTTTCTTATTTCTCTTTGACCTACAATTCTCTCTCTCTCTCTCATCAATCTATCTATATATCTGATAATATTTTTCTCTGTGCCTTCATCTGCAATATGGAGCAAGACTGAAGAACAGCTGTTTAATTTTCAGGCTACATATTTTTTTAAACCAAATGCAGGCACTGCTTCTGAATCCCAGTATTCGATTTTTAGAATTGAGGATCTTATTATATCAGCATTTCTCAATTTTCTATTTCTGTTGCAATCAACAAGAGCAGGTGGTTGGTATCAAACATGACTGCTAGACTTCTTTCTTTACAGAAGATCAATTCTGAAAGAAGAACTAATGGTCATAAACTGGGCAGGCATCCTGGAAGGTGTCTGCTGAACTTGCATTGAATGGAGTGTTCTGAGGGAAAAAATGTAAGGCTGTGTCCAATGAATCTTTAAAATAGTCTCAGCATTTCTTTTCTTAGAATTTCATTATTTTATTTCATTTTCTTAAAGTTGATACATTAATGTAAAAGTAGTCACTAGGGAAGCTTATTAATCCTCTTTCTGATGAATAACACCTTAGAAGCCCACATTTTCTTAATCAAAAGTTGGGAAGGTGATACGTGGACAAACTCAGCTGCTCCTGAAAGGAAGAGCATTTGATTCGTGTCAAGGTTAGAGAAGTGCATGACCATGAATTGCTCCTTCAGGTGTTGCAAAAGCCCTGATTCATCAATATAGGATGTTCTATATAATGATTTATACCAAGGAGACATCCAAACATTGCAGCACTGTAAAAAATAAGCTCAGTAGTTGCTTGGATTGCAGTGGTTTCGTATCACAGTATTTTACGTATCACTCAGAGATTCTCTTTTAAACACTTTTTTTAATAGAAAAATCATTTTGTAATTCAGCTATATTTTAATCATGTTATCTTAAAAACATAAGCATTCTATCTTTGTTAATTGTTTGCAATAACATCATTCACATGAACCTAAGAATAAAAATCCACAATAAATTTGTAAGTTCAATAGTGAAGTTATTCTTAAGAAAGATGTGATAAATTGGGACTCAGAAAGACTAAAAGAAATAATGACATACTGAGTGAGAAACCATTCTAAAAGTGTTTTTTTTCCTAGCATCACTGAAGTAAAGAAACTTTTGCTGAAATATACTTCTAGGAACATCCATTGGGCAGAATGGAGTGTGATAAACCTGATTTAAAAGCAGCCCACTAGACCTATGACTGTTAAGGGGAAAGTGAGGGAAAGCCCTCCTCCATAGGAAAAAGCAAACAAGCAAACAGTCATTGCTGTTGTTATTAGACGCCATCGAGCTAGTTTGGCCTCATATAAACCCTATGTACAACAGAAGAAAACCATGCTCACAATCATTGTGATAGCTGGACACATTGTTACAGACTCTGTCAATCTCTCTCATTGAAAATCTCCTTTTTTTCCAACCATCTACTCTACCACTGAACCTTGGTGGTATAGTGATTATATCCTGGGCTGCTAAAGAATGCTAATGGCATGATTAGCAATTCAAAACCACCTGCCTCACCAAGGTTGAGAGATGAGTTTTCTAATCCCATAGAAATGTACAGCCTCAAAAAGTCACAGGGACAATTCTACCCTATATCCTATAGGGTCACTATGAGTAAATGGACTGGATGAGAGTGAGTTTTCTATATTACCAACTATGATGCCCTAACTTCGATCTTCCTGATAACATAGCCAAAGTATGTGAGATGAAGTCTTGTCACCCTCACTTCTAAGGAGCACAGTAGCTGCACTTCTTCCAAGGCAAATTTGTCCTTTTCCCTGGCCATCCATGCTTTTACCCTAATATCATTTGCTTACATCATTACTCAAATGAACAAGTCTACAGTCTTTCTTATTAATTGTCCAGCTTTTGCATGCACATGAAATGATTAAAACTGCCATGTGTCGGATCAGGAGTCCCTTAAACTTTTTTTTTTTTTTTGATAAAAAAGAGGTTTATGTACAAGAGCAATTGGATATTGAGAAAACGTCCCTGCCCAGTAGAGATCATGTCCATAAATCCAATATTGGCTCATATGTCTGATACCAATCTATAAAGTCCTCTTCAGACTATGAAACACATGCAATGATGCAGGAGGATCACAGGCCAGTGGGTGGGAAGTCTAGTAGATTGAGTGGTGTTGTAGGCATCTCAGTGCTGGCAGGGGTCTCTATGTGGTTTCTCCAGCTCCAGAGGTCTGGTTGCATCAGGGTAGGTCCATGTGGCTTCTCTAGCTCCCAGGGCATAGCGCCATGTGTCTTGTCAGTAGTGTCTCTCAGGGAGAGAGCAAAGAGAGAGAGAGAGTCTGTCTCCTGCCTCCAATGAGGAAATCTAGGAATCACCAGAAGGCCTTGCCCACACAGAGGCCTCATTGGCTATGACCCGATTGAAAGACTGGACTACGCCCCTTCACTCTTAATCCTCTCAAATCCCAGACTGACCCCAGATTAGACAGCACCTAACACCTAACCTGTGAATACTCAGGCACTGGTGCTTCCAGCGGGCAGTCTGAAGTCAGGAGAGGCGGGCATAGGTAATGGCAGAAGACAAACATCAAAGGATCTAAAGAACTTGAGCACTTGAATGGGCAGAAGGGCCAGCTAGCAAGCAGTAGGAAGGGAGGCTGGAGATGAAGGGGGCAGGCTGGTGTCCTGGCTAAAGAGGTCTTGAGAAAGGATCAGGTGGAGGTGAGGATGACCTGGAGAAAAAGTGAGGCAGATCCCAGAGGGCAAGCTGACATCACCAGCTGGGACAGGGCTGTTGCTAGGTACCTTCACGTTGGCTCCGACTCATATGCCTGAGTCGATTGTTGCGGCCACTGTGTCCATCCGTCCATCCCCCTTGTCATGGGGCTCACTTGTTCACTGTCCCTCTGCTTTACCAAGCTTGATGTTCTCCGCTCTTAATCTTTTAGGTGATATATTTGCTTTTTACCATTTTAAAGAGGTATTTTACTGTAGATTCGGCCAAAATAATATGCCATTCTGTTTCTATGGACGCTGATATTGGATCTTAGCAAAATGATATCATAGACACTTCAATATTTTCTTAATTTACAATGATGTTGCTTATGGCTACAAAATGTGCCTGAAGATAAATTCTAAATGATCACAGCAGTGCATTGATATATAACTGTCAGAAATGTAAGAGAGAAGACTATGTGGAACATAATGTATCTTAGTTGATGTCAAATGGCGTACGGCTGAAAGCAAGAAAATTCTAGCAAGGTGTTTACTTGAATTTTATTGACTATGTGAAGTCATTTGGTTATGGATCACATGGTGAACCATGAGAATTCCAGATTTATTTATTATGCTCATTGGAACTTGAACATAGACCAACAGTTACTTCAACAGAACAAGGAAATATTACTTGATTTAAGCCTAGAATATGTTTGTGTCAGAGTTGTATCTTTTCACCATACTTATTCAACGTATGTACCAAGCTGGACTATATGAAAAATGCAGTATAAGAATTAGAGAAAGACTCATTGAAAACATGTAGTAAATGCATACCAAAACCTGAATTTCACAAAGCAAACAGTACTTGAAGCACATACTAGTGAAAATCAAAGACTACTCTGGACTATCCCTTAACATCAAGAAAGAAAAAAATCATCATAACTGGACAAATAAGGAAAAAATAAATGCCACCTATGACTTTCCACAGAGAGTGGAATCGCCAGATGTGATCTGGGCTACCTCAGGGACGATGGGAGAGAAGGGTGTTTCATGGATGCATTGTGGCATCAGGACCAAGCGGTTGGAGAGTCCTTGGGGACCAGAGGAAATGAAAGCGGTCCCCAGATTTATTCTGAGAGATGAATCTTACTCAATGGCAATAATAATTTGATCATGTAAATAGGAAAAGAACAGCTACTCCTATCATACATGTTCAGGAAGCAATATTTTATTGCTCGAGGAAAGTATCAGACAGAAAATTTCAATGAAGACATATGCCCAATAAAAGGGAAACTGTGAAAATGTCTCTTCAGTGAAGTTTTATTGTCAGTATCTTGACAGCTTTTTTTTCCCATTGAAATAAGAAGTTGTTAAAGGAAAATTATAGAAACACTGACCCACTCCCACTCAAACATATACTCAATATACATAAAATGTACATTAAATATTTTTATTTCAGAGAAAGTATGATGTAGGACATTAAAAACTACTTAGAGAATTTAAAAGTGTTTCTACACATTTTAACTATAAATATGTATCCAAATGTGAAATTGGATTCTCCAGTCCTACCTGCATCTACTCTTTCTCCAGGGAGTGGCTAATGGTTTTTGAACTGCTGGCCTTGCATTAGTAGCCTAGGAAGTCGTTTTTTTTAAAAATGTTGACACTTTACTAATTGTGTTGTATATGTCAGTGTTGTCTGTGGTATCTACATTGAGGAAAATGGAATATTTATCTTTGTGTAACATTTATTTCCATTCTTGCCAACAAATATCCCCCTGACACTTCCCCAAAAATAATCCAGCTAACAGATGATGTATTACTAACAATCTTCTTCTTTGGCAACGGAGTCTATTCACTATTGAATAGTTTTCCTATTGAAAATTCAGCAACCTGACTCTGTATGATTATTAGGTACCTGCCAGTTATCCAGTGAATGTCATTATTCCCTCTGTATTGTTTCAAATTATTCTAAAAATCCTCTTCCTCTCTCAGTGCCTCTGTCAAAGTGATCTACCAACTATTGTTATTTAGGATGTAGTTATAATTTAAGCTCTTTTTAGGCATCTTCTTTTTCTAATAAATTACCATGTATTTATTGCGCATTTTCTCTGTGGGAAGCACAATTATAGATCCTGGGGGTACCGGCAAAGAATATTTACACAAACCACTGCTGTACTTTCACATAACTGAAATTTTAGCATTCGTTCACTAAAAAGAAAAACACACACACACATACACAAACTTGGGTTGGAACTTATCTGGTATGAGAGGAGCCACCTTTTAATATATCTCTTTGTAGATTTGGATGTGGCTATAACTGGGTGAAGAATAAAAGGAAGTCTCTATTGGGGCTAGAGATGAGTCTAGAATTTTAGAGTTTGTCCTGGATTAATTACTATAGCAATCCAATTTCTCCGTGAGGAGATTTGTGGTTCAATGCCATATCACAATTATATTAAATGTTGCTGAGGTTGGAGTCCCCAGTTTCTTATTTTATATCTTATTTATTCAGCCAGAAAGCTTTATCTTGGCTGTTATGAGCAGCCTTCCTGGCTAAGATGCAAAAGGGTAGCTCCAAGTACTAGCATTTACTTTTCTACATCAATTCAAATTTCTCTCTCTTAGATATTTGCTAAGAGACTAGGTGTGAAAATATGAATACCGGGATACCTCCTCCCGGCAATCAAAAGCCTTGTCTATCATGAGTGGATTCCTCTCGGCTCCACTAACATGCTCTGTCTACCGCTTTCACAGTACCTGCAGGCTTCTGCCCAGCAACAATTTGGTTACTCCTCTGGGAAATAGTGTGCCTTTTTAAATTAACAATGCATCTTTGGCTGTTGTTTATAATAATGCAGTTTTTGTTTCTCTTCATAGTAATAAATGCAATGAAATTTGACATTGTATTGATGTTAGTTTGTAAACTCTTTGAGGGAACAAACACTTTAGCCACAATTTGCATAGTAAACTTTATGAAGGTGGGATTACAATATAAACTCACTATGGGCCCTCAACAACTCACTCTGTGTAGTTCTCCCATTCCATCTGTTAGGTGAAGAGGCCTAGAAGCAGAGAACAATCCAGACTGAGTGTATAAGATAGTTATTGAACGCTATTGACAGAGCTGTAATGAACACTGCCTTTGAAGCAGGAAGACTGGGGGGTGATACAGGTGATCATTAGGCTGTGATACAGGTTGACTCCCGTGAAGTAGAGAGGGGATGAACAAAGGAAAGCAAAGCTTAATCTGAACATTTCAACAAGGTAGCCAGGAATCCCAGTGAGATTCAAAAATGGGTTTGTCCTCCTGTACCTCTTAGGTCCATGCATTGGTTGGGACCATTCCAAATGAAAGCTGACTTGCAGCACTATCATGTGCGTGAATTTCCGAGAGCATCCATTGGCATTTTAGATTAAACACATTCCCCCTGGGAGGATAGTTGAGTGGCACATCCTCAAGATCACTGAGCTATCCTTCAGGTACCAATGTCCATTCTACAAACGCATGGGTTCCCCTCATCTTTACTGAGCTGTTGTCCCCCACCAACATGTTTTATAAAAGAAAACATTTCCAATTACATATTTATGAGTAACTAAAAGATGCACTGGCTATATTTGACTGTATGAAAAGAGAAACAGATGTAGTTAACTTTTACTGTTGTTACATTTCAGATGCACATGATTTTAAAATATTAAAGAGGAATCTAAAATATTTTCTCTAATTCATTAAAGAGTAGCACAAGAAATACTTTTCACAGTGAAATACTTATGCCATACAAATAAATTTGGGGGGATATATTGGCTTTTTAGTCATATGGTATTGTGTAAAAATCGCCATGTTATTTTTACAAAAGCATATTGTGCTTTTTAAGAAGGTCTAATATTTATATTTCCTGTAATCATAATGTGTGACTTGATACCTTCTGCTGAGTCACATAAAACTGGTAACATGGAAAAGACAAACTGTTGGCAGTTGTTTATAAAATCAGGCATTTAAGGGATGACTTATTATTACTCAAACAGTAATCAGTATTAAGTTGGCACAGAGAAAATGTATAGGTATTGTATTAATACATTTCTGGAACTCAAAATTCCCCTTAATTTTAGGAGTGAATGGATTCCCTATATTTAGATGAAGTATCTGCTTTCTTTTTTACTGGATACCTGATGATATTCAATGAAACATGACATGTGGTAGGCCATTGCCAACTGAGAAAACTCTATTATTCCCTGAATACTCTCCACATATTCTCCTCCCCGTTCTTAACAAAGAGTCAGAGAGAAACAGCCAGGCAGGCTTAAAAAAAGAGATTTCTTAAACATTCACAGGCATCCAGCTAATGACGCAGCTGAAAGGAGTCAAGTGTGGGTGTTATAGTTGCAGGTGACAAAGCCGAGTGTTTATGGAGAGTGCTCCCCGAAGCTTAGAAAACCAGGAACGTGTGGCACAGAATGGCTTCAAGATTCTTACACGACATGGAGAATGATGTAAGGACTGATTTTACCCTTCCCCTTCAGTTATTGGAGTCTACTTTTTTGTCCTTCCTCTCTCTAACAGAATGCTTTATCTCTGCCTGCTTCATTGTGGGGAAGGGGAAGATAAACAATGCCCTTTGGTAGCCTTCTGCTGACAGTGAACTTGTATGTGACTCCAGGTCCATCTTGGCTTTTGGTCTTGGTAGATGCTGTCCAGGAGGTCCCGACTCTTGGTTTCAGCGATTATCAACTAGACAGTTTCCCCCTTCTGTGATGGCATCGATCTGAGCCGCATATTTGTTGAAACTTGATTGTTGCTGGTTTGCTTTTCACTTGGAAGCTGATTTCACTTCCAGACCTTTCCGCGACTGCTTTGCTAACAAAATGGGTGGAAGCTCAGCCTCTGTCTTCAGCATGAACTTCTCCGTGGTTTTGTTTGCTGTGTGATCATCAGAATTCTCCTCCCCTGGCGGGGGACCGGCTGAGATGTGTATTTTAGTGCAGAAATGCAGTCAGCCTCGTGCAGCAAGAAGAGAAAACCCGTCGCTTTTCATGTTTTGTACAGGCTTTTCTGCTAGGAAGCTGATGGCGAGCTAATAGGTCATAATTTCCATCTGGTTGTGTCTTGCACATGCTTTCCCTCCCCCATTCCCGTCTTCCCCTTTGAGCAGGGGCTCTTGTTTTGGGGATTTTTTGCCACTTATTACAAGAGTGCGTTCATGTGTACCGCACAACCACAAACAGTTACAAACATCGTAGGCACACAGTTTTCACCACAAACAAGCTTTACCTAAAAAGCAGCTGAAATCAGGAATCTAAACTTTTGCTGTTGTTTTTTTAACTGGAAAACAAATGAGAAGCCTTCCTGTGAGCTAATTTTATTTTATTTGGTCGTTCTGGAAGCATCAATGACTGAGAGACTTTCGAGAAGGGATTAAAAATAATGGACAAATTAAATCAAGTTGTTGGGTTTTCTCTTTTTGGCAAATAAATGCTTTTGGAACCATTCGAGAAACACCTGGGAGAGTAATTACATAATCCAGCAAATTGTTTCTGGATGCTTTCTTCTCAGGCACTAGGTGTGCTTCACACACATACAATATTTTGGATCCCCAATTTCCATATTACGCTGGGTTAGGCAGTGGTGGTGGTAGGAGAGCATTTTCCTATTTTATTCATAAATGCAGAAGAGTTGCTTCCGTGGCAAAGGTTGAGACAGTAAATTAAGGACGTACTCATTTGATTGGAAGTGGCAGCCAGCAGAACTGCACATTTGTCCCATCAGCATCTCATGAAGGGCAAATTAATGGCAACTGAGGACAATCGATATAGAAGTTAACTCTACTCATTTGAATAGTGAAAGGAAATATAAGGAAAATCGTTATCCCCAAAATGTTGGGTGAAATATGCTGTCTTTCATTAACAGGTCTATGGGCTCACAGTTAAATAGAGCTGATGTAGCTGCATTTCACACATAACTTAGAACTCATCGATACCACTCAGAGTATTATCGCAATTGATCTCAGGTGTGATTTACTCATAATAAATATGGTTCTTGCCAAAGAAAAGCTACACAAGATTAATTTATCTTATAAAATCTTCTAGGGAAATTTCATAGATACTAATATTTCATAAATACATAATTTACAAAGGCAGACTGCAATTATCACTCTCTCTCTTCTCTCTTTGGTTTCCTTTGACTAAGAGAGCTCATATGATATTGAATTAAATATGTTATGACTTCAATAGATTGTAGTTATGGGCCTTCTTCAACAGTTTACTTATATTCCACTGGGCCTCACTTTACAGATCTATAAAGTGGAAATATTACTATAATATTTATCCCATTGTATGTGTGCTTTCTAGGGCAGTAAATCCATACAAGTTATTTGAAACTGAGCCTGGAAAATACTGTGCTTTAAAAAATTTAGTTCCATTAATTATTGTTGTACTTGAAGATTGCTACTATTTTGCCGACTAGAGACAGAGTTGATTTTGTCTTCATCTCTCATAATTCACAAACACTTGCATCCGAATACTTAACAGAATCAAGAGTTATTAATTGTCTTTCTCTCAAAATCGCCAAGAGTCTCTGTGATAAAGGTTGTAGAAATAAATGAAGGCCAACAAAACAAGCTTGCCAGACTTATGGCTCCATGATAAGTAAAAAAAAAAATAATTTCCAAATTTCATCTGCAGCACATAATAGCTTGGCCTAGTATCCATTTTTCAATAGATGCTTAAGGAAGGATTGAAAGGAGGATGCTTTGCTTTTTGTAAATTCATCTAAGTTTAAACCGACATAATTGTCATTAAAATGTATTTCTCTAGAAAAGTCAGCATGGGAACTTCTACTCCCCACCATTATTTCAATTTCTCTTTGCTTTTCTACTCATCTGTTCAAAATAGATTAATACCATATTTCTCCAGAGCACTGGGTGAGCCCACTGTCAAATATGAGAGGTGAGACAAAACTATACTTGTTAGATTTTTTAAAAATACATACTGAATGCAGCTATGATGGAGTTTAAATGCTATTGTTGACTATAAAGATAAGGAGTGGGAGGAGTCATCTCACAAAGTGGGTATAATTAAACAGGACCTAGATTTATATAAAGCTGACACCTAGGATTTGACAGAGCCAGTGAAACATGATGCAAAATTTTCAAACAATCAAACCAACCTGCTGCTTCCTGTTTACATGGATTCTGCATGAAAATGTACAGGAGGTAAAATGGAAAAAAGTATGGAATGACTCTCCAGAATGTGAGGAGATGAATCAGAACAGTTTCTCCCTCTCACATTAAGACACTGCAATCCCAGGAAATCCCATGGTGTCAAAATAAAGGACTACAGTTGACCCTAAACAATATAGGTGTGAATTGTGAGGATCCATTTATAAGCAATTTTCTTGAATACCATGTGATATGGATTAACTTTTCATTAGCAGTTCATCTGTCCAGTAAATCGCATATCTCAGTAAAAATTTATCTCTCTTGGCTCTTGCATATTCTTCTCATGTGTTTACTATAACTCAGTAAATACTGAATAACACCATGGGACCCATACAAAGACCTTAGAATCAGAGAAAGTTCATGCTATTACAAGGAAAATTTTCATTGCTTGATATGAACCATAGACTGAGCATGCAGCTGCAGTTGCCCTGTTTCAGGATAAATTAATCCCAACAGAAGGGCCATTTTAAAAAAGGATATCAATGTAGCTAATGGCTGCTATTGTACCAACAAACACAAAACTTTATACTTTTTGCAAAATTTGTATTCCTGATATGATCACGGAAGACAAACATGTGCATTAGCAAATGTGGTGAAGAAAGCTGATGGTGCCCAGCTGTCAAAAAATATAGTGTCTGGTGTCTTAAAGGCTTGAAGATAAACAAGCGGCCATCTAGCTCAGAAGCAACAAAGCCCACATGGAAGAAGCACACCAGTCTCTGTGACCACTGTGACCACGAGCTGTCAAAGGGATCAGGTATCAAGCATCAAAGAACAAAAATTCATGTCATTGTAAATAAGGGTGAGTGCAGAGTGGAGACTCAAAGCAACCAGACACCCCCTTACTGAAGGGTTGTGGGGAGGAGATGAGCCATACAGGGTGTAGGGTAGCAATGATGAAACATATAAATTTCCTTTAGTTCTTAAATGCTTCCTCACCACCCCCACCCCCCACTATCATGATCCCAATTCTGCCTTACAAATCTGGCTAGACCAGAGGATGTACATTGGTACAGATAGCAACTGGAAACACAGGGAGTCTAGGACAGATGACTCCTTCAGGACCAGTGGTGAGAGTGGTGATGCCTGGAGGGTGGAGGGAATGTGGGGTGCAAAGGGGGAACCAATTACAAGAATCTACATATAGCCTCCTCCCTGGGGGATGGACAGCAGAGAAGAAGGTGAGGGGAGATGCCGGGCTGTGTAACATATGAAAAAGTAATTATTCATAATTTATAAATTATGAAGGGTTCATAAGGGAGGTGGAGTGGGGAGGGAGGGAGAAAAATGAGGAGCCAATATTAAGGGCTTAAGTAGAAGGCAAATGTTCTGAGAATGATGATGGCAACAAATGTACATATGTGCTTGACACAATGAATGGATGGATGTATTCTGATAAGAATTGTATGAGCCCCTAATAAAATGATTTTTAAAATTTTGTATTAAAAATGTAGCTTTTTATGTGGGTGTGGTATAAAATGCATATGGCATGCAAAATATGAGTCAACTGACTGTTAAAGCTTCTGGTTAAAAGTGGGCTATTAGTGGCTATGTTTGTGAGCAGTCAAAACATATCCACAATTTTAGACTGCAAGGGGGCATCAGAGCCCTTAACTCCTATTATCCAAGGGCCAGCCATATGCTTTACCTAGGGTTGAAAGGCTATATTTTCTTTAGGTATTAAAAGACATTAGCTTTCTTTAGGTATTTGTAGACATTAGTTAAATAGGAAAATAAGAAAAGACATTCCTGATATGTGTATAGAACTATCTTTTAAAATAGAGAAGTATGAAATGGCTTTTTTTTATTTTTAACAGTCTATGGAGCTAGGAGCCTGGTGGTATAGAAGTTACAAGTTAGGCTGAAATCCTCATGGAACATAGATCAAAGCCACCACCCCTCTGCATTAGAAAGACATGACTTTCTACTCCCTGAAAGAGTTAGTCTCTCAAACTCACAGGGCAGTTCCCCCAGGTCCTTTAAGGTCAAAATGAACAGGCATCCACTAGATTGCAATGGGTTTGGTTGGTTTGGGGATGGAGGCATGACTATGAAGATTTTTGGTGTTTTTTTTTATGAAGGTAAATATTAGTGTAAACACTTGAATATAATTATGCTGTTGCTCTTGTCCTTAATTTCTGTTGAGTTGGCTCCCAACTTGTGGCGGCTCCATGAAGAGCAGAAAGCAATCTTTCAAAGTTATACCGTTCTGTGATCAGCTAGGTAGCAGATCATTGTAATCCGCAGGCTTGTAATTGGCTGATTTTCAGAAATAGATCACCAGGCCTTTCTTCCTAAATGTGATTCTACTAGTGCACATTCAATAGATGAATATGGGTAGAATTTCTCTCAATGACTACAATAGGTTACCAAATCCTAAAATTGAAAGAGAAACTATTCTTTTAGTATAGTTTGAATTATATTATCATGGAAGGTAGTAGTGAAATAGTCATGACAATTGCTATAAAAATGAGAGTATAGTGTTTAAAATCATCTGAAGATAATCATTGCTTCTCATTACAATGTACAATTAATAAGTACTGGTAAAGCATGTTAAAAAGTGGTGGTGAAGAACCTTCTACCATATTTCTCCCGCACCTCTGTGCTCTGGTTTTTAAGTTAGCTCAAAACAAAACAAAACCTCAGAACAAAACTACATAATGAGTTTTGTTTCTCAACATATGTATAGATTGTTAAGTTCTATGTTTTATTTATTTATTTATTTAAAGCATTCCAATGCCATTATTTTATAATACAGCTTACTCCTTCAACACAGAGTCAAGGTCAGCAGTTCAAAACCACGCATCGCTCAACATGAGATATAAGAGACTTTTTACCCTTGTGAAGGTTTCTAGCCTGGAAAACCCACAGGGCAATTCTACGCTTTCCTATAGCATTCCTGGACGTGGGAATCGACTCAGTGGCAGTGACTTGCTGACATATCACTCCATGCTGATGACATGTATTTTTCTTCTCCTTCTTAATAAATCCCTCCTTTCTCGGATTTCTTTGCGTAAGATAATGAAGTAGGATTACAGAGGAATGAGCAGTATTGCTAATAACATTATCCCTTCCCTCCTGTGGACTTACACTTCAGACATCCGTGTGTGTGAATTTATTTTCTTCACTTCTTATAATCATACACCTGAAAGCAAAAGTAGCAGTAGCAGCAGCAGCAGCAGGAGGACATGAAAAGGAGGGTTGTTCCGGGCATTCTTTGATGAAATGGATAGACCCTTGTTGTACACGTTAGTATCTACTCAGTCAAAAGCACTTTCATGTCTTTCATGAACTGCTCTGAAATTGCTGTTGGTTAAGTGTTTCAGAACACAATCATCAGTTAATCAAAAGAAATTAGAGATGTTTTAAAATCACTAATAGCATTCCATTTTATAATTTTGTTCCCCGCATGTCTAAATTCACTCCCATTTTCATTTGCATTCACTTCTTCTAAGTCAACATGTTTTGATCTTGTGGGAAATGTTGTTTATAACCTGAAGGTGATTATAAAACTACATCCTACTTATTACTTAATAGATCTTCAATTTAGAATCGGTGCACTCAATTTATCTCCACTAGATCTAAACAAATACTGTCTTCTAAAGGTCAGATTTGACTGGCACAAGTAAACATGTAGTCTTAATAAAATCTCATTAAGATGTAGCATATTTTCCAACTTCAGCTTTTGAGAGAAGATGATTTTCAGCAATAATGGAAAGCAAATTAGTGAGAGTTCATATTTTTGTGGCAAATCTAGTTCATCAGCACAAAACAATCTGTTTAGAGGGAGGTCCAATGAGATCCCCCCTCCTCTCATGTTTCTTTCAATGTGTTTACATAGTACCTGCTTATATTACGTGCCTTTCATTTTGTGAAACTTTTAGAAATTATTATAAACTGGTGGTTCTGGAGGGAAACATCAGTGTAAATGAGTTATTGCTGCTTACATTTTATGGAGATATATTTAAAGGTACACATGTTGAGCTAAATGATGAAACTGAGGAAAAATCAAAGACCGTCAATGGTCACCAGGCATTGCAACAGCAACAAACAGTGATCACATTTTATCGTAATATGACCAATACAATAATAATAGTTATCCTAGTAAGCTCTAAACCCAAAGCTAACTCAATTGCTGTGGCATCTAAGCCAACTCAAGTAGGCCCCATGTGTTTTAGATAGAATTGTACTCCATTGAGATTTCAGTGGCTGCAGCCTTGGAAGAAAGGTCAAGGCAACTTTGCAAGATTGTATTTTCATTCACAAGTTAATAATGGCTACATAAGCGTTTTCCTTTTCCTGTTATAAACTGATCCCTCCATAGAACTTTCCTTCTGGAAAGGAAGCTGATTTGCCTGTCAAATCGTATTATTATGTTAATGAGCAGACTAAACAATGCTTGCTATAAGTATATAATTCCTGTCTCCCACTATGGGCCACACTGAACTGCTGCCTTCTGGCTCCATGTGCTTCTCTCATTCATCATGTTATGAAAATAAGTAAATAAAATGATCCAGGTGTGTGTTTTCTTTATTGCTAAGTAACCATTCATTTCATGGGGTTTTTGAAAATAATTCATTTAGACGGATACATTTAAATTTGGGCAAGGTAGCTGTCCTTAGAAAAATATAAGCCTTTATGTTTTATTACCTTCATTTGGTTGGACTGAGGTGTAGAAGGGGTAGTCGAGAATGATCTAGAACAAAGTGAAACTAAACCTTGCCAGTTCGGGAGGAATAGTGCGGGCAAGTTGGAGAGAGTAAATATACTGGCTGCAGCACACAATTCCCTGTCCTCTCTCAGTAAATAGGTCTCTAGTCATTTTTGCTGCCATGTGTTTTTGTAGGAAACACTCTATATTTCTTGTTTGACTTAGGACCGAAAGAGGGTTGGAAGAATTGGAGATTTCCCGCCCCCCCATGGTTTGCCCCAGGGAAGCCCCGTTCTGGTTTCCCCAGAAGAATCTATGAGAGAATCAGCAGTGTTTGACCATACTTTGCATAGGATACAACACTTAATAAATGGAACCACACATTTCCTTCCTGGACCAAACACAGATAGCCGTGGAGTTTTATCTGAGTACCAACAAGCTGTCAATATGCATGTGTGCATTTGTACATAAAGCAGCACACATATGACACTTTGCCTTTGTAACTCAGTGTCTTAATTACTCTTTCTCTACTCTCAGTTCTCAAGCCCTGTGGTTCAGCGGACTATGCATTGGGCTGCTAACTGCAAGGTCAGCAGTTCAAAAGCACCAGCTACTACCTGGGAGAAAGATGCAGTTTGCTACTCCTGTAAAGAGTTACAGTCGCAGAAAACCACAGAAGCAGTTCTACCCTGTACTGTCAGTTCACTGTGAGTCATAATTGCTTCGATGGCAGTGATTTGCTTTTTATAACCTTTCAAGTTTAGGGGCCCAAGTTCTCTGCCAACATGCAAAATAGCCTAAGCCTCTTCTCATATGCTACAAATCTACCTCCCAGCACTATAGCAATGAGTGTTCCATATTTTCAGGTCCCTACAACTTCTATGCAGGTGTTGGGTGGGAAGTAGATGGTGAGTGGAGAGGGATGGAGAGAAGATGACCACGGTGGATGCTTTGATCCCTTTTGTCTTTCCTAGGGAAGACGATGTTGCTGTCTTCCTAAATTGCCTCAGGGCACAGACAGCCTGCCATCAGTAGCACACATTTCCTTTTGCAGGTCTAGGTGTCTACTTTTACATAAGCAATCATATTGCACCTATTAACATTGTTTACCCTTCAAAAAAAAATCATGACCATGCAGTCAATTCTGACTCATGGCGACCCTATAGGACAAGGTGAAACTGGCCCTGCACATTCCTGAGACCATAATTCTACACGGAAGTAGAAATCCTCGTCTTTCTCCTTTGGAGCAGCTGGGTGTTAGGAACTGCTGACCTTGTGATTAGCAGCCCAATGAGTAACCACTACGTCACCTGGGCTCCTTTTAAACCCCTACTCCTAGCAAAAGAAGCATTCAATCATTTTAGAGCAAATTCTTCATAGCATTTAAATTTCGATTGCCCCTAAATAATAACAACTGTCTGCTCCTTCCTTCTTTCAAACCCCACCCTGTTTCCAGCACACAGGTCCTTCTGGAACCTTCCTTCATTTCACTGGCCATTCTTCCACAATCCCTCTGACCAACTGTTTTTCTTTTTTTTTTTCAATTAGAAAGAGTGCCTTGCGGCAAAATCTTCTGAACTGATCCTAATTTATGATAATTTTTCACTAATTTCTCAGTGATCTCTTAGAGCGCCACACTAGCTTTATTTAGATCCTTTGTGTTGATGAGTAATCTGAAACCTGAGTCAGCTGGAACAGCCCATGCGCCCCTTCAGTTCGATGACTAATAAGAATCTCAAAAACAAAATGTGCTACACACAGGCATGTGCATGGACACAAAAACACACACATACACACACCCTCCCCTCTCCCAGAACCCTCTCTTTTTAGGTCTCCTTTTACTAGGGAACTGACAATACCTTCCTTGCCATGACTCATGCCCCAAAATCAACCTCGACTCATCTCTCTAACTCATACCCTTGGTCACTCTATCTGTCGATCAATCCTGTGAGCACTAACATCAAACACTACGCTTGTGGAAGGAGCCATCATCTCTTACCTGGACCCGTGAAATAGCCCCTAACTCATGCACCATTTTCACACTTGTTTCTCTACCCCCAGCTTGCTTTCACAAGCAGCTAGAACATTTTAAAGTTCACTTAACATCTCTTCTCTCTAAAACGGCCAAGGCCGTTCGGGCTAAAAGCCTAACCCATGAATTCTTGATCTAGGAGTGCATGAACCGCCTCCCCTACCACCTTCCATCAAAGCATTCTGTTCTCCCTGCCCTCCTGCACTGAATCCCTCTATACTCTATTCACGTGGCCTGCCACATTCTTGAGATGGTTTCTGTCTGTGATGAGCGCCCTCTCGTGGCTTCTTTGGAGCCTTTCTGTTGTGTAGTGGTGATGTGTTGGGTTGCTAAGCACCAAGTGAGCAGTTCAAAACTAACAGGAGTTCCTCAGAATAAAAATGAGACTTTCTACCCCTGTAAAGAGTCACAGATTCAGAAGCCCACAGGGCCAGTTCTAGTCTGTTCTAAGATTGCTATCAAGGGGAATTGAATGGATGGCAGTGACTTTGTTTCATTTTTGTTTGTTTTGGGTTTTTTGAGTTTGAGTTATCTTTGTAGTTCCTTTCTTTTTCTTTAGTTTTCTCAATGAATAAGGAGGGCTTTTCCTGATTCTTGTGTGTTAAGTAGCAGCAGCCACCCTTCTCACAACACTAATTCCATTGACCCCTCCCCCCCTTACATAACTAGTATTCCATATATTTATACACATAACATCACTTCACTTAGCATTTATATGAGTGTTTGTTTATTGGACATCTGTTACATCTCCCATTAGAAGGAAATTTAAATGAGAGCAAAGACATGTGCATTTTATTCTATGTCCAAAAACATAAGGCTGATGTATGTAGCAGGCAAGCAATGTAGACCTTTCTTCTTAATGTCCAGTGTAAATGACGCCTGCATGTATGCCCAGGAAAAATCAATGTAACTGAGAATTTTATGTTATGCACCAAGATCAGTATGAACTGTCCCCCAATGGTTTCTTTCTGTTCTTTGACATTCTATTTTCATAGTGGGTGGGTGGAAGCTAGAAGCACTGGTGGCACAATGGTTATGCGTTGGACTGCAATCCGAATGGTGAGAAGTTGGAAACCACCAAACGCTCTGTGTAAAACAGACAGGGCTTTCTAATCCTGTAAACAGTTGCAATCTCAGACACTCACAGTGTCAGTTCTACTCGATCCTCTAGGGGTGTCTTGAGTCAGTATCGATTCAAGGGCAGTGAGTTGGGTGGAAGCTGAAGGAAGAAGGTTGATTAACAGCTCTCATATCATGGGCCTGTTATTACCAACAGTAGCCCCAACAGGGGAACAAATGGGGTGCAGCCTGCCCAAAGTGACACTGTCGGAGATGCTGTTCCCAAATGAGTGTCTTTAAAATGGAGTGCACTGTTTCAGTGGAAACTTACTTTTGAAAATGTATATATATATAATCTGTGACTATAACAATGAAAATATTTTTTCATAAACCTGACTTTCATGTATCGATATACCTCCAAGACTGTATAGCCCTTTGCTGTTTTTCTGGTCTAACTTTCTACGCGAAAGTTGCGATCTACTCTGAGCCCCCATTATGACCCAATGGCGATGGCCTTGCTAACCACAGTTTCATCTGCACGTGCAGCATGCCCTGCAGGTTTTGTTGCTGTCAGCGTTTTATAGTCATTGACTTAATGGATGTTTCTGGTGTTTTAGCTACACTATTGCGGTAACTAGTGTTTGTGAACCTACATAAATAACTGTTTTTTGAAAATGATGTGGTAATTAAAGAAAAACAAAGCCCAACCCACTGCCACTGACTGGAAGGGATTCATGGGAACCCTACAAGACCATCTAGAACTGCCCACATGAGTTCCCATGACTTTAACTCTTTATAGAAAAGGACGCCCCGTTTTTCTCCTGTGGGGTGGCTCACGAATTTGACCGACTACCTTGTGGATAGCAGCCCAGTGAGCATTTTAAGGTGAAAAATCAAAATGGCTTCCATTCAGTTAATAATATTGGTGTGACACAATGCTTAATTCAATACATAAAGCTTGTTCCAAATAATGTTGCTAGTATTCATATAAACAGGAAATATCACATGGTCTATATGTTTGTCTGGGTACTTTAGAGAAACAAATCCACAGAAATTCATGTATTAGAGAGAGTTTTATATAAAGGTTAAGTGTGCATCAAGAAAACATCCCAACCCAGTGTGCCCAAGCCCATAAGTCCTACATTAACCCTTATGTCCAACACCAGTCCACAAAATCCTCCTCCATCTCACAAAACAGACACAACAATACTCACTAAAGGAGGAAAGTCAAGTCAGTGAATGTGTAAGCATCTCAACGCTGGCAGGGATCTCCATATGGGTGCTCCAGCACCCAGGGCTGCATCGGGGTAGGCCCATGTGGCTTCTCCTCAGGGATGTCTTGCAGGAAGTGAGCCTTGCCAGCTGAAGGAGGACACTGGCTAAGTCAGCTGCACCCTGTCTGACCATCAGAAAGCAAGAGACCAGAGAACTAGAAAGGCGAGGCTCACCGAGCCATTTATTCTCCAGCCCTTCAATTAACCCCAATGTGTTTATCGGCCAGGTTGGCACAATAAACTAACGACTTCAGTCTATGACTGAAACTGATAAGGATAATGCATTGTGTGGTACAGGAGCAGGTCCATGGAGGAACTGGGAGTGACATTGTGTGTTACTGCACAGTGGCATTAACACTAGTAATGCCACTGACTATAAGTAAAGTGAAATAATTTGTTCTAAAAAGTTTGTCCAGTGTATTCTTTTTGTTCCTTTGTTTTGACACAGATTATTTGTTAGGTAGTTTGATGCATTATTTGTTCCACTTGATTCCAACACTAAGTTAAATGAATAGGTTAACACACCTGCTCATCTTAAGACAAATACAACATGTGAATGTCTGAAACAATTGACATCAGCCCGCAAATTATTTGACAACAAATGAAAGAGAAAGTAATTCCAAGAAGCAGAAATAAAAATATAGATTTGGACCAAAGATTATCTCTCAAAACACAAATTGGAAAATCCCCTTTCATAGCCTTGCTAACATGCAGAGTGCATTGGGAAGTGGATTAGTGCCCATGCAGTTAGGTTAAATTTGAAAACCTATCATTTGATCTTCCTTATGATCCATTTAAATATGTTCTAGTTTTTAATATTTTCTATTAAGTTTTTATGTGTTTTCCTTTGTTATTCTTGTTATTGTTTTTGTCTGTTTTTAATGTTTTTTTTTCCTGAATATAAAACCCAGGATAGAAACATTTAAAGATACAATAACTGGATTAATGTTTCCTCCAGTACATGGTTGGGAAGGTTGGGGGTAAATGGGGAGCTAATAATTATGAGTACAAGAATGAAAAATGTTTCTAAAACTGATTTTGGTGATGAATGTGCAACTATTTTGGATGTGATTGTACTATTGTGAATTGTATGATATGTGAATTACATGCCCAAAAAACTGTTGTTAAAAAGAGAGCGACAGTCTAAGAAATACACAGGGGCCCTTCTATCCAGTCCTATGTACTCACTATGAGTCAAAAGCAATCCGATGGCAATGGGTTTTCTTGAGATTGAAGTTATATATATCATATCAAAGTTTCCCTAAAACCAATTCGCCATTACCATCTCCTTAACCCCATGGAACTTCTCTCTCCACATATTCTCAGTTTCTCTTTGGACTTAATATGTTAGTTTCATCCCCCTATAAATTGAATTTTTAAATCCACTCATTGAAATTTTTACTACAAGATTAAAATCATTAACATTTTTACGGAAAGTTTTCCATTGTTTCTTTGGCCAGAAGTATTTTATTAAAACATTTTCCTTTATCTTGGTATTTTCCAACTAATTCATAACAGTAACCTGCAAAACATGTTTTTGGAATGCCCTTCTTGAAATACATTGATAAAAAATTCAGCTGATAACAACACCTTTTTCATGACTTTATTGTTATGCCTTGGGTGTCAGCTAAATCCTGTAATCAAACTCTTGGCATCAGAATGCAATCAGCCTGCCAGAGAGAGAAGTGTGAAGTGAGTGGTTTGTTGTTTTTGTTTTGGAATTGGGAGACAAATATTTCATGATTTGAATATAACATGCTTTCTTTAAAATTGCAAACTGAGAGCAAGATGGATTGATATAGGAGGGCTGAACAAGAAAGAAGCCAACTGAAGAAACAGACTAAAGTCTAGCATGGTGACTAAGAATTAACCCAAACTGGGAAAAAGCGTGCAATTTTTTTTAATTAATGAGAATTGTCTGACATTCCACCACAGAAAATAGATAACAGCAGTTTATCTCCTAAATGTTTTAATATACTAACAATAGAAAAGAGTGGTATATCATTAGCATATTAAAAATGTGTGCTCACCTTTGCTGTTAGAATGATATTATTACATCATATTAACAGCGAAGGAACAGGTCCCCAGTGATGTTAGTGTTCATTATTTTAAGTCAAAGAAGTTTGCTGTTCATGAAACTTTAAAAAAAACTTTTTTTAATCAATAAAAAGATTCTAAGCACACTGGGCTTTCAGTCTTGGGGCAAGATTTCAAATTGTGCTAAAAATAATATTTGTAGTGCTTGAGCCAGATTTCCATGCGAAATTATCCCTCAAGTACAATTTTACCTTATCAAAATTTCAGCCAAAAGCAAAGAGAGTGCATGTGCGTGCATATGAATCAGATGCATTATGAAGTATGATTATATTCTATTTTTAATATTAACGACTGATGGCATACATTATGTTCCCGCTAAAAGATAATCTCTGGCACCTGATAATGTTATCTGGTTGGGAAATACGGTCTTTGAAGATGTTAACAGGTAAGTTTGCAGGAGCTTATACTGAAGTAGGTAGGTCCCTGATCCAATCTGAGTGATATCCTTATGAAAAAGGACAAGAGACACAGAAACAGACACACGAGGCTGCAGCTACTAGCCAAGGAATATCTGGGGCTGCCAGAAACTAGATCCCACAAGAAAGACTCTTTCCTCTGAGACTACTGGGGAGCATGGCACAGCCGATTCTTTGATTTGTAGTTTTAGTTTCCAGAGACCAAGATGATAAATTACTGATTTTATAGCCTGCCTAGTTTGTGTTATCTTCCCACACCAGCCCTAAAAAGCAGATGCAACTGCTAATAATATAAGTCAACTATATCTTTTTAAATACCAATTTGTTTGTGGTTGTACGTGTCTGCACAGCATTATTTATGCTTCATGCTTCTCTTTATGTGGCAGTGTTTGACGATGTAAATTTATGTCAATGCATAGTGTTATGCCTTCAAAACAAATTGATCAAAATGGTAGCAAAAACATGGAAGGGGCTTTTTTAAACTATAAAAGATGAGCATGAATTTCATTTGGCATCTATTTTGTGATATAGTTGATTAATATGGGCCTTCTAGCCTTAATCCCATCTAGCCTCTGCTTGTGACTATAATTCCAATTTAGAGAGAGTTCTCTGTTACAGAAATGTAGTTGAATATATCGTTAGTAGCTATAAACTTACTAAAGGGTGTGACTGAAATCACTCTCCATTGTTTTCTTGGTCATATGGTCTGCCATTCCATTACCTCCATCAAAGTCATTCATCTGTGTATCAGAATCATCTCAAACACAGAGAGAAATCCCAGGACCATTGGAAGAAAAGCACCTTCCAGATCGCGTCTGATGTTGGCAGAGGCCAAGACTAGAGACATCAGAGACTGTAGAACTGAGAGTGTGGGACAGAGACAAAGGAGTCAGACCCAGGCCAGAGGAAACCATGAGACAGAAAGAGAAGAGCAGTGTCCAAACTATGGACTGTGAGACAGAGGGACAGGTGGGCTTCCTGCTCTACTGAGGCCAAGGCCAAGGTACCATGTGACTAAAAGGCTAAGGACCAGATATATCTCACTGGCTCCAATGACAATGCTGTGGACTGATAATTGTATCTTTAATGTTTTATGATCCTGACCTGTGATAACCTGTTAAATCCCCTAGTAAAACCTCCATCATTTTGAATTTTGTCTGTGAGTTCTGTATGACCATTTTAACAAATGATCAAAACCCACAGGTAGAGTTAGAATAAGTACAGAAATATAGACGGTGGACTTTTGTCAGAATAAGTACAGAAAGATGGACGGTGGTCTCTTCCCCTGTCTCATGGCAAGAGGGAAACCAGCAGTGGTCAGCTGGGCGCCCTCCATGCTGTTTATGCAATTTCCTTAAGTAAAATCCTTGCTGTATGGTAGGAATACAAAATTGACATTTTACTTGGTTGTCACATCAAGAATTTATTGCAGTGGATTAAATAGATATTTTAAAAAATGATTTAAAAAGCTAAGCATCTCTATATGAAATCATCCCGAATTTAGGGTGATCCCTAAATCAAATGGCTGGTGTCAAGGGAAGGAAGAACAATGATTGCCAGGGGGCTGTCCTTTCTGTTGTGTGTCATTGAGCCATCACTGACACACAGCAATCATATAGGACTAAGCAGAGCTACCAGGCTGTCATCCTCACAGAAATGGATTGCTGCATCTTTCTGTAGCACAGTTACTGGGGGGTCAAATAGTCAACCTTTCAGGTAACTGCCAAATGATGAACTACGACACCACCAAAGTTCCTTCCAAGGACTCCTCGGGACCAAAGATGAGGAAGGAGAAATGGACACATCTTCACTGCTCAGAGTCTACAGAAGAAAATAACTCTTCAAACACCTTGCTTAATGATTCCAGCCTTCTAGGCTGAGAGGTGATACATTTCAATATTTTTTTAATGCACCTAGTTTGTGGTACTTCATCTTAGCAGATATACAAACTGTGAGCTATCAGTTTAAAATATCTATCCCATTTCCGTGGAATCTTTTCATATGTTATTTTATAAAATAAGTAATCATAGTAGCGAGATACATAGCATCCTGTCTAATGAGTTTCCTATTGGTTGAGGTTTGTTTTTACACTAAAGGGCACAATGGAATTTGGATCGAGATATTAGATGGCTGGGTCTGCACAATGGTAATTGTACCAGGTGTTGAAGTAAAGTTCTAGACGAGTGGCTGACACATGGCAGGTGTTCATTAGTTAGCAACATTCACAGTAGGGATTGAAAAACAATTCTCCGAGTCTCTGGGCTTAATGTACTTCTACCCGAATCCCTAATTTATATGGGATCTTGGTGCATAATGTACTTCTACCCGAATCCCTAATTTATATGGGATCTTGGTGCATTTGCCTAACATTTGGGGTCCTCATCCAGTAGCTGTCTCAAGAACATAGGCTTTTCTCTTAGAAGTTTCTCAATCTCAGACTCCTTTACTATCAGCATTTTGGATGGGAGCCAACTGTGCAAAATGATTCCAAGGTTTGGAGCTAGATATGTTTTGCATTAGACCTATCCACATGCTTTGGTCAAATGTCTGGCATGGCTCCACTTTAACTGGGGAAATGTATTCTCCCTTTGATCTAGAGAAAATGAATCTAGAGAAGTTAGTCTCATTCTAGACCTAAGGGAGAGGAGGTATGAGGTAGTCCCTGTGTGGGTCTCCCGTGTTGTTTTTGTTAGTTACCGTCAAGTTGGCTCCTGCTCATGGGTAACAAAATGGAAGGTGGCCTGGTCCTGAGTCTTTAGTGCATTGTTGTGGCAGTCCCCTTCGCTGAGGGCTCCCAGAATCTTCTCTGACCCTCTAATTTATCAAGCAGTATTCCTTTCCCAGCCCTTGCTCTGTCCTGATGATGTGGCATACTGACCTATTTTCATGTTAATAGCTAGGTACACACTAGGCACTTTGAGCCTTTGACCAAAGGAAGAAAGACTATATGGGGGGGGAAATCATAATTAGGAAGGTCAGGAATTGGTTCTGATTTTGTAATTTCACTGTTCAAGACAGCAAAATGGCAAATGTGGATTGATTCAATAGGAGGCATTAAAGAGGAAACATCAGTCTTCTACACATGGTAATTGTATGTAGATTACTTGAGATTCAGCCCTTTCTCTACAAGTTGATCAGTTGAGAGCAATGATCCAAAAAGAAAGAACGAAACAAAAAATGACCTACCGGGCCCATTATTGTATTGTCAGCTCTAAATATCATGAACACAGGAACAGAGTACGAGAGGAAGTACATAGGTGGAGACAAATAGGGTAGTGTGGTAGGCCCATTTTGTAAGCACATTAGCTTTCAAGAGCTGCTGAAACAAAATGCCATAAACTGTTTGACTTATAAATGCACAAATGTATTGTTTCATACTTCTGGAGGTTAGAACTACAAATCAAAATATGGGCCATTTTATCTCCAGTTTCTAGGGGAATAATCATTTCCATCTCTCCCAGCTTTCGGCATCTCCAAGCATCCATGACTTTCAACTACAGCATCACTCTGTGAATAAGTTCCCATCATTTCTTTGTCTCTATGTCTCCTCTGTTGTTATAAGTTATTATATATCAATGCATTAGGACATACCCTACTCCAGTATGAACTTATGTTAAGTTGTAACACCTTAAAAGTCTATATCCAAGCAAGATCTCATTCCCAGGTGAAGAGATGATCTGGAAGCCAATCTGACCTCTGACAACACCAAGGAGAACCCAACTCCACACCTGCCAAGGCCAATGACCTCAAGGCGTCTGTCAGATGTATCTTCCCCTTCCATTCTTCTTTACCACAATCTGACACGGACCATCGTTCCATGGCACTCTATTTTATTTTCTGGGTTTAATAACTCATTGAAATGGCCACACCACACTTATAGACAATACTGAAATTATGGGGTTTTACTAGGGAAACTTAGAGGCTTGGAACATCAAGCATCAAAGACAGCCTTTGGCCCACAGCAGCTCCTTTTCTTAGCATTGAGCCAAGTGTCTCTCCAGGCCTTAGACTTTCCATCATGCCATTCCTTGGTTTCTGCCTACAGGGACAAGGAAGCCCCCCTGCCTCTCTGCCTCATTACCCCATTGTCCATAAACAACTCCTCTGTGGTGCTTCTGACATCTGCTGCCTCCAGCACATCAGATATGATCTTGAATATGCTCATGGCTCTTTTTCCTTTCAGGTCCTAGATATTCAAGGTCATAGAGTCAATACTGACTCCTAGTGGCCCTATAGGACCGTGCAGAACTGTTCATGTGAGTTTCTGAGACTGTAACTCTTACAGGGGTAAAGAGCTGCCTTTATCCCTTTACAGAGGAATGGCAAAACTCAACAATCCCAAATTAGAGTCCTCTATGCCTAATTTGAATTGCCCTACCCTAATTTGATGGGATTTATAGAAAAATGGATAACAAAACAAAACAAAACAACAACAAATAAAACATCTCACGGCCATTGAGTTGATGCTGACTCATAGCAACCCCACAGGACAAGGTAGATCTGCTCTGGGAGAGTCCAAGACTGTAACTGTTCACAGGAATAGAGATCCCCATCTTTCTCCCATAGAGGCTGATGGTTCAAAATTATTGACTTTTGGGATTGCAACATTGAATAAATTTACTTCATCATAACATGTAATAGGGTTTAGAATTTCGACCTATATTTTCAGAGAACATAATTCAATCGATAACACTTGCTGGCATGGTGTGCCATCTAGTAGAATTGTTCCTGGTACTAATCCAGTGTGGCAGAACACTGCTCTACACACTTATCTGGGCTCTATTCTGCATGGGAGCAGTGTTCCATGTCTTTTCTCCTGCACACTGGGCACCAAAGGCCAACCTGTTAGTTATCAGCCAAGTGCTTAATCATTGCGCTACTAGGACTCTTTATCTATGTGTTAGGATAGGTTGACTAGAGAAACAAATCCAGGGACACTCATACAGGTATAAAACAGAGCTTTGTATTGAAGAGTATTTGTATATTTAGAAAACATCCTATCCCAGACCAGATCAAGTCCATAAGTCCAATATTAGCCCAGAAGTCTAATATTAGTCCATAAATCCTTCTGCGGATTCATACAGCCACATGCAACAATGCAGAATGCAGTGGGTATAACCAATGATGGCAGACAAATCCCCAGGTGTCTGGAAGGTCTCTATCAAGTCTCCCAGTGGCTTGCCAATAGGAAGATGAAGCACATAGAGAATGTGGCCCACCTCCAGAGAGAAAGAATGGAAGTTCCCAAAATCCTCATGAGGCCAAACCCACAAGGTATCATCATGCTATGACCCGATTGACAGCCTAGGTTCCACCCCTCTACTCATTTATCAAGTTGACATGAAATTATGTAACTACCACAAACCTCTCCTTCTCAACTTGACACCATTGCACAATGCTTTAGCATATATAATTTTTAATCAAGCCAATAATAAAATCATACCTGCACTAACAGGATTAAACTAAAATGCATATAACTCAAAATATCTTAGCCTCATTCAAACATAATATTTTATAAGTGCACAAAACAAAAATATTCTATACATGTAAATACCTGCACCATAATCCTATGAACATATAAGGGATGCCACACTAAAAAAGGAATTTTTTTGAAAGTTATGTATTTAATTTTTTTTAATAAAACAAACTTATCACCTACAAAATGCTCTCCATTAAGCTTAATACACTTGTCAAACCTATGATTCTATTGTTAGAAACATTTTTCAAACTGAGCTGTTTGGATGGCTGACAGTACTTCCCATGGGTTTTTTTTGGTCTTTTTTATCAACTCTCTTATGTCATCAAATTGCTGTCATTTTATGTCCCTCTGCATTCACAGAAACAAAAAGAAGTTGCCAGAAGAGAGGTCAAAAGAGGCATGCTGTTTATTGCCCAAAATTGGTGCACTGAGATGGCTATGTGATCAAGTATATCATAGTGGTGGCAAAACCACCCTTATGCCCCAGGTGCCACAAATCAGGCCTTTTTGGTCTCACGCTGTTACACAATCTTTTCAGAACCTCTAAATAGAAATCTTGATTAACAGTCTGACCTGGTGGAACAAACTCCAAATTCACTATGAGTCGACATTTTCGCCCATTCAGGAAGTTGATGGATGTCCAGAATTAAGTTTGTCATCAACCAACATTTCACCTCTTTTGAAATGAGAAAGCTACTGTACACTTGAATTTTTCCCACAGTGGGAAATTTTTCCCAAGCTATGTCCAACATCACAACAACTTCTGCAGTATTATTCCTGTGCAGGAAACAAAAGTTCACAGCTGCACGCTGTTCTCTTAAATCAGCCAATGAAAAAAAATGAGGTGTGAGCAAAACTTCTTTTACAAAAATGTTCACTGTAACTAGAGAAAACCTTCTTCCCAAGTGATGCCACTGGATGCACTAACTCAGAGCGAATTGCTTGATGCTTGCCTAGCCAGAAAAATGTGTACTACAAAAGCTCCACTTGGAGGTTGTTTTCCCCATTTCGGGGGGCGGGGGGGGTACCGTATTACCCCACCTATGAAAGTTTGTCAGCCAGCTGCTTCATGCATTTCTCATCCCCATTTTGTGTATCCAATTTCTATATTTCCCACTTATATCAACCCAGTGCCCTTAGGAGACAAGCATGTTCTCTGATGTGAAGAATCTTTATTCCAGTTAGAACTGCATCCATAAGCAAAGTCCAATCAAGACAGACCATCCATAAAGTCAGCAGCAAAATGCATCAAATTCACAGGCTCAAAAATCTTACCTTCATCTGGTTGGGTCTGGTCAACTCAATGTGGCCCACCTCACTTAACCTTACAAGGAGGCCCATTGGCCACTTCACCTTTTGACTATAGATCCCATCTCAAATTTTAAACAACCCTAGCCCACTTGGGCTAGGTCATGAACTTCAGACCAGCCAACCGCTCTCATTTTCTCCACTAGTCCTTGTGAACAAGGCCCTTGGGTGTCATTGGGCAGACTCAACCCATCTCGTTATTGCTGTATTTCCCTGACTTCCAATGAAAAAGTGGATTTAGGTTGTCATGGAGCAAACATTTAAGGCTGCCCATTAGCCCCCTTTCAGGTTCACTCCTACTGAGGAAGTTCCTTCATGGCTGCAGATTTTTTTAACATCAAGCACAAACCACTAGTTCAAAATTCAAAAAGTCAAAGGCTTTCTTTTTTACTTCAGTTTGCCAAAGCCCCCCTAGCCAAGTCTCTTTGAATGCAAATGTCCTGAGCACAAAAGAACTGGGTGGAACTTATCTTTTCATAGCTTTTTTGTAAAGCAAGTCCTACACCCATTAAAAGA
>NW_022111373.1:132481633-132514909 GCF_000313985.2 Echinops telfairi
TACCACTGATGAAACATACAACTTTCCTCTAGTTTTTTAATGCTTTGTTCCCCCAACTATCATGACCTGAATTCTACCTTACAAATCCAGCTAGACCACAACATGTACAATGGTACAGATAAGAGCACCAACATAGGGAATTCAGGACAGATAAACCCCTCAGAACCAATTATGAGAGTAGTGATACCAGGAGGTGAAGGGAAAGGTGGGGGAAGAAAGGGGAAACCAATTACAATGATTGACATATAACCCCCTTCTAGGGGGATGAACAACAGAAAAGTGGTGAAGAGAGACAGCAGTCAGTGTAAGACATGGAATAAATAATAATTCATAAATTAACCAGGGTACATGAGGGAGAGATGGTGGGGGAGGGGGGAAATGAGATGATAGCAAGGGCTCAAGTAGAAAGAAAATGCTTCAAAAATGATGATGGCAACAAATGTACAAATGTGCTTGACACGATACATTTATATATGTATTGTGATAAGAGCTATCAGAGCACCCAATAAAATGATTTTTCTTAAAAAAATGCAATGTAATGGTTGAAGGCAAGTAAGCTTACAAACTCTCTATTTTTATTTCCTAATAATCATTTCTAATAATTATTAGAAATATTACTTCCTAATTATCAATTCAGTCATCATATCAATAATAGTAAGCAGAAGAAAACAGTAAAAACCGAGTAAACCCGGATTCTAAATGCAATTCTTAAAACCAGCAAGTTCAATCCTTTATCTAACCTTTCCCATTCATATCTAATATAGCCTCAGTTCTCTGACTGCATCAAGCCAGGGTGGGTTAACTATCAGCCATTTTGACTAAGAAGCATGGTCTCAGAGGAGTAGTTTAAGGGGCAAATTCATCCCCTTAGCTCAAAATTTACATTTATCACAAACATTTTTGCCATTTCAGACAGGATTAGCCAAAGACAACTTATATGAATCAAAACCTTTACTTCCCATGTCTTTCCAGAAAACAATTGAGTAAACAGTGTGGCCATATCTGACCTCTGACTAACCAAAGAAGAAAAACTACCCTGAGGCAGAGGTCAAGCAAACATCCACTCTCCATCTTCATCATTTGTTTCTCCAGTACCCCACTCCCAAGGTACCATAATATGATAGACTAGGTTGACTAGATAAAGAAACCCAAGGGCACACTTATATCAAAGAGTAATTGTATATTTAGAAAACATCCCAGACCAATCCAGATCAAGTCCAAAAGTCCAACATTAGCCCATAGGCCTAATATTAGGTTCATAAATCTTTCTTCAGACTTCTGCAGTCACATGTCATGATGCAGAATGCAGGAACATCACTGGCCAGTAAGTGCAAAGTCTTACGGATCCAATGGTGGCGGACATATCCCCAGGGGTCTTGCCCATCTCTAGCAGGTCTGCAAGTGACTTGCCAGCAGGAAGGTGAAACAGAGCGAAAGTGTGGCTCACCTTCTTGGAGAAATAGAGGAAGTTTCCAGAATCCTCTTGAGAAGAGCATGCCACAGGAGGCATCATTAGCTTGTGACCTGATTGACAGGCTAAACTCCACCCCTACACTTATTTATCAAATTGACATGAAATTATGTAACTACCACAGTATAACACCAAGGAAAATAACCTCCTTTAAAACACTTTCTTTGGCAACAAATGATGAGATTTCTTGAGGAAAAGTATACATGTGCTTTTAATATTACACATTCTTAATTCTTTTTCACTAGCCTACTGGGGTTTTTCAAGTAAAATGCAGATAAATATTAGCTAAATTAATGGTCTTATATTTCACATCTCTACACCAAATAGCTAGTGAAAATTTAACTAACCCATGAAATAGTATTTTGCATTTCCAAATATGTAATTAAAATGGCATAATCAGCAATGTATAAGCTGTGTTTAAAAGCACATATTCCTGTGATATTGTAGATGTCTCAGAGGATCAACTGGCAAAGAAATAGATGCTGCAAGGATACTGAGGAAAGCTTAGGCAGACATTCCCATCCTACATTCATAAATATATTCTTTAAACAAGGACTCAAGTGCAGAATTTATGCAGAAGTTGGGACAGGTCTGTGTTTGCTTTTCCTTCAGAGTTGGGAAATGTATTATTTCCTTTAGTTTGTTGATTCCTTAAGATGGGTTTGTTACATCTACCTCTCTTCTAGAGTCATCTAAATATCAATGGGACATGGCGAAAATCTGAAGGATGTGCTGTTAGTCTGGGTTGACTAGAGAAACAAATTCATAAGCACTCATATATATATATTGGAAAAAGATTTATATACAAGAGCAATGGAATATTGGGAAAATACTCCAGTCAGTGCAGATCAAGTCCATAATTCTGATATTAGCCCATATGTCCAATACCAATCTATAGAATTCTCTTCACACTCATGAAACACATGCAATGATCATAAGCCTGTAGGTGAAAAGTCTTATGGACCCAGTGGTGTTGTAAGCATCTCAGAACTGGAAGGAGTCTCCATGTGACTCTTCCAGTGCAGGGCACTGTCATAGTTCCATGTGTCTTATCAGCTGCAATGTCTCACAGGGAGTGAGCCAGTGTCCTGCCTCCAAAGAGCTATGTATCTCCTTAGCACCTCCAAATGAGGTCTTCAAACTGACACTTGATTGACAGGCTAAACTCCACCCCTTCAGTCTTAATCCTCAAATTTACAACAGATTATGTAACTAACACAGATGCAAAGTAATATACAAATGGAATTCATATAATTCATGAGGAAATTGAAATTAATTGAAAATGAAAATGATTCATGGACTTTTTGAGAACCCCTCTTATACATTTCTTGGCAAGATCCCATTCTTTCTTCTACCCACTCTTCTCTCTCCTCTTTCCTTCCCTCTCCTCCTATTTGTTTCTCCATTTATTTTCCTCTGTCATTGAATAATGACTTATTCCTCTACAGCCACACTATATGAAACTATCAAGAAACAATATAGAAGTATTGTTTCAACATTACCACAACTCTCTAGTTTCAAATGACTTTTTTTGAGTTTCTAAATACCTATAGAAAATTTTAACTAAGCATTTATTTTTATCCTGAAGTAAATTCTTCATTAATCCAAAACCTCTTTGAAGTTGAAAAGGAGGAAGGCATATGAGAAATAGTCAACTATTTAAGAAAACTATCTTTTGTTGTTGCAAAAACAAAATACACCAGTGAATTTACTGCCTCGTGAATTATCAGAAGAAACAAGGGAAGGAATTGGAAAGAGCTTCACATCTTGGAATTCAAAAGTTGCATGCAGGACTTTGGTGTCACTTGGCTGTTGGGGGTCGAGAGGGAAGCTCTCTTTTACCCTGATATTTGAAGCTCTCTATTGCCCTGTGTGCTGCTGCTGCTGCTGGCACAAGATTGACACCATACTGGCCTGTAGTCCCTTTTCACTGCTCTGGGGAATATAGTGTTAGCCCTAAGACTGTTCTTTTAGATGTAAAGCCTTTATTTATGCAGCACTTCTTTATACTTCTGTCTCTGCAGTTATTGCCATGTGACTTCTAGAGCTGAGATTTGTAGTGTAGTTTTCTGCAGGTTGCGAAAAAATCCACTTTTAAACATGGAGATGATGCCTCCCCCCAGAGAGAGCATTTGCTCATTAAGTACCCTCTGTGGTCAAAGGATGGAGAAGTCTAACTCCACATCTGAACTAATTTACAGAGATAAGAACAAGTTTATTCTTGAAAAGGTTGTGAATGTTCATGGAAATTATAAATTTAACTGAAATTCAATTTGTTTTCCCATGGAATATTCCAAATCGAAATGCATAAAATAAAATTAGAAATTTGTTTTATAAGTTCAACAATACAAACAAAATATTTTTGATGCACATGATAATTTGAAATCATAGCTTATTGATGATTTATGGTAATCTCCTTATTTGATTTATTACTGTCTACTGTTGCAGGTATAAGGACCCCTGGTGGTGTAGTTGTTAGGCATCCAGTTGCTCAGTCTAGCTGCTCCATGGGAGAATGATGGGTGTCAGCAAGCAGCCCAGAAAGGCCTTTGTAACATGTCCTGGTGAACACCTCTATCCCGAGCATCTCACTTGCTTTACAACCTGTTCATTCCCTTAGTAAACCGTTTAAAGATTCAGTGGCTATCAAATGAGCTAAAAATGGGTTATCAAACTCAGTAGTTGGAAAACTAGAGTGTTATGAAAGATAGAAAAACATTTGGCTGTATTTCATCCAACAGGTCAAGAGGGGCCACATATTAGAACTTGGACCAGAGTCATATAGTGACATGAGTTTGTAAACTTGAGTCATTAGAGACAGTATGGACCCTTAATCTGATTGAAAACAAGTACCTCTTCTCTTTAATTTCTCTTGATTAGCCACATACTTGTACTCATCAGCTCAAAGTAACTGAATTTAGTACCCTCACAGACACCTTCCACTTGTTGTTCTGCTTCCCAAAAGCTCAGTCATTGAAAACCCTATTACAAAGGGCATTCCTCCATGGAGACACATGGGGTCAACGAGAAACAAACTTTTGTTGCTGGTTAAGGTGTCCCAGGTGATTCTTTCCTGACCTCAGAATAGAAAGCCACTTAATGAATAGATAAGGAAAGGATCTGGTTAAGGCTAGAGGAACCAAAACAGAGGTAACCGAGACTTTATTTTCAGTTTCTAAATTAGAAATTATTTTTTAATATTAATATATATAGTACCTTAAAAACAAATGAATGTTATAAATCATTATGTCCAACGATATAGGAGTCTGATTTATTTTTCAAAAGGGCAGTTGAAACCATTTCAAGCAAATTGCCTGTCTTAGTAAAGCACTGTAATCAACACTTGCCAAAAAGAAAATACTAAATAGATAGACATGTTTCAGCACATCGTTTAAAACCCAGCTATTTGATAAGGCTTGTTACAAAAAATGCTTGTCTGTATAAATGAACCCAACAACATAGCAAAGCAGCCATGGACTATGTTCAAAAGCCTTTTTAACATAATGAATTCCGAGATTGCTCATCCTCAGGTATAAACTGCTGACTGAGTAAACTATTTCACAAATGTCTGGAAAAAAATTCATGACAACATCTGCGGGATCATATTACACACGTGTTTTAGTCCACCTCATAGAGGATCAAAGTTATGTGAATTAAGAGCCAATGAACTAGTACTCTTTATGGAGAAGGGGTCTTAACTATGTTCTTTTTTCCTTCAAGGGTCGTTTAAAATTTAATCTTTTCAGAGATTTTAAATAATGTTTATCTTTGTGATTGTTTACAAATCTCTACCTATTTTATCTTATTCTCAAGAACTCTTTATCTCACTAACTTGGCCAACTGACTGGAAGAGATTGATATTTGTACACATTCAAAAAGAAGGTGACCCAACAGAATGGGCAAATTATAGAATAATACCATTGATATCACACTCAAGTTAAATTTTTCAGAAGATCATCCTACAATATGGTTGCAGCATTACATTAACAGAGAGCTACCAAAGTTTCAGGCTGGATTCAGAGGATATGGATTAAGCTATATCATTGCTGATGTCAGATGGGTCTGGGTTAAAGCAGAGAATACTAGAAACATGTTTACTTGTGCTTTATTGAAAGGCAAAGGGAATCCACTATGTGGATTATAACAACTTATAGATGGCCTTGAGAAGAATGGAATTCTAGAATGCTCAACTGTGCGCATGTGAAACTTGTGCATAGATCAAGAAGCCATTGTGCAAACAGAACTAGGGAATACTGCATGGTTCAAAATCAGGAATGGTGTGTGCCAGGCTTGTGTCCTCTCGCCATACTGATTCAATCTGCATACTGAGCAATGTAATCAGAGGATCTGCATCTTATGCAGAGGAATGTGGCATCAGGTTTGGAGGAATGTTTATTAACCTGTGATAGGCAGAGGGCACAACCCTGCTTGCTGAAAGGGAGGAAGGCTAGAAGCACTTGCTGATTAAGATCAAAGATTGCAGCTTTCAGTATGGATTACAACTCAATATAGAGAAAACAAACATTCTCACAACTGAACCACTAGGTAATATGATAAATGGAGAAAAGATGGAAATCTGTCAAGGATTTTATATTGCTTGGATTCACAATACTCATGGAAGCAGGAGTCAGGACATCAAATGATGCATTGCATTGTGTAAATCTGCTGCACATGACTTCTTCAGGGTGAAAAAGCAAGGAAGTTACTTTGAGGACTAAGATGCTCCTACTTCAGCTATGATATTTTCAATCACATCATATGCACTTGAAAACTGAATATTCAATAAGGAAGACAAATGAAAAATGGATGGATTTGAACAATGGTGCTGGTGAAGAATATTGGAAGAAACAAACAGATCTGTTTTGGAAGAAGTACAGCCAGACTATTCCTCGCATACTTTGGACATGCCATGAGGAGAGACTAGTCCCTCGAAAAGGACTTCATGTTTAGTAAAGTGGAGGGGCATCCAAAAGAGGAAAGCCTTCGACAATATGGATTGACAGTGGTTGCATCAATGGACTCAAACTTACGAACCAATGTGAGAATAGCACAGAACCGGGGGATGTTGTACTCTGTTGTACATAAGGTCATCATGGGTCAAATTGACTAGGTTTCACCTAAAACAACAACAACAACATTAGGGGAATTAATAGGTTACCAAAAATCAGCATCAGTAAACAGTAAAGATACATCAAGAGGTGTTGATCCATAACAACACCTCCTCTCAATCTGCAACTGATTATGTCTGGTCCTCAGTCTTTCAGCCAAGTCTCTGAGCCTTTGCTTCTGCCTTCCTGGACCAGAATGCCCAACCATCTCTCTGTCTCACAGTCCCATAGTCTCAACACTCCTTCTCTTGCTCTGTCTAGTGGTCTTCGAGTGCTCGTCTCTGGGGCATCCATTCTCCACTTCAGACTGAGCTCTGGAAATTCTCTTCTAATTGGAACTGGGCTTTCCCGCCCTCTGCTTCTGCTTCAAAGATGGCCCAACCTTATGGCCAGGGTAACTCAAAGTGAAAGATACCCTTTATGTGTGTTACACATGTCCTTTTAGCAGAGTCCCACCCAATCATTTGTTGGGAGTTACAGAGACATGGGTAGAAGAGTCATGTTCAGAAAATCACTCCGTCATACCCACCAGCTGCCTGCTCCCATGAGGTTTACAGCCACAGAATAGCTGTCTCTGGTTTTTATGGGTTAGAATCAAGCGGATGGCAGTGGGGGGTCTGGGACTGTTAATAGAAACAACCACACAAACCATAATTATGATCTATTCTAATGAGAAATTGGAATTCAGTGAAAAGAGTACATTTTGGTGAAAATGAGATTATGTTTATTCACAAAATGGTTTGTTTTCCTTATGTGCTGCCAGACATCTGGATAAAGACTGAAATTTTCAGAAATAAATATCAACATCTTCCCAAGTGCCTAAATGTTTGATTACATTTTATGTTTCACTCTAAATATTTGATGAAATTTAGTTTGTTCCCAAAAATTCATATGATTTTACTTTGTGATCACTGAAGTTATTTCTCCTACTGTTTTTGTTGCTGTTGTCAATTGCTATTAAGTTGATTCCAATTCACAGCTATCCCCAAAACTGTGCTCCGTAGGTACTTCAAGACTTTGAACTTCTCCATTTTTCTATGGAATTCACTCATGCAAATAATGTGCACACACATATAAGCTTATAGGATGCAGAAGAAAATAGTGCATAATTATGCAGTTTACAAAACATGGATAGTGTGTTTAAGTTTTGTGTAAAACTGTGGTAGATTGCCAAGTCTGTATTTAAAAGTACCTCAGTAAGGGTTTGAATTGCCAGCCTTTGGTTAATAGTTGAACACCTGATTGTTTGACCCAGGGGTACCAGCATTGTAAATTTAGGTATTATATGATTTGAAAAGAAGCAATATATTATATAAAGTCTTAATTATAAGAGACTAAAGTTGACAAATTTTAATACTTGACGTTGCAATAGTAAGAATTAAAAAATTATTTTAAATAATACATTTCATTAATTTATGGCAAGAAACTTAGAAGGAAACTTCTGTCCAACTGACTGAATGATCCATCCCTGTTGCTGTTAGTCTTTGTTTGGTTTTTCTAAAATAAGCCTATTGCTGTTATATTCACAAAATAAAAGTTTGGGGGGAAAAATAAGTAGTGTGATTAGAGATGTAGACATGATTTTCTGATTATTGTTTATCTTATCAAAACTATCGTTTGATGTCTTCAAATTTTATCTAGAGTGACATGTAACATTTTACATAATTTTGAATATTTTCCATATTTTCTTATCAGTCATTCGTTTAATCTCATCTACTTCACTCTCCATGCCAACTACATTAGCGTTCTTATCAAATCCTAGGATCCTTGTTTTATTCTTTCTTTCTTAATAATTCTTAGTATTTTCATTCTTATTTTTCAGCCTTGATATTTTGTATTGATATTTTCTCCAGCCCACTGTTCTTCTTTATGTTAGACCAAAACTAGCAATGACTAATTATCAATTCAATTCTTATTTACTTTAGTTTTTAGTTATAGGATTTATATATAATTCTTTTTTATAGACTAGAAGCAAACTAAAAAAAAATGAGTGTTCTTCAATAAATTTAGACCCACAATATCCCTATAGACAGAGTTTAACTGCTCTATAAAGTTTTGAAAACTGTAAAGCTTTTATGAAAGAAGATGCCACATCTTTCTCCTGCTAAGAAGATGATGGGTTTGAACCATTGACCTTTGGCCTAGCAACTGAATGTTGTAATCAAGGGCAAACAGGGTTCGTTTTGTCCCACACATGGGGTATATATGCCCTCCTCCTGGAAAATGTCCTGAATCATCCCCACCACCCCTACACCTCCTTGGCTTCGTGAGTCTGTTGATACTACTGCTTGCTTCAGAGCCTCTTAGGCCTTTGTCCAGCACAGCTGAAGAATTTGATAAATATCTCTAGGGCGTGAGTTCCCTTTCTGTCCAAAACATTGGCCTCTTAAATCCGTTTAAGTTTGGCTGCCCCGAATTCCAGTTTTTATGCCCCTCGCTCTGCAGAACTGTGAGCATGCCACTGCTTCTCTGGCCCCTTCAATCTTGTTCTCTTCTGAGAGTCCTAGTGTCATGAGATGAACCAAGAATTGGCATATGTACTCGGGTTAAAACCAACTCGCAACCTGATGACTCCCTTACGCCACATGTTCTTACCCTCTCTCTCTTTTATCTTATTTACTTTTTAGTTATAGTTCATCTATCGTGATCACAAGTATAAGAAGGACATTGTTAAATTACACTAAGGTTTCTAATAATTTTAATTATCTGCATTTTATCTAGAAAATACTTGAACTTAATTAATATTCACCAATATGCCAACACTTGTCAGATGATTTTTAAACCAATAAATTTCATATTGCATTTACTTTTATATAGTAGATTTTCAAGAATTTTGTATGCCTCTATTACTGTATGACCAAGAAACTATTGCACACACACGCGCGCATGCACAGAATGCACGTTTAAAACTTAATGTATGACTCCGAAAATTAGGTTCAAAATGGAATTTAAAATATAGTGAACTTTAGTCAAGGTTTCTCCATAATGAATGCAATTTAAGTAAAATCTAGTTTATATTTTATTATTTGTAGACATGTTTATACTTTTCATTCTTTCTCTGTGAATGGCATACAGTGTATTGTTTTAAAGCAGTTAGGATTCTGTTGTTGTTGACAGGGTCTGAATATACTGACCCTTTCTACACAAGGACCAAACAGGGCCTGCCTCATCTTTCTCCGTCTGCCCAGGGGTTAGGAGTACGAAGCTGCAGCCACTGGGCTAATCCATCTTGATGAGGTGTTCCCTCTTTTTCACTGCCACTCTCTTTGCCAAGCATGTTGTCCTGCTCCATGGACTGGTCTCTCCTGATATCATGTCCTGAGTACTCGTGGCAAAGTCTCACCATCCTTGCCTCAAGGAAAATTCTCGAGGTACTTCTTCCAAAGCAGATTTGTTTGTTTTGAAGGCAGCCCATGGTACTTTACATATTCTTCACAAACACCGTAATTCGAATACATCTCTTATTATTATTATTAATTTTTGGTCTTCCTTATGCAATGTTCAAATTTCACATACATATAAAACGATTGAAAATATAATTTGGGTAAGACTCACCCTCATCCTCAAAGTAGCATTCTTGCTTTTCAATACTTTATTTTATATTTTTAATAATGGTATTGGGAGCTCTTACAGATTTCATAACCTTCCATAGTTCAATCACATCAAGCAGTATTGTAAAATTGCTACCACAGTCAGTTTTGAAATATTTTCATTCATCTTGAATTCCTTGAGATCAGCTCCCCTTTATGCCCTCCGTCCCTCACCTGTCCTCCCCTCAAGGAACACTTATTTTATTTCTTAGTTGCATCTTAGACCACCCAATATATCCATTTTCATTCAATTCTGATGTTCACTCCCTTAGAGCAGGGTTATACAGTCAACAGTGTTATCAGCTCCCCCACGCCTCACCCCGCCATTCCCCTTCACTTCCTGTTCTCTCAGGGAACCATTAATCCAGTTGCTGTTTCTGAAGGGTTATCCATCTTGGCTTTCATGTATCGAATGCTCTTAATTATTCAAATAAACATATGCAAGTCTGGCATGATTAAGGTGTTAAACAAATAAAAACTATAATTTTAAGGGGAGGAAATATTAAAGAACTAGAAGATAGGTATGTGCTTCATCAGTACTATATCACACCCTGGAGTTATCATCCCTTCCATGTGACCCTTCTGGGAGGGATTGTCCAATGATCTTACAGGTGAGTTTTGGGTCCCCTCAACATCCCTACCCCTGCTTGGTTTTGAGTTTCTGATACCTTTTCCTATCAACACCTCATGATCACACAGGCTATGTGCTTCTTCCATGTGGATTTTGTTGCTTACCTGATAGAAAGTCACTTGTTTGAAAATAAACCTTTAAGACCCAAGACAATATATCTTTTAATAGCTGGGCACCATCACCTTTCTTCACCACATTTGCTTATGCACACATTTTGCTTTCAGCGATCCTTTTAGGAAGATATCATACAATGCCGCATTATTAGAACAAACTGCTCTTGTACTGAGGTAAGATTTAAATAGTGGCCCAAAGCCCATCTGCTTCCTTGTTGCATTTGTATACATATATAAAAAATATACCTATATTTAATTTATTATATATTTACATATACATGCATATATGTACTCATATTTCTTTCTTTCTTCTTGCCTTTTTTCCCTCCTGCCCCACTATCATTTTGTACATCATTCACCTCTCAGCAATTTCTCTCAGATACAATTCTATTCTTCAGACATGACCAGAAGAGCTACATCCTCCTCACCATCCTTTTAGATTCCTTATTATTCCCTGTACCAGTCTTATGCAACAGGTTTCCCAAAGGCAACTCATCTTTTGATCTCTTGACTGCTGCTTCCATGAGTATTGACTATGGATCCAAGCAGGAAAACTACTCCTTGACAACTTCCATCTTTTCTCCATTTACCTTGATGTTACCTTTTTGTCCAGTCATGAAGATTTTGGATTTCGTTATATGGAGTTACTAAATATTGAAGGCTACAAATCTTGATCTTCATCAGCAACTTCTTCATGGCTTCCTCCCTAACAGCAAGGTTGTGTCATCTGTATATTGCGGTTTATTAATAAGCATTACTCAACACTTATGTCACATTCTTCTTCCTATATGTCAGTTTCACTAATTATTTTTTTCAGTACACAGACTGAATTTGTGAGAGTATATAATCCTGACACATACCTTTTCTGATCTTACACCATGCAGTATTCTCTTGTGTCAACACAACTGCCTCTTTATCCAGGCACAGTTTAAGTGCTGTGGAATTCTCATGCTACCTCTTTCATATTTGTTATGGTCCTCACAACCAAATGTCTTTGCAATAGGCAATAAAACACAAGTAGACATATTCATGTCATTTTCTGTTTGCAGAGAAAATTAATCTGACATCAACAGTGCTATCACTTGCCCTATGTCCTCTTTTGAATCTAGCCTGAGTGTCTGGCAGCTCCTTGAAAATATATTGTTGTCGCCATTGTTGGATGGTCTTCAACAAAGTTCACTTGCATGTGGCATAAATGATTTTCTTCTATTATCTGATCATTCTGTTTGTTCGCCGGTCTTTTTAATGAATACCGATCCAGATCTCTTGCATCCATTGACCAGGTAACTGTCTTCCAAATGTCTTGGCATAGGTGAGTGAGTGCTTCCCATGCTTCATCAGCTCGTGGAAACATTTCCATTGGTACTCCGTCAATTTCTGGAGCTTTGTTCTTTGTCCCCCTCCCCCCATGATGTTCCTTTTTGCTTAATTTACTTTTAATTGGGAGTTAATACATATATTATTACATAGGTCAATCATGTCAAGCAGTATTATACAATTGCTACCACAATCAGTTTCCAAACATTCTCTTTCTTTCTTGGACATCTTGACATCATCTTCCTTTTACCGACCTTACCACCACCACTGTACCCACCCCCAAAAAACCTTTATTCTATAGGTTCATCAATCCTGCATTTCATACACTATAAAACAGAAAAAATATGTAACACAACTTCAAGAGGGTAACCACCAATAACATTACACATGGAAAATGAACCCTAATATGTACAAACAAGAAACAAAATACAGAAAATATGGAAAACCAGATCGGGTCCAGCATACATTGGCTGGAGGTGAGGGAGGTCGGGGCATCAACTGATAAGCTTTTAACTGTTCGTGTCAGGTTGATCCCTTTGATCTTCTATACTTAGCTCTCCAATGCACTCTGCTTAGTAACCACTTCCTCCCATCCCTCAATTATGGAGAGAGGATGTTCACTGGAGGTTTATATCCTATGTGGTTCCCACAAATGTACCTTGGGATCCCACTGTCACCCACAGTCTTCTGCACCCAGATTCTCACAATTTCGGCTCTGAATACTAACCCTTCTCTACTTCAGATTATATGATTTACAATCCCTTGGTGACTGATGATGGTGTGCTTCTTCCATGTGGACTTTATTTGCATCTCACTTGATGGCTGCTTGTACTATTTTATCTTATTGCCGGGCACCATCTAATTTCTTCAACACATTTTGCTATAGCACCCGTATGTTCTATGTTCCCTTCCTGAAGGTGAGTATTGAGCAGGGCCATGATGTAAGAACTAATTGTTCTTAAGTTGGAGCTAGGATTTAATAGGAGCCCAGATCCATTTCTGGACCTATGTTTGTTTCTTTTGTCTGTCTTTGCCTCCCTTTCAAATTGTCCTTTTTAATTTATGGTAGAGAGGTTTATCAATCATCCCCCTCTGGTGTAACAATCTTCCATTAATATTGTATTTGATTAGCACCTGGTACTAACTTTGTAAACCCCTGTTGAGAGAGGGATATTGGGCCAATGTAAGCCATTTCCTTATCACACTGCCTGAATTATTCACTTGTATAGAATCAATCATTCATGGCTAGATGCTATTTACACAAACAATAGGAGTTAATTGTCAGGGAAAGTTTACAATAAAAATCACTGCTTTCAGTAGAGCTTAGACTTCTTTCTTCAGCACCATTGGTTTTTGTTTATATATTACCTCTTGAAATGGTTGAATGTCAACTAGTTCTTTTGTGGTAGAGTGAATCTATGTTCTTTCTACTTTCCATGAATGCTGTGGTAGTCTGGGTAGTCTAGAGAAACAAATTCATAAACACTCATATGTATATAAGAAAGAGGTTTATATATAAGAGCAATTGAATATTGAGAAAACATCCTAACCCAGTCCAGATCAAGTTCATAAGTCCAAAATTAGCCCATATGTCCAATACCAATCTATAAAGTCCTCTTCAGACTCACAAAATACATGCAGTGATGCCGAATGCAGGAAGATCACAGACCAGTGGGTTGGAAGTCTTCTGGATCCAGTGGAATTGTAAGCATCTCAATGCTGGCAGGGGTCTCTATGTGGCTTCTCCAGCTCCAGATGTCTGATTACATCAGGGTAGGTCCACGTGGCTTCTCCATCTCCCAGGGTATGCACCATGTGTCTTGTCAGTAGAGCATCTCCCAGGAGTGAGCAGAGAGAGAGTGTGTGTCTTCCACCTCCAAGGAAGAAATACAGGAGTTCCCAGAATCCTCAGGAGAAAGCTATGACCACACAGAGGCAACATTGGCTATGACCTGATTGACAGACTAGACTCCACCCCTTCACTTGTAATCCTCTCAAATCCCAAATTGACACCAAATTATGTAACTACCACACATGCTTCCTACATCATTCAACATTTTTCCCATAAAATATTTTAATATTACAACTAGAAGCTTGAATATTTTCCTCAATCTTTCAGTTTAAGATATGCTAATTATGTGTGGTAGATATATAATCATTTGTCAGTTTGAAGATTAAGAGTGAAGGGGTAGAGTCTAGCTTGTCAATCGGATCATAGCCAATGAGGCCTCTGTGTAGGCACGGCCTTCTCCTGAGAATTCTGGGAAATCTGGTATTTCCTCCTTGGAGGAGAGAGACACTTCTCTCTCTGCCACTCCCTAGGAGACATAGCAGCTGACAAGACATGTGGAACTACACTAGTGGCCTAAAGTTGAAGAAGCCACATGGACCTACCCTGATGCAACCAGACCTCTGAAGCCAGAGAAGCCAGATAGAGATCCCTGCCAGTGTTGAGATGCTTACTATGCACCTGAATCCAAAGACGTTCTACCCCCTACCCTGTGATCGTCCTGTATTTGGCATCATTGCATGTATTTTGTGAGTCTGAAGAGGACTCTATAGATTGGTATCAGACATATGGGCTAATATTGGATTTATGGGCTTGATCTGGACTGGGCAGGGATGTTTTCTCAATGTTCAATTGCTCTTGTATATAAACCTCTTTCTTATACACATATGTGTGTCCATGGATTTGGTTCTCTAGCCTACCCAGACTAACACAGTATGTTCTTGGAGTGATTTTATAATTCAGGTGAGGTACATTCCTAATTCAGGTTAGATATGCTCTAGGTAATATTTTGGCTCTCATAATTTAGTTTTTATTTTCTTCAGCTTCAACCTGAACTTACATATGAGTATTGGTGGTCTGTTTCACAAGTTTGCCCCCCAGCCTGGTTTGAGTTGTTTATATTGATCTTTTCTATTGTTCTCTTCCCATATATGTAATCAGTTGGACTTTGTGTATTCTATCTGGAGAAATCCATGTCCTCGTGTATAGTTACAATTTGCATCATTCAACAAAAGTGTTTGTGATGAGAAATTCCTTGATCTGCAAAATTCTTGCCCCCCCCGTTTTATAACTACACAAACCAATATTTATATCTGATGAGTAAGTAATTTGGAGGATTTTAAAGGTTGTAATAATTCTGTATTCTGTTTCTTTCTCTTATATTTTGCTTTAATTTGTGGAGTACAATATATACAACTATGTAAACTACAGGCACAGCTTATCTCATCAAAGCAGTGACAACATCCCATTAACCTCCTGGGAATGCTGTTCTTCTTTCTTCCTCTTCCTCTTCCTCTTCCTCTTCCTCTTCCTCTTCCTCTTCCTCTTCCTCTTCTTCTTCTTCTTCTTCTTCTTCTTCTTCTTCTTCTCCCCCTTTTCCCACCCACACTCCCACCTTACTACCCAGCATCTTCCCTCTTTGCCTTGGCCCTGATCCTGGCTTAATTGTAGTCTTCAAATTATTTTCTTTGGAGTGAAAACCATTATTTGTCTATCTACTTTCATAATAATGGTCTCATAAAATGTTTATTTTAATGAGATTAGCTGACTATGCTAAACAAAATAGTTTTCAATTTTCCATGACATGAGGTTTTTGACAGACTTTTATGGAGGGAGGGGGGACTCCATGAGATTCCCTTGTATGTACCAGAGTTTTTTTAGGCATTCCTTTTAAGACTGGGACTTTTTAAGTCTCCTTTATATATCTGTATATATATACACATAAAACATAAGCACACATATGTTTATTTGTATTTTGTTCTTTATTTCTTTATGGTATATTCACCATGGAGAGATTGCACCATCATGTTATTTGCATTTATATTTGTACCTGTATTTGTTTTTGCATTTGTATTTATTTAAGAAGCTTTAGACTGTTTTCCATAGTGGTTTTACAATTTTGCAATCCTACCAGCAATGCATAAACATTCCAATTTATACAAATACTCTACTGCATTTCTTTTCTTTCTTTTTTTTAATGTTGCTAAGAGTATCATTGTGAGGTTCTATCTTGTTATAAATTTTTATTCTTATTATAGCTAATGTACAGGTGTGTTTCTCCATATGATTTTTGGCTGCCTGGATATCATCTTTAGTAAGTCAACTGTGCATGTCTTGTTCCCATCTTTTATGCTGGGTTACTTGTATTTTATTTATGAAGGTGTTTTCATTTTCTATATATACGTGAAAATAGTCCATTATCTGATAGAGCATTGCCAATTTTTTTTTCACATTCTGTGGGTTCTCTTTCTACTCTTTAGCTAACATTTTTGATACATGTAAAGGTTGTATTTTTATAAGGTCTCAGTCCTTCATTTTACCTTTCGTACTGTGGATCATTTTAATGGGTAGCATATTCACACCTTGTATTGGGGCTCTTAACTGTGTCCACCTTTTCCCACTGATGATCACAGTGACTCTAGGGTTTATATTTAGGTGTTAATCTAACTGGAGTTTTTGTTTGTTGTTTGTTTTGTTGCTTGTTTGTTTGTTTAATCCATGGTGTGAGGTAGGGGTCATGTTTCATTCATTTCAAAGTGGAGCACCAGTTTTTCCAGAACCATTTACTGAAGAGACTCTCTCTTCCTCAGTTAATATATTTTAGTTTTTCATAAAAAATCTGATGTCTCTAAGTGTTTTGGTTGTATTTCCGATTTCTCTGTTCTAATCCATTGATCTTCATTTCTATAATTTTACTAATACTAAGCTATCCTTAGTCTTACCATAGCTCTATAGTAAATTCTGAAATCTGAGAATGAAAATCCTCCTAATTTTATTTTATGATAGTGTCTTGCTTACCTTGGGTTTATTTCCTTTCCATGTAAAGTTGGAGATTAATGCTTACATTTCTTTGAACAATTTTTCTAGGATGTGGATTGGAATTGCATTGGAATTGATAAAGTGCATTCAATAATATTGACATTATCACTATATTTAGTCTTCCTAGCCAGGAGCATGGACTTTTTAAAAAAATTTTTGTAAGTATCTTTTAGTTTCTCGTAGAAGATTTTTGCAATTCTCTTCATATAATTGTTTAGCTTCTCTGTTAAAATTTATTCCCAACTTAAATATTTTGGACAGCTATTGTAAATTTTATTGTTCTTTCAATTACCTTTTTGGAGTCATGTTCTTTAATATACAAGAATCCAACTAATTTCTATATTCATAGTATAGCCTGATGTTACTGTTGGTAGGTGCCATGCAGACCAGTTCTACACGTAGTAAAATGAAACCCTGCCTGCTCCTGCACCCCCTTACAATTGCTTCTTTGTGGAAGCCTATTTGCAAGTACTGTATCAATCCATCTCAGTGAAATCCTTCCTCTTTTTCATTGCCTCTCCACTTTCCCAAGAATGAATTCTCCAAAGAATGATCTCTTCTGACAATATACTGAAATTTAAAGACAAAGCTTTGCCATCCTTACCTGTAAGGAGCACTCCAGCCATGATTCTTCCAAGACAGACCACTTTTTCCTTTTAGCAGTCCATGGTACTGTAATATTCTTCCCCAGCACCACAATTCAAATGGATCAATTCTTCTCCAGTCTTCCTTATTCAATGTCTGACTTTCACATGCATTGGAGGCAAGTGAAAATGCCCTGCCTTGAGTTATGCACATCTTAATCTTCAAAGTCACATCTTTGCTTTTTAATACACTAAAGAGGTCTAGTGCAGATTTACCAAATGCAATTTTTCTTTTGATCTGTTGATTACTGCTTCCATAAGCATTAATTGTGGATCCAAGTAAGATAAAATCCTTGACAACTCAATTTTTTCACTTTTCATCATGATGTTGCTTGTTTGTCCAGTTGTGAGGATTTTGGTCTGTTTCACATTGAGTTGTAATAAATACTGAAAGTTCACAATCCTTGATCTTCACCTGAAAGTTCTTAAGTTATACCTCACTTTCAGAATGCATGGCTGTGTCATCCACATATTGCAGGTTGTTAATAAGCCTTGCTCCATTCCTGATGCTACATTCTTCTTCATATAAACCAGCTTTTGCTCAGCATACAGAATAAAATAACTATTGTGAAAGATGCAACCCTGAGGCACAATGAAGTGTTCTGGAATTCCTATTCCTTTTCTTCTCAAGGTTTCTTTGTTATGATCCATTCAGTGGAATACCTTTGCATAGCCATAAAACACAACTAAACTTCATTTTGATATTCTGTTCTTTGAACCAAGATCCATTGTACTTCAGCAATGATTTCCCTCCCTCATTCCAAAACCTCTTCTGAATCTTGCGTATTTCATCTGAGATCTCTGGAAACTCCCTGTCAATGTACTGTTGCAAACATGGTTCAATAATCTGCAGCAAAATTTTGCTTGTATATATCAATGATAGTGTTTTATATTTTTAGCATTCTGTTGGGTCTTTTTTTGGAATGGGCACAAATATGCATTTCCCAGCTGCCTTCCAAATTTCCTGCCAGAGATGAGTGAATGCTACCAGTACTTCATCAGCTTGCTGAAATAATTCTACTCCAGTGAAGACTTACAGTCTCTTACATGAATAACAGCAAGTCCAAGGAAGAAGAAAATTGATTGTGGTAATAATTTTACAATTCTTCTGAATAGGATTGAATTATTAAATTGTGTGACATGTGGATGAAATGCCAATAAAACTGTTATAAAAAAGAGTCAAAGTCTCAGAAACTCGTGGGCCAGTTCTCTCTTGTTCTATAGGGTACTGAGTCTGCATGGACTCAATGGCAGTGGACTTAGATTGTTTGCTTGTTTTTCCTGCTAAGGTTCTACAATTTTATATTATTTCTGCAATATTTTAATTTAATGTTTAGGGTTTTCTTTTTTGTTTATCAAAAGATCATTTTACTGGGGGGCTCTTACAACTAATAACAATCCAAACATCAAATGTGTCAAGCATATTTGTTCATATGTTGCCATCATTTTTCCTAGACAATTACTTTTTATTGAGCCCTTGGTATCAACTCCTCTATTTTGCCTCCCACCCTACCCCATCCACCCTCATGACCCTTGATAGATTATAAATTATTATTTTTTCATATCTCACACTGACTGCTGTCTCCTTCCCCATGGTGGAGAGTTAATGTGGTCTGAACCTTTCACAGTGGGGTGAACAAAGAAGGGAACATAACAGATCAACAATGGGAGCAAAGCAAAGTCACAAAGCCCTAAAGAGCCCCCCCCTCCCCCATCCCAAATAGACTTCAGACAGGAGAGGCAGCTCCAGGAATTCCTGAGGACCAGTGGGAAGATAATCATAAAGGTCAGCCCACAGACTTGGAATCATGTATGATTTTTTTTTTCTCATTTTCAATCTTTTGGTTTCTTTTTGCTTGGTCTATGTTATTGTTGGTTTGCCTACTTATATCAGATAGTCATGGGAAGCAAACTCGAGGAGAAAGCAATGGAACCTATGGTCCTGGAGGGACTTGGGGAGAGAAGGAGGTGAGGGGAGGGAGAGGTGAGCAAACAACTCCAGAGATGGGAACAACTAGGGAACTAAAATCAACAAAAAAGACGATATAGAAATCCTGGAAATGTTGGAGCAACAGCAATCTAGCTAAAAGGAATTACTAAAAGGCAAAAGTAGGGTTTTCTATATATAGAATTATGTCTTCTGAAATAAAGTTTTGATTCTTCAGTGCCAATGTGGATACTTTTAATATCGTTGTTAGGTCTTGTATGGTGACCAGATTTAAAGCGGGACACCATCGACTGGGGTGGGGTGGAGGTGTTCTTGATTAAAAATTTGGTCTCTATGGACCAAATAGACTGTTCCGTAGCTTGTCATGCATTCTTTCCAAAAATCGGGACTTTTTAAAACGCCAAAAATCAGGACTGTCCTGCCAAAAGCGGATATCTGGTCACCTTAGTCTTATGGCTCTTATGAAGATTTCCAGGACTGCATTATGTAAGATTCGTTATAAAGGACAACCCTGTCTGATTCCTATTAGAAAGAGATTGCATTTAATTTCTTACCATTATGTGGAATTCTAGCCATTAGTTTCATATGTACATAGACCTTCTTTTGTTGAAATATCTCCCTCATATTCCTATCTTGAGTGTTTTTATAAAGAACGGATGCTGAATTTTATCAAATGCTCTTTCTGCATCAATTGATAATGATATATGGTTCTTTCCTTTGTCTTCTTTTTATTTAGTTGATTACATTGTTTATTTTTCTAATATTGGACCAATCTTGCATACAAGGAATGAAACCTTCCTAATTGATCAGGTTTTATTATTTTTTTAAATGTTTCCTTGACTTCCATTAGAAAGAAAGTTTTTGCATCTATATTCAATAGCTTTTCTTTACCTTCCTTATGAATATAGATGCAAAAATGTTATACAAGCCACTATCAATCTAATGAAAGCAGCAGTTAAGAGCTCAAATGTGTGTCATATTAAGCAAATCTGCTGCATGAGTCATCTTTAGAGTATTGAAGAGCAAGCATGTTACTTTGAGAACTAAGGTTGCACACCTGACACAAGCCACAGTATTCTCCATTGAATCACATGCATGTGAAAGTTGGACATTGAATAAGGAAGACCAGAGATGAATCGACACATTTGAATCATGGTGCTGGGGAAGAATATTGAAAGTACCATGGACTGCTGAACAGACAAACTGATCTGCAGTGGAAGAAGTAAGACGAGGATGCTCCTTAGAGGCAAGGATGGCAAGACTTTGTCTTACATATTTTAGACATGTTGTCAGGAGAGACCAGTCCCTGGAGAAGAACATCATACTGGTAAAGAGGAAGGCTATAAAGGGGATGTACTGACACAATGGCTGCATCAATGGGCTCAGGCATAGGAACAATTGTGAGGATGGCAGGACAGGGCAGCATTTAGTTCTACTGTGCATAGGGTCGGTATGGGTCAGGTCAGATGTGCCTCAATGGCACCTAAACCAACATTCATAAGGGATTTTGTTGTGTAATTTTCAATTCTAGTAATGACTTTGTGTGATTTATGTACCAGAGTTATACTTCATTCATAAAATGGGTTTAGTAGTATATTGTCATTTCACGATTCTGAAATAGTTTGTGTAGGATTGGTATTAACTCTTCTCTAAATGCGTGGTAGAATTCCCTGGTAAAATTATCTAGTCTCAAACTTTTGATGTCTAACATTTACTTAAGGACCAAATATCATTTCTTCTTGTGTTATAGGTCTGTTGATGTTTTCTACATGTGTCTACCTTAATTAAGTTGGTAATGAATCTCCAGACATTTACCTATTTCTTCTAGATTTTCAAATTTGTAGGAACACAGGTTTTCATAATATTGTGTCATTTGCCTTTTATTTTGATTGGTTCAATTGTGATTTCACCCATTTCATTTTTTATTCATAATAGTTACTTTTTCTCTTATTCTTTTGTGAGGCTTCCCAGTTGTTAATCAATTTTATTAGTCTTTTCAAAGAAACCACTTCTTGACTTTTCTATAGCCTTACTTATTCTTTTAAACATTTTTTCTAATAGTTTTATTGGCATGCACATCACATATTTAATCATTGAGATAATTAACATTTATTGTGCCAACATGGCCAATGAACACATGTGGGATTAAAGGAAGGGTGCCTCTCTTGTCTCTTGCTCTTTGATCATCGGACCAGTGTGTGGCTGCTTTGCTTGTTCTGTTCCTCAATTTGCAAGCTACACTACCTGTGGGACACCTAACCCGTGGACTGTGTCACTGTAATTTGAGATTCTTCAAGACCTGCTTCGCCACACTAGTGGAATTTACATTTCTTGAGCTGAGGAATGTCAGACCCTGTCATCTGGCTGACTGTTGGTGACCTGCCTTGCTGTTTGCTGCCTGTGCCTGGATAGCCTGAATGGCTCTACAGAGGACTACCCGGCAACCTGCCAGGGTCTCACAACTGTCTCACAGGAGTGAGTTGCACTGAGATATTTGTACTTCTTTATAATTTAGTTAACTGTTTATTTCTTATTTTATATATATATTACAAATGTATAATTATTAGTGTTCTGGTTTTATTTCTCTAGAGAACCCTGTCTAACATAATCATTCAATCATATTAAGAAGATTTGTGCAATCATCACCACGGCCAATTTCAGAACATGTTCTTGCTTCTCGTACTCATGGTTGTTAGCTCCCCATCTCTCCCAACCTTGCCCCCTAGTCAGTTATGGGTGAGGATTGACAGACAGGCAGGTGATACCACTTTGAATCCCGGGTTCCAGGAGTGATACTCAAATGCTCTTGTACTGATTTTCCCCCTCACACAGGCTCTCCTAATTCTTCTCTCCCCTAAGGAAGTTCTTCAACAGTCTAGTCCGGCACCAGCATCAAGAATAAACCTCTAGTTGATGTGAATCTCCTCTATCCAATTGGAATGCAGTGGGAAGGCTGGGGCTGTGACTTCCTCAACCTCAGGGTGTGGGAACTTGAGTTAATTCACCTCTACTCCTCCCAAGTGCAGCCTCAATGCCCCTATGAAGCATGTTGAGAGAGAAACCTTATTTACCTGCACAAGGTTAGTTTCAGGTGGATGTGGAGGTGAGGTTTTGGCTCCCCATTTCCCTTCTTCCACTGAGGTCCAGAATTAGAAAGGGAGAGTAGTTCCACAAGTTGTCCTGCTGGGCACAGAATCCATCTGGATTCTTTGCATTAATTCTTCTCTTTGAAACACCTAGGTGTAATGGGAAGAAGTTTGTGCTCCTCAGGGAACGTCCAGAACGTAGATTCTTTAAGTCTTACATATTTTTTTCATAAGTGTTTTTGAAGTGGATTTTATAGAGCCTCCAACTACCAGGCCATATTAGATCAAACTCAGTGGTGAAGATTTATTTCATGTCATCTCTAGCTTCATTTTTATCACTTAAGCTATATTTTCCAACATTTGTTCCTTCTTTGTTTCCAACTTTGAATTTCAAACACTAATACTTATCAATGCGTTTTGATTCAATGATAGATCAATTTTACACTTAAGATGCTAGTAAAATTCTTCAGTTTCTTCATCACTAGTTTTAGTGGTTGTCACATAAGACATTACCTTATCACTGGCAGCATTTCACTTCGAGATAGATCTTGAACTGCCCTTACATTGGTACATTTAATGTCAGTCATCTGGAATCTGCCATTCCTGGCTTTCTGATGCAGAAGAGCCAACACCAACCCATTTCAGTTCACTAGTGCCTCGAATACTTCTCTGTATATGTTCTATTTAATTTTTGATGGCTTACAATTTTCCAGATTCATACTTCATACATTCCAACTTCTAATTATTAATAGATGATTGCAGCTGATCTTCTCATTTTGATTCATGGAACATCAGTAAACAAAGTCCAAATCTTTAACTTCCACAGACTTTGACTTCATCTATGTCATTATCGTCAACTGTATTTTGAGAAAGTAGATTTTTTTCTGTCATAGTTTGAGTGCCTTTCTATCTGAGGGATTCATCTTCTGGAACTATCTCTAGCAATATCTTGCTGCTATTCATGATAATGGTGATAATGTTTCGGTTCTATCTATATGCTTTTCAGTGGCTAGTTCCTATGAAGTAGCTTATTTCTTCTTTTTAGTCTATTCTTGGTCTACAATCTCTGATGAAATATGTTCACTGTAGGTGAGCAGTAATACACCACCACTACAATGGCAACACCATCACTACGATGGCAACACACAAGCCACCACTGTATCACAAACCAACAGAGAAGTGTCGATTTAGATATGCAAACTACAGTATTGTGGAAGCCCCCAAATTAACCCAAATGAAAACGGTTTGCAATAATATAATAAACAAGATAAAACTGCCTATTATAAGTTACTGTGCATAAAACATAACATAGAAAGAATATATGAAAGAGGTTATAATTGAGTTGGCTTAGGTAAACCAATTGTGTAGTCTGGGTTGACTAGGGAAATAAATCCAGAGACACTCATAAAGAACTAGCCTTATATCAAGAAGTAATTATGCATCAAGAGAACATGTACTCCAGTCCAACTCCAGACTATAAGTCTGATATTAGTCCATTAGTCCCTCTACAAACTGACACAGTCACATGCAATGATGCAGAATACAGGAATAGCACAGGTCAGTGGGTGAAAAGTCGTGTTGATTACAGTCAATGGAAACATAGCAGAGCTCCAGCAGTTTTCATGGTGGTCAACAAGCCAAGAGAGTCAAGGCAGAGAGAGAGAAAAGGAGGTTCCCAGGTGCTCCTTATGAGGAGGCCATGTCCACAAGGAGGCATCCTCAGGCTGTGACCAGATTAACAGGTGGGTACTACCCCTACACTTTTATATAGCTTCAAGTTGACATAAAAGTAATAGCCACCGCATCAATATTTCTATAAAATTAGACATTTCAATACCACCAGTGATTTTTGCTTATTTTTAATAATACCATTCAAATGTATCAATCATTTTATTAAATGCTAAAATATTCAAAATATATTTATAATTATCAAACAGTAAACTATCTGAAAAGTTAACAACAATTTATAGTTAGGCTGCTTTTGTCATTTCTTATTTTTTAGCTAAATTGTCGTAAGGCTTTTTGCTCCATTTTCATAGGGATCATGGCTTCCGATCTAAGTTCCAAAGTCAGTAAAACACTGTGAGAGTGTTCTCTTCTCTACTAGAGTTCAAAGCTTATTTCCCATCACTTGGGGTCCAGTAGTCCCCAACTACAATCCAAGGGCAGGTGAGCCATATGTTTTTCACCTTGTGGAACATTTGGCGATTCTTTGTCATGACCCTCGTTGGAACTATTCCATGGAATTTTGCACTGTTGCAGCACCTTGCTTTGGAAGAAAATGCAATCACCTTAATAGGGAAATTCCTGGATAGTATTTCAATCAAGTAGATTAGCTGAATGATTCAATATTGTCCTTTACCTCTGGTTCCAAAATTCCATGGTGAGGCAGCCAAGCAAAGCCTCCTGAGCTGATTATTTATTTCTGCTTAACTGATTTAACTTTGCCCCTGGCCATTTCTAACCTAGGGGCCTTTGCTTTGTCACCAAGTTATTGTTATAGTCTATTTTTATTTCCACTGCCATCTTTTCTGTTTGTGTTTTATTTTAAATTTGATCCTTGTATATATTTTCAGGAAATATAATACGATATGAGAATTTGTAACGGAATTTTTATCATCTTCACCATAAAGAACTACCTAACTACTCAATCAGTATAAAAATCACAGAGACTCTGATATTTTAAGGACACTGACAATTTTACGCAAACCAAGAAGATTTAGAAATAGTGTGGAATTCAAATAAATATTAGCTAAGCTATAGTAATCTTCCAAGGTTACATATATGCCCTACTTTTAATTAAGTGTTTCATAGTTCAAATTCAGCTTGATTTGATTTTTGCGCTCATATTATGAATCCTGAATTTTTAAAAATCATAAATGATTCTAATTTTTTTTCTTTCTTCATGGTGTAGATGATAAACTCATCAATTTACCATTCAAATCCATCTTTTTTGAAACCAGTTACCCTAGATAATTTAAATCTCACACAAGTTTCCATTGATAAGTTACTCAAAATGTAGTACTTTAATTATTTTATTTTTCAGTAGGATCATTTTTATTTACTCTCTAAATACATCATTTTCTAAAGAGAACTATCCTTGCTTTTATGTTTATCTAAATGAGCACAAATTTCATGCATTTTTAATTACACATTCTTCACTTATGACCTTTTGTTCCAATGCCAACATGAAATTAGTAATAAGGATTGTAACAAAACTAATTTTACAATGACTATAAAACAGCTTGAGATATTTAACAGACGGTGAGTAATTTTGATATAAGTTAGAACACTTAGTCACTGATTTGCTCTAGGATAGTAGTGTAATGGTAGTTAAATGACCATAAAATAATATAATGCCAGGGAAAGCATTTGCCTTATGCCAAAATTTTGATAATTTAGAAAATAAGAAAGCAGATTACACTGAGAAATGCTTCCATTTTGTGAAGAAAGCTGATGGTGCCTGCTATCAAAAGATAAAATGCAGGGTATTAAAGGCTTGAAGGTAAACAAGCGGCCATCTAGCTAAGAAGCAACAAAGCTTGGAGGAAGCACACCAGCCTGTGAGGTGCCAAAGGGGTCAGGTATCAGGTATCATGAGAAAAAAAAACCTTACCATAGTGAATGAGGGGCAGAATGAGGAGTGGAGACCCAAAGCCCATTTGTAGGCCACTGGAGATACCCTTGCAGAGGGGTCTCAGGGAGGAGATGAGCCAGACAGGGTGCGATGTAGCAAAGATTAAAATTACAACTTGCTTCTAGTTCCTAAATGCTTCCTCCCCACCCCACCCCCATCCCCCACTATCATGATCCGAATTCTACCTTGCAAGTCTGGCTGGGCCTGAGGATGTAAACTGGTACAGATTGGAACTGGAAACACAGGGAATCCAGGGCAGATGATCCCTTCAGGACCAGTGGTGTGAGTGGCAATACTGGGAGGGTAGAGGAGGGTGGGTTGGAAAGGGAGAACTGATTACAAGGATCTACATGTGACCTCCTCCCTGGGGGATGGACAACAGAAAAGTGGGTGAAGGGCGACGTCGGACAGGACAAGATATGTCAAAATAATAAATTACAAATTATCAAGGGTTCATGAGAGAGTGGGGAGCAGGGAGGGAGGGATAAAAATGAGGACCTGATGCCAGGGGTTTAAGTGGAGAGCAAATGTTTTGAGAATGATGAGGGCAATGAATGTACAAATGTGCTTTACACAATTAATGTATATATGGATTGTGATAAGAGTTGTATGAGCCCCTAATAAAATGATTAAATAAATAAATAGAAAAAAAATGGATCATCTAATATGATAATAAAAGTATAAACCGCAAAAGGCAAAACAAAAAAAAATGCTTCCATTTTAATGGTGAACACTTTTTATGTAAATAGTGCTCCTTCCAAATGATAGCATAAAATATTGCATGACTAAGTCAAACTGCAACAACTGCCAACTAAATGCATTCATTTGGGGGAGGGCATTTATTTTGTTTCACATCTCAAACACTAGAGACTTTAGATCAATTTAGTTTAACTATTAGCATCAGAATGCAATGGAGTAGAAGATGTGAAGTAATTTTCCATTTCTTTTCCACCACAATGAGACTACATAATTTTCCAGTTATCACCTTGACCACTTTTTTAACACAAAATGAAAGGATTCCCCCAAATTCCAGAAATCAAATTAAAATCACACATTTTACAATCAGTTCAGGGTTGTGTTTTTGAATAGAATGAAAAGAAAAAATTACTGATGGCTTATTTTAGCTGTCATATTCAGAATTAAGTAATTACTCAATAACAGTCTTTACTAAGCCACAGTTCAATTATATGTATATATATACTTTCTCAGCACAGTGAGCAAAAAAATCTATGTTTTTCAAAATAACTTTATGCTTCACTCTGAAATATTATACAATAAGTCTTTCTCTCCTATATTCTTATTTTACAAGAGTGCCAGAAAATTCAAGAATGTAAGCTGAGTTTTTGTCAAGCTTTCTTTATTCAAAAGCCAAGAGTGACACTGACTCATAACAAATTTAAATTTCTCAGCGTTGAATTCAACTGCTTTTAGATCTTTTTAGAAAGAAATGAAGGGTAAATGAGTCATGCATGACTGGGATTAAAGACAATGGACCAGCTACTAGCATTATGATCATGGGCAATTTAACTCACCATCTGAATTTCCTTTGTTCAAGAATAAAATTGGAATAACTCTATTTGTTAGCATGCTTTCAGTTACAAGTTATAGAAAAGTCAACTTATAAAAAGGCTTTAAATATAAGAAACTTTATGAACTCAAAGAAGAGAGAGTCCAGGGATGCTTCAGACTTGTGACCTGAGTGGATGTGTAGGCTGGTCCTCATTCTCCCCTGTTCTCTTGCTTTCAGAGTCTTCCATATTGTGGTATTTTTTCACAGTGTGGCTGGTAATTTAGGTTAAGTGTTTGGCTGCTTAGTTCACCAGGTTTGAGGGGCTCTACAGGTGAAGGTTGCGGCTCTCTACTATAAAGATTTACAATCCTAGAAACCCGGTATTGGGTTGCTATTAGTCAGAATCAACTTAATGGCAGTGGATTCACCGTCTTCGGCTTCTTGCCAGAAACCTCCCAGGCAACATGTCTCCTTAGTCAACTCCAGGAAGAAAGATGTAAGCTGAACTTCTGTGGATGTTTCTGTTTAAGAATGAGAACAAATCCTCTAAGAAATATCTAGTAAAGCTGTCATTAACCATTAGTGGATGATGTGAGCTTCTAGACCTTAGAATTCAAAAGGAATAGACGCCACTCCAGAGTCACACCGTGTATCTCAGCGCTCCAAAGAATTATTGTTGCTGTTGTTAGATGCCTTCAAGTCTGTTCTGATTAACAGCAACCCTGTAAACAGCAGAACAAAATACTCGCTGGTCCTTGCCATCTGGACAATGGCTGTGATGCTTGAGCCTGCTGCAGCCACTGCGTCAGTCCATTTAGTTGAGGGCCTCCGTTTTCGATGCCCCTCCACATTACCGTGGATGATGTCCTTCTCCAGGGACAGGGCTCTCCTGATAACATGGCCCCAGTAAGCGAGACAGAAGTCTTACCATCCACTCTGGCTGTACTTCTCCCAAGACAGATATGCTGGTTTCCTTGATACGTTCAACATTCTTCACCAAAACCATAGTCAAATTTATTGATTTTTCTTTGGTCTTCCTTATTCAGTGGCAAACTTACACAAGCATATGACACAATTGAAAATACCATGAAGGTGGGTCATGTGCACGTTCGTCCTCAAAGTAACATCTTTGCTTTTCAACTCTTGAAAGGGGTTTTGTGCAGGACATTTACCTAATGCGGTGCATGCAGACCTTGTATATGGATCAAGAGGCAGTTGTGCAAACAGACCAAGGGGGTCCTGCCTGGTTTAACATCAGGAAAGGTGTGTGTCAGGGTTGTATCCTCTCACCACACGTGTTCAATCTGTATGCTGAGCCAATCATCAGAGGAACTGGATTCTATGCACAAGAGGGCAGCATCAAGATTGACCCGAAAATGCCAGAGATGAAGTCGTGCTGCCCTTCCTTCTAAGAAGCCTGCTTTACAGTGCGGGGGATGAGTGAGTCACCATGGCCGTGCCACTCCATTTGAGCTGTGCTTTTCCAGGTTGGGGAGCTTCTTTTGACACCTCCAAGTTCACTGGCACAGTCCTCTTGGCTGGGTCCACTCTACGGATGGATTGGTTCAGACATTCTCTATCTGTTGGAGTATTTTAAACAGCTAGCACTTTCTTTTGATTCTTTATTATAAGTTCTCATCTTTCTGCTTTTATACACTGCCTGTCCCGATATACTTTTCCTAGTAGAAACCCTATCCATCATGCGGTTTCTGTCATTAGATGCTGTTCTGAATCTTAATGACTATCCTACCACATCCTGGTAAACTAATCCCAAACAATCTGCCATATTTGAGCTTGTTTCTCATGGTGCCTTCGTCGTTTCAGACTATGTTCTTTGTGTTTTGGCATGACTTGTGATTTTTGTTTTGTTTTGTTTGTGTTGCTACTCATGTGATCGCCAACATGATGTATTCAGGAAAATAACTGAAGTAAATAGAGCTTAACTTTTAGATTGAATGTTTATCTAGCAGGAGTAAGGTTGTGTCTACTTAGCCAATATACTAACATTTGTTTTGATGCCCTTGATTATTTTTTTCTTTGGCTGTCTTTGATTTTTCCTTAGAGAATCCTTCTGATTTGGGCCATAAATTTTGCGGGATTTTTTGTCACATGTCAACCCCTGGTCATTATAAAGCAGCCTTATTAAAGTGGCAGTATGTTGTTGGGGCATGGGGAGAAGTGTTCTAACTATATAATTAGGTCTAAGCCCTTTGGTGAACCAATGCACCTGAAACATGACCTTCTCGTGTACTTTTTCCACTTCTTTTTCCCTTTAGGTGAGGCCGGAAAGTAGGAAAAATGGATTGATTAGGCTCTGATAGAACAATTTATTTTAAGAATAGTGTTCATTTGCTAAACAGAATAGGACACCCTGAAGAGATTGCAAACGAAGCATATTTCCATACTTCCATACTTCCAAACAAGCCACAGGGCATGTTTCTTCTTCTTGTTTTTAATCGTTTAATTAGGGGCTCACACAACTCATCACAATCCATACACTATGTGTACCTTGAGGGAGTGAAAGGGGTAACGTTTACCACTTCGTGGAAATATTTGCAATACTGCTGGGAGGGGGCTATGCGGAGCTGAACAGCCAGGACTTTTCTTTATCACGCTAGTCCACTCAATACTTGCTAGTCTTTCGGGTTGTTTCCAAGTCTATGCATTAAAGGGCATCGGACAATGAGGGGTTCACCAACGGAATCTCCACAGAAGCAGACTGCCCCTCTTCCTCCTGCAAAGGTGCACATTGATGTGAATCACTCTCTCTTACATTTACAGCCTGGCTCTTCGCCATTGTGTCACCAGAGTCTCCGTCCCCTGAAAGATTGCCATGGAGTTCATTGTGGCTCATAATGACCCTGTAGTCACTCATCATCTCCAACAATTAGTTAGCTACCCTGAAATACGGTTCCAGCAGTGAACTGTAATTCTCTATATTTGCTTTTCTCTCAAATTTTCTGGATGACAACTTGCCTTATGACAGCAGTTCACTGATTATTCGTAGTAGATGTTGATTTTTCACTCTGGTCAGGCTTTTTGATGCTGTTGGAGGATAGTAGCAATGACTTCAATGCATTTTTCACATCGCAGGAAAACTAGGTGTCACCTTGAGCTTAATTGTCCCTGACATCCATGATCACTTTCACCTCTTGGTCAATCTGTTCTTGCCTTTAAATCCCAACCCAGAGCAGCAGCAGTCTCTAATTGGACCACCCAGTCTTCAAGGTCTCATTCATTCCCTATTCTATGTCTTTAAGCAATGTGTGCTCTAGGCTTTCTTTTGTTCACTAATTGCTTTATAATTGCACGCTATTTGTTGGAAATGTATGACATGCGCTTTTACAAAGCAAGGTATTTACCAAGTCCTGGGAAGGGAGGAGGAGGAATCCCTCCTCAAATCAATAAACGCAGAAAATTAAACCATTTAAAAAGACAGAATACATAATTTCATGGCAGAGGAGCCTGTGTGGCACCTTGGTTAAAACATTCAACTACCAAGAACGAACCAGAAGTTCAAATCTGCCAAGCCTTTCATGAGAGAACTGTGTCAGTCTGCATCTTAACAAGTTGCACCTTTAGAAACACTAGGGGGAAGTTGTGCTCTGCCCTCTTGTTGGAATTGACTCTGAAACTGCTGCATTCATTCCTCTTTTTAAAATAACTGAAATCTCTATTGAATAATCATCACCAAAAATATATTTTACTGCCTGTGTCAAATAATACCAATTTACAGGTATCTCTGAGTTTAAATCAAATCCACGGTGATAAATTCAGTGTTGGGTGTATAAATTATGGAGGATTCTTTAGTGATTTTTATAAGTTAAGAAGTAAAATTATGATTAAAGTATATGTCAAATCGTTTTTTTTCCTGTTAAAATGGAAGTCAAGAAAATAATTACAGTTATTGTGTGTGTGCGCGTGCTTGCGTGTGTGCATTATAACATACAGAGTTAAAAATATTAATATTGCTTTGGGGTCTCAGCCCAACATGTTGCTTCTATAGCTATAACACTAGGTGATTACATTAAAGTCAGTTCCTCCAAATGCTTTTCTGAACCATTTGTATATGCTATAGTAGGCAAGACCGGTTTGAGAAGACTGGAGTTGCCAGATCTGTATAATAATATTTTCAAAATCAAACCTTAATCATGATGAGATGTAATTATCTAACAACCACTACTGGCCTTACAGCAAATCCTCATAGTAAAATTCCATATCACTAAATGTTGGCTAAGATAAGAATAACTAATTTATGCTAAAAACATAAATTGTTGTTTTGTTATGAGGTGCCATAGAGTTGGTACCAACTCATGGCAACCTGTGCTCAACAGAAGAGACAGTGTCCAGTCCTCCTCCATCTTCGCACTTACTTCTGTCTTTGAACCCATTGTGTCATTTCGGCCACTGCATCAATCCATCCCCGTGAGGCTCTTCCTCCCTTTCGCTCTCCTTCTATTTTACCAAGCCTGGGGTCCTTTTAATCAGCACATCTTGGCTGAGATGTGTATTTTGTGTGGCAGCGCTTCAAATTGAAGTATGAAATTTCTGTTGATAAATTCATTCTTTAACACAAGAAAATGACATGCAAAACATATTCTATAGTAGTGATGAATAGAATGTCAAAGGAATGATCCACAGAGATTCATAGCAAAGAGGAATAACTTTCCAGTTGTCCTCAACTGATTCAGGTGAAGATTTCACAACAGTAGGTATTATGTATGAATTACATTGCTTTTCTGGTTTTGCATATCATCAGATTACAGAGAAATGGTAATATTTTGATTTTTGACATTTTTATCTTCTCTGTCTTCTTCTTCCTCCTCCTCTTCCTCGCCATAGTTCTCCTCCTGCCTTTCAGTGTTTCCCCACTTTCTTTTCATAAAGTATGCAAATACAGGTGTTTATGGTTCCCGCTTCCCCAAACACATATCATGTGTACATTCTGATCATTTTATTCCAGAATATATTACATAATCATTTAGAAGAGTTTTTGTTACTTATTACTTTCAAACTAAGTCTTTCTTCATTACCGAAAGCAAAGGAGAATTTCTTTAAATAATTTTATTGGAAGCTCATAAAGATGTTATCACAATCCATACATACGTCCAATGTGTCAAGCACATTGTACATTTGTTGCCATCTTCAAAACGTGTTTTTACTACTTGAGCCCTTGGTATCAGCTCCTCATTTTTGGTGTCCGCTGCATTCCTGCTGACTTTGAACAGATCCTCTATAACATTATCCTCTGTGTTGGTATCCACTCATCGAACTCCACCCATGGTATTTATGTAGCCTCCAAAGTTGTGTGAGCATTCTGCTTTTAATGAGTTATCTTCATGAAATTCTGCACACTACTAGTAAATTATATTACTTCACCGTTAATCACAGGG
>NW_022111373.1:132516931-132526537 GCF_000313985.2 Echinops telfairi
GAGCTATATTTATATCCATAAATATATGGATAGCTATATGTGTATATAAGCACACACACATACACAAGAGCTTCAAAGTTCATGGAAACAGGAATGAAAAGATAATGTCATTTTTTCCTCAAACTTTTTGAAGCCCTGTCCTATATGTGTATGTTTGTCTACTTACAAGTATGAGTCATTGAGAACATTTGGACAATGTCTGACTGAATATGCACAAGGTATTTTTGTTTGTTTTTCAGGCAAGAAACAAATTATATTTATTATTTCATGGTGGTATATCAGTTATGCATTGAAGTATTAACTGCAAGTTTAGCAGTTTGAATCCACCAGTCATTCCCCAGAGAGAATGTTGCATGTGACTTCTCCCATAAAGACCTAAAATCTTAAAACCGCAATGGGCAGTCCAACTGCATCCTGTAAGGTCCCTCTCAGTCAGAACTGACTCAGTAAGAGTGAGTTTTGCTTTTATGGTTTTAAAGACCATTGACATCAAACTGATATGGAGATGTCCGTGAAACAATGTGCTCTTGGGTAGAGGTAGGATGGCAAAGGCTCAGAAGTGCCTTGGAAGTCTGTGAGGGTGGATCGGAAAGTGACGTAGAGGAAAGGGGCTGCGGTTCTCCAGTGACGGGAGGAGAAGTTGGGTCTCCATCTAGTAGGATAGTAGGAAGCAGTGGAGGAAGATAAGCAGGATCCTCATCCGGAACGGTAGAGGGCAGGTGGCAAATGGAGGGAGAGCAAATTTGGTCCCCTTCCAAGGTGGGCTGTGGGGAAAAACAAGAAACAAATAATACTCACCCACCATCACCACTGCCAGCTCCTGTGGGTTCTGCTGTGATAAGGAGGCAGGCACGGCGAGGAATATAGAAACTGTGTCAAAATGGAGATGTAACTGGTAGTAGGCACAGGACACTGCCGCTGAAGAGAGGGTGAAGCCCCTGACTCTGTATAAACCAATTTCTCATAACGACTTGATCTTCAGAACCTAACTGTGTAATGTGAGGATTTGGATATACACATCAAGACAAGTATGTGAACACATACATGCACACGTGAAAGCAATTGTGTTTATACTCTCGATCACCACATATTGGACAAGAAGACTATAAAATGTTAGACTTAAAGCTTCCTTCCCGCCCTAAACACATACACCCCTAATCTATTGGTTTCTCCTTCATCTGGTGTGCACCTTTTACCTGGTGAGCTTTTCTGCTGTGGACATCATGATCACACAGCAGCAGATGACACCACTACATGTTAGCTGCGAAGGCAGATCTCATGACTTCCCTTCTATCCTCAGTCTTCCTTCTGCATCACCCACTCCCTCGCCTTCCCTGCAGTAGCTCATAGAAGACAAAGGCACATAGCTGATCTTCCCAGCCCTTCGACTGTTTGACAATAAACAAAGTAAAATATGTTGAGTTTGTTCCCCTAATCAAAAGTATGCAAAAACATATAAAATACTATATTTTCCTGATGCACAAAGATTGAACTTAAGACTTAAAACACAGAAAACCTTCAACCGAATGATTGCTCTCTTGCACCTAACTGAAGCAGTCATCATTCCAGGTAAGAAGGACTGAATTAAAAGGACACCATAGAACAGTGGAGAATGGATATTTAATTTTTCCTTACATTTGGTTGAGTTCTTTTTTTTAATGTCCAAGTATTTGAATCTAATTTGTCAAAAATTAGATAAAAAACCATGAGTATGATGATCCAATGTAGCATTTCTAAGTGAACGCAGAAACTAATAAGAATAATGCAGTTATATTTACTTAGGGCTTTTATAAACGTGTATATAAACATCTTAAAAGCTGCCATGTGCCTTGATTCTTGGTTGTTTTTTTTAATACAATGCTCTCCTCAGCAACAAATAGCCACATAAACTACATTCACTAGAAAGGGTTTATTACGCCATTTTTTAGATAGACTTTCATGCTTGGAGTTGTATTTTTGGCATTTCACAGCGTGTAAATCAAAATCCTTGAGGGGCTACTGTCATCCCGGCCCAGGGAAGTGATTTGGAGAGCCCTGAAGTTCACTGAAGGGATATATTCTCCGAAGCTCTGCACTGGCAGTTTGCTGTGTCATCCATCTTGTTCAGCCGAACAGCATGACAATTTGTCTGGACAACACTACATACAGGATAGCAAAAGGTTATTGTTAGGTTATGAAGTTTTCCTGACAAGTACAATATGCCAAGGTTTATATAAATATAAAACAAGCCTCCCGACTCAAGAATTCCTTTGTATTGGCTGTTCCTATCTCTGTTTTATAGAGACATTTTGAAGGACAAATGTGTAAACTCCACAGTTCAAGGATGCAAACTGAGACATTGAAGTTGGCTATATAATTTTCCCTATAAATTACTCTAACACTATAGAAATAAGTAGGTGATGCAAAGGACAGTTAATATCACCCCACCTGTCATGACCCTAGAGAGATGGTTCTATTATTCTTTGTGATAGAGAATCTACCACAGTGGAAAACAACTAGCATTTATTGTTTTTGACTGCCTTCATAAGCCCTAACAAAAGACTTTTTAAAAAAGAACATAACTGGTTTTTTTAATTGATATAATGAATCATGTGGAAAACTGCCAATTTACATATTTTGCTGTTTTCAAGAGCCAATTCATATTATTCCTGAAGTAACAATGCCAATAAACACACAGTGAATTAATTTTTTTAAAAAAACTGATAAAGCCATAGGGATCATCATCCTACAATTTGATATGCAAATAATTTTAATACTTTCTAAAGTACACACCTCTTTAAGATGGTAACTGGAAAAAGAAAATGTACACTTGACATATTTTCAAAAATATATTGGTAAATAAAATATTTGAGTGGGTAATTGAGGATATACAAAACTATGTACAATGTTCATCTTAATGTCTAATTATATGAATTAGAAATTTCAGAACGTTCCTTCAGAGCATTTTGTGTTCACGCGTCTTTTAAAACGATTTTGTTGGGTGCAAGTGAGTGGGTTCCAACTCATACTGACCCTTTGCTCAACAGAACAAATCAATGCCTGGTCCTGCATCCTCCTCACCATTGTTCCCATGTCTGAGCCCCTTGTTGCAGACACCGTGTTAATCCAAGGGTTTTTCTCTTTTTCGCTTCCCTGTATGTTACCAAATGTGATGTCCTTTTCCATTGATCGGTTGTTCCTGGTAACATGTCCAAAGTATTTGAGGCAACGTTTCACCGTCCTTGCCTCTAAGCAGCATTCTGACTGTACTTCTTCCCAGATAGATTTCATTGTTCTTTTGGCAGTCCATGGTCTTAAAAACATTCTTCTCCAACATCATAATTCATATACATTGATTCTTCTTGTCTTCCTTATTCAATGTCCAACCTTCATGGACATATTAGGCAATTGAAAATGCCATTGTCTGGGTCAAGTGCACTGTAGTTCTCAAATAATATCCTTGCTTTTCAATGTTTTAAAGGCCCTTTTTAGTAAACTTTAAATGCATTCATTTATTTTAATGCCTCCTTATATATTGTATTATTTCCTAGCAAATGATTTAAGGAAAAAAATAACAATGCTTTTCATTTTATTATGAAGATTTCATTAATTTTATTTTGCATTCCATAACATCCTCATTTTTTGGAGACTATGAGAAGCAAATACATTAAAGCATACAACCATAACAAAAACTCTAATAAAGATGTCTTTTCTGTATTCATTGATTAGAACATATTACTATCAGAGTCCTCATCTGGCCAAGTTAACAAATTTAATCTCATATGAAATGTGAATCCTTTTTAAAAACAGGGCTTAGAAATGAAGATTATGGGTTATGTATTATTATCACAGAAGCCATGTTGCCATAGTGGGTTATGATATGAGTTGGCCTGGACTTGATAGCAGAGAGTTTGGTTTTTTGTTTTTTTGTTTTTTATAATATTATCAGCAATTAGATCTATTTGGAACTTCTATACACTTATTATTTTTATATAGCCATATGTAAAATAAGGTGAAAAGAACTCTGTTCAAGTTATTTTTTGAAATATTAAATAATATCTATTTATGAAGACACCATATGGTAAATAAAATAATTAATATAAAATTAATTATTCATACAGGAAGGTGTTACATTAGAATTATCACATACTTTGGATGCAGAGAAGGGCAAAGTTATGCTTTGTAAAATACTTATGTTAATTGGTGGTCCATATGCTAAAACCAAACCAAACCCATAGCTGTCTAATCAATTCCAAATTATAGCAATCCTATAGGAGACAATAGAACTGCTCCTACTTCTTCAGAGTGGCTGGTGAGTTAGAACTGCTGACCCTGTAGTTAAAAGCCCACCATGAAATCCACTGTGCCAACAAAGTGTACAGGTAATATCCTTTTAGAGATAGTATTGTACTTCAAAATAGATTTTAAAATGTTCTTTCTGATGCTGAATGCAATGATTTCTCATACTTGTCACAGTAACCATGTATTTATCCTATTAAGTGTCCAATTCTTTGATACGGTTCAACTCACTGGTGTCCAGGAAGTTGATCACTGTGTATTCCATTTAATTTCTGACAAACTTTTTTCCTAGATTTATATCTGGTATATTGCACACTCTGATCATTAATGGATGTGTGCATCTTTTCCTCCACATTTTGAGTCATGCCCCACTGGCAAATGAAGGTCCCAATGCTTTGCTCCATCCACACAGTTAAAGTTAACTCTACTTGGAATAAGGAGCTCTTCCCCAGGTGTCATTTGATGTCTTTCACCCTGCAGGTTTTTTTTTTTTCTAGGACTATATCGGAAAATATTTCCCTGCTATTCATAAAGTTTTGGGTGGGTAATCTCTCAGAAGTAGAACACCTATTTATTTTAACTGATTTTTTTTAGGCTGGAAGCTTTACAGAAACCTGACCTCTTTGAATAATCTAGACAGCAATTTAAAATATGTGTGGTCTAGCTTCCAACATCACAGTAACTAACAAGCTACCAGTTCAACAAATGAATAGATGAGTGATGGCAAACATTTGCCAGAAGATAAAATCAACAAACTGGTGCATAAAAATATATTAAAAGTTCTTTAAACATCTCAAGTGGTTGAATATATTCCCGATTATAATTACAGGACTATTCATACACTTTTCAATTTTGAGGACACAAATATCGTTGTATTCTATCCAAAGGAAAAATGAGAGGACAAGTTTTCGGTCTTCAGTTGGTGTGTTCCTTTTGTCATTTAAATGCAAATGTGTTATTTTGTAACTGGTAATTTGGAATGTTATGTCCTTACTTGACTTACTTATTTCAAGGAGTGTTTACACATTTTATTTAGCTGTTATGTCCCAACATCCCAAAGCAATTATTTGCGAATCCATATCCAAGACAGTATTTTCAAGAATTAGGCAACAGAGGGCAAATAAACAGTTTAAACATTATGTTTTATATAAATGTTACCCTGAGTGATTAAAAGTAAATAAATAGAAGCACCCCAAATCCAGTGCACCAAGTAGACTATATAAGAATTGTGCATGGTGGAGATCGTTGCTATTATGGATCAGGGAAGCATTCAAAAGAAACTGCTGGGATAGTGGATTACACATCTAGCAGTTAGCTTCAAGATTGGCAGCTTGAACCTATCAGCCTCCTGCAGTAAAAATACATGTCTGTATGTTCTTGTGAAACAATCTTTTCTCAGAAAACCAAAGGGGCATTTCTTCTCTGCCTACAGGCTCGTTATGGGTCAGGGTTATTTGATTTTGATGGCAGTGAATTTGGATTTCCCTTTTTTTTTTTGGTTGGTGAAGCAATCCAAATGGGTACCTAACTATACTACCCACTCCATTGAGCTGATTCCAATTCGAAGCGACTCTTTAGGACAGGGCAGAAGACCTTTCTGGGTTTCTGAGACAGTCATGTTTTACAACAGAAGAACGCCTCATCTTTCTCCTTTGGAGCAGCTGGTGGCTTTGCACTTGACAGTCCAACTGCTGCCTGGGCAGTGAGCAGCCCGAAGCTGAACCGCGGGCCACCAGGGCTCCTTCAAGAAATATATTTGGCAACTGAGGCTAGGGCTTAGTCTGCAACTGTGACTGCCAACAGAGGCAGCTCTTTTGGTAGGTACATGTGGCTCTGAAGTAAAATTGAAACTTTCAGTTTCGATTTTCTGAAGCTTGAAACTATCATAATTCCATTGGTAACACTTGTATAAGATATTATTCAGCTAATGGTGATTTCATTTTGGGGGAAAAGATATAGTTATAGTTGAATAATTTTTAAATTGTTGTGAGGGACAGGATTGGCTCGTCTCTCTCAAAAATGTGCAAACATCAGGGCTAGAATATGAATATTAAAAGAAGTTAAAAAAAGCCTCCAGCCTGCTGTGCCTTCTGAGACGCAAAAGAGCCTGATGTAGAAAACTAAACAGATTCATGAGGCTTTTCTATTCAAGAGTATGTCCACTAAAATCTCTCTAAAGTCACAGTTATAAAAAGTTTTCATCGTTTTAAACAGCTCTTATAATAACCATTTAATCACACAGAATGAACATACTATCTAGCAGAGCTGAACATAGATACACGTTTTCATTTTAAATGATTCATGAACATCAAATTTCAGCAAACATTTGTTAACTCAATGTAACATTAGGAAATAAATTAGAGATCTTGATGTTAAAATGTTTAAACAGATTATATATATATATATTTATATATAAATTTTCATATGTTATTTATAATATTAAAATAATTTGATTCATAGGCATGCACATGTTCTAAAGCAATTCGAACTCTTAAGTAAAACACATCCATATGCTCTTGTCTAATTATCATCCAGAAGTAATACTTATGCTTTTACTAACATTTTGCTTTAGAAAGGCCTTTCTATACCAATTAAAATACAGAGTGCACTCATTAGAAGGATAGTCCTATTTAAAACAGATAGCCATTTGTTAAGGGGACCTGCTGGCATAGTGGTCAAAAGTTATATTGCGATCCTCAAGGAAGGTAGTTCGAAACCACCAACAGCTCAGAGGAAGACAGACAGTGCTTTCTACTCCTCTAAACTATTACCGTCTTGGAAACTCACCGTGGGTGTTCTATCCTGTCCTGTACGTTCACTGGGAGCCAATATTGACTCCATGGTAGGGAACAGAGGGAAGAATGTGGAAAATGTTTTGGTAAACCGGAGGATTGGCACTAAAGAAAGTCCTAAACAAGATGAATTGACAGAGGTGCAACTGTGGATCCCACGTAAGAATGATTTGAGGATAGTAAAGGACTGGGCAGTGCTTCATTCTGTTGGGCATGGGGTTGCTATGAATCGGAACTGACTCGAAGTCCCCTACCAACAATAAAGGCAAGCTGATTGCCATATGAATTGAAATGCCAGAAAACCAACCCTGGAAGGGAAAAAAAAAAAACAAAAGGCCCAGGGCTGGGCAAGGTTTTTTTCTGTTTGTTTCTCTGTATACATGTGTACATTCTCATGTTATACATGAGTCCAAAATGCTGCATGACATCTAGCAACATTCTTTAAAAAATTCAGAGTAAATTCCATGTCAGTAGTTGAGCAGGAAACGCTCAAAGCAGAGAGAACGTGAGTTCATCAATACTATCTTTCTCCTCATCTTTTCTTTCTTATCTATTCATCTCCCCCTTTTTGGGTTGCCCTGCAGATTTTTCTGCCTTTTTATTTTTCTGTTTGCAGTGAATATTGCACACAGCAATGAATAGTTGCCACTATAATCAGAGAGGCTGGATCATATGAAGAAGAGTGTGGCATCAGGATTAGAGAAGTGCTTATTAACCACCTGTGATGTGCAGATGACACCACCTCCTTTGCTGAAAGTGAGGAGGACCTGAAACATTTGCTAGTGAAGATCAAGGGTTGCAGCAGCCTTTGGTGTGGATTTCGACTCACTGTAAATTGGTCACATCATGATGAAGAGAGAAAAGTTTGAAGTTGTCATTGTCTTGCTTGGATCCACAACCAGTGCTCCTGGACATAGCAGTCAAAAGATCAAAGGAAGCATTGCATTGGGTAAATCTGCTGCACAAAATCTTTTTAGACCCTTGAAAAGTAAGGATGTTACTCTGACTCAAACCATGCTATTTTCAATGGTCTCAAAGTGGGACCTTGAATCAGGAAGACTGAAGAAGAACTGATGCACTTGAACTGTGGTGCTGGAGAAGAATGTTGAAAGGCCAAACACATCTGCCTTGGAAAAAGGATGACCAGAACACTCCTTAGAGACAAGGATGGTGAGACCTTGTCTAACACAGTTTACACAGGTTGTCAGGAGAGACCAATTCCTGGAGAACGATACCCAGTTTGGAAAACTGAGGATCATTGGAAAAGAGGAAGTCCCTGGAGGAGATGAATTGACACATTGGCAGGAACACTGGCTCAAGAACAACAATTGTGAGGAAGACATAAAAGCAGACAGTGTGTCCTTTGGTTGTGCGTGGTGTTGCTGTGGGTGGGAACTATAGCGACGGAACCCAAGGACAACGACAACCACTATTGCAATCTAAGCAGTATTGTCTCAAATAAGAGCTAATTTGTACTCGTATATACTTTTACCCATGTCAGAAAACGTTCTTTCTCCCCTCCTGAACTTTGCTCAGTCTTGTATTTTATCAAAGTCACATGATTCCACTGGTTGAGTCTAGTAATCAAATCGCCTTTATTCAAAAATAAAATACATGGTTCACAATGCACAATACATTTCACTGAAAGTATTTTGAATTTTTTTTCCAGAAATTTATGCAAAATAGTCCATTTGAGAATGTTTTTCACATAGATAGTCCTAAGTAATAGAGAAATAAAATTTAGTTTTCAAGAATCAAATGAGACCTATGATGTTGGGTCACAAAACATTTTTTTGATAATTTGTTCAGTTTAAAAATATTATTTTTGATCTAAGAGTTGCTGTTTTTGTTGTTAGCTGCCACCAAGTCACCGCTGGCTCATAACAACCCCGTGCACAACAGAGAAATTTAAAAACACTGCAGGCAACGTCCTTCACCATCCACACAACTATTCCTATGCTGGGCCTGTTGCTGCAGTCACGGCGTCAAATGTCTCCTGGAGGTCCTGCCTCTTTTTCATTGACCCTCCATTTTACCCAGCATGATGTCCTTCTCCAGGGACTAGTCTCTCCTGACAACATGTCCAAAATATGTATGATGAAGTCATGCCACCGTTGCCTCCAAGGAGCACTCTGCCATACTTCTATCAATGTCTTTCAAAGGGTCCTTTTAGCAGTCTGTGGGACTTTCCATATTCTTCTCCAGCATCACAATTCCAATGCACTGTGTCTTCTCTGGACTTCCTGACCAAGCATGATGTCCTGCTCTAGGGACTGGTCCCTCCTGACAACCTGTCCAAAGTATGGCAGGTGAAGCTCGCCACCCTTGCCTCAAATTTCAGAAGACTGGGGATATGGGAATATATTGTAGTAAGGTAGATGAAGAAAAGACCCATCTTACAGTTCAAAATATTATTATAAACTATACATGGAAAATTCTTTAAAGTGGAATTGTATGAATGTGCTCAAAAGTGTTGGGATCCGTAGCAAAAAGCACTGAGCAGGTAAAGATTGACATTCTGTTCTACTTTCATCTA
>NW_022111373.1:132527106-132529966 GCF_000313985.2 Echinops telfairi
GGCGTCTCCCTTTACCCACCCTTCTGTTGCCCATCCCCCAGAGAGGAGGTTATATGTAGATCCTTATAGTCGATTCCCCCTTTCTAGCTGCTTTTTTAATCAGGGAAAGCTTGTCCCTTCTGCTGGATCTGGACCTGAAATTGGTTAACTTTCATATGTCCCTGGAAATCCTTAGAGTCATCAGTGGACTGTCAACCTTTTATTCATTTGCATGTGCAGCCATTACCTTCCGTAAGGTCCTCCTAATTCACCTTACTGCTACCTGGTTCATTAGCACCCCTAACTTCATGAGTCAGGAGAAACCCCCAGCTTACCAGCTGATCCAGAGACTTGAATGAGACTAAACTTGCCCACTTCTACAACGACAGAGGCCATATTGTGGTATACAACTTTTTTTTTTAATATTCATGCAAAAATGTGTCATTGGTTTTGCTTCTCTAGGGAACCCAGATTAAAAATAAATTCAAATACTACTCATATTTGTACAAGTTGTCTTAAATGTGTAAAGTGTTCTGGAGTTGAAACTAATGAGTTTAAAGAGTATTAATATTCACTTTTCTCCAGTAGCCTTAATAATGAGAAAAATACTGACAACATAATCTTGAAAATTAATTGCTCAAGTTCTGTCATCATCATATTAACAGAATTGTAAACATCATTTCCTGATCTATCATCTGTAAAATGAGCAGCTACATGATCTCTAATGCTTTTTCAACCATAACAATCTACAAATATGTGAAAATATGTGAACAGTTTTCTGTCTACATTTCATGGCAGATACAGTCAAAATACTAAATTAAATTAAAATTGTAATGATCACAGATTAATTTATCCAAATCTGCCATTTCTTTTGAGAAATGATAACACTTATTTTTTGGGTTTTTTTGCAAATCTTCTGAATTATCTGTGCTTGTAGATCTGAAACCTTTAAGAAAGCTAACCTAAAATGTGCATTCTAGCTTTAGAATAGGAATTTGTGAGAAGTAACTTATTTTTGCTTTAAAATCATTTTTTAATATTAAAACATTTATGATCATGTTTTTCACCTTCTTGTGCTGTCACCATTTATTATCTTTTGTCTCTGGAAATTTCTAAGGCATCTGTGGTTTAGTGATGTCCACTTCAGTTGTCATTACAATGAAAACAAAGGTTTAAGGAGTGGATGTTTTATCTTTCACACTATAAAAAGTTTCAAACAATTACCTCCCAGGGTGCTCTCGAGGTAACTGAATTTTTCAATCAAGTTTAATCCTACATGCAGGTGGAGTGGAATAATCCGCTTTTAATTGGGCAAAGGAAATCTACAAAAAGCAATGCCTGGAGTATAAGCTGAATGGGACTAAGAGTGATTCACACAATCTCAAAAAGACAGATGTTGCATGACCTAACTTATATAACATGACATGAATAGGCAAATATTGAGACCTAAGACTTGTAGAAGTTGAACTGACAAAAAATTGACAGATATATTTGCAAAAACAACAAAAAAGCAATTGTTGATGATGTTTATTTCAGCAAAATGCCTCTTGGATTTTTTTATGGTGATATGGATCATGGTTTCATGGGACTTTCCTGTTAATGAACTTAATATTCTGTTGTTAAGTGCATGGTTTATAACTCCTCATTTGTTGAGTGGTATCTGAGGTCTTAAATGCTTGCAAGAAGCTATCTAAGATGCAACAATGGGTTTTGATCCAGCTGACTCTTTCCATGAACAATTGCTTTCTTTGCCATCAAACCAAAATAACTAGATATTTCTGACTATTATTGCTGAGTATTTTAATCAAAGATTCAATAGGAGAATCTTGCTGAAGAGGTAACAAACACAGGTAAAAAAACAAAAACAAAACAAACACAGGCAATAATTTAATTCTAATATAATCCAGTTTTTCTGGAGCCAAGGATGCTTAAGAAATATGAAATGACTGTCCGGGGATAATCCTTAAACTTTAAACCAAAAATATCAGCTTAATCTTACTTGAACTCAAACAGTAGTTTAACTAGCAATAAAATCTGTTTTGAGCATTACTCTCTTTTAAACCCTGTCTATAAGAGAAAGGTTGGACTTTCTACTCTTGTCAATAGTTACACTGTGGGAAACATACAAGGTCAATTCTACCCTGTCCTACAGGGTTGCTATGAGTTGACACTGACTCCATGGTGGTGAGTTTGGTTTGAAATGGGATCCAAAGGAGCCCTGATGGCATTGTCAGGTAAGTCTTGGACTGATAATCACAAGGTTGGAAATTCAAACACATCAGTCACACTGCAAGAGAAAGATGAAGCTGTCTGCTCCCATAAAGAGTTAAAGCATTGGAAACGCTCTATAGGGTCAATAGTAGTAAGAACAGATGTGGTGACAGTGGGATCAAACTGACAGCACCATCTGTAAAGATTACATAAGAATGTTAAGAGACAGTGAGCTTATGTCCATGGAGGAGAAACCATTTGGAAAAGGTGCGGATATTGCCCACCTTGAAGAATTAATCAAGATCACTGAATTGTACCTGTAGAAATGGTTGAATTGTGGCCTGTTTTGTTGTGTATAACATCAACAACAATTAAAATACATTGTTTTGAAATTTTTATTTCTTGATAACAACTTTCCACTCAATTTTCAGTTAACCTTTTATTTCACTTAGGGATTGAATTGTTACTTCATTGCCCCCACCATTAATAATGGAATCAGTCATTGTAGTTTTTAAATAAAAGTATAACATATCAAGTTTTTCTAATTAGGGATTGCATGTGAGTTTTGCTAAATATACCAATTAAACAAAAAGTGCAGTCAGTCAGATGTCATGACAATTCAATTCATGCAGATGTTTTAGGATTAAAAATCACTTTACTTTATATTTTT
>NW_022111373.1:132531472-132533323 GCF_000313985.2 Echinops telfairi
CTTTTGGTAAGAGGATGTCCAGTTGCCTACAGATGGGCTTTGTGTCTCCACTCCATGCTCCCCCTCATTCACAGTGATATGATGTTTTTGTTCTTTGATGTCTTATACGTGCTCCTGTGAACACCTCATGATCACACAGGTTGTGATCATGTGGGCTTTGTTGCATCTCAGCTAGATGACAGCTTGTTTATTTTTAAGCCTTTAAGACCCCAGATGCTATATATTTTGATAGCCAGGCACCATCAGCTTTCTTCACCATATTTCCTTTTATACCCACTTTGTCTTCAGCGATGATGTTGGGAAGGTGAGCATAATGGAATGTCAGTTTAATAGAACAAAATATTCTTGCATTGAGGGAGTACTTGAGGAGAGGCCCAATCCATCTGCTACCTTAATACTAAACCTATAAATATATGCACAGAGATCTATTTCCCCATCATTATATATAAATATATTTATATGTGTGCATACATGTATTTAGACCTCTATAAATTCCCTTTGCCTCCTAGTTCTTTCCTGTATTTCCTATTATTTTCTTCTTATCCCACTATCGTGTTCTGCCTTCATTTGGTTTTCAATAATTCCTCTCAGTTACATTGCCCTTAATCAAGTCCTACCAGGCCTCCTACACCCTCCTCACCAATTATTTTATGGTTCCCTTGTCCCTAGGTTTGTTAACACCCACTTCCTTTCCCCTAATTTCTCCTCTCCCATGTCCCCCCAGAACTTTCGGTCCCACTGTTTTCTCCTCCAGATGGATTATCCTGACTATCTTATGTAGATAGACCTGCAGAGAAAATAATATGCACAAAAAACTAAACAGAATAAAACAAACCAACAAAAGAAAACAAAACAACAACAACAAAAGGAAGAAAAGCCTATAAGTAGTTCAAGATCTGCTTGTTGACCTTTAGGAGTGTTTTCTGGTTGAGTCTGATGGGGTGATATGCCCTGGCCTCAAAGTCTATTTTTGGTATTCACTGGAGACTTTGTTGCTCTGTTCCCACTGCTGTTCTGTTGTACACCCTCAGTGTGGTGGGGCCAAATCAGGCACAATTCCTGCACTGTATCTCCAGTGTTGTACCCCGTAGTGCTATGTGTCAGTGAGGGATGTCCTATCTTGTAGTAAGGCCGGTCCTATGTACCTCTCTGTGCATTGGGTGATCTGGGAAGGATTTTAAACCTCAAGGCTTGGTGGGCCAGGTTGTGCTCCACTCTCTCTTCCTTCCCCTTCATTTGCTCCTGTGTGCTCTGATCAGACATGTTCCTCTCCCTGAGCTGTAGCTTCAGTGTTGTCCTCTGAAGTGAATTCTTCTGCAAGAAAGGGGTTGTCCACATAGATGGGATTGGGGCCAACCCCTCATACCTCTCTATTGGTTCCCTGTTTCATCCCGGTATGCTGCATTCACCTATCTTGGAGCACAAGATTGAAGTCTGGTCGCTCATTCCCTGTGGAGATATAAACATACCCTCCCCTTGGGTGAGTTAGTGCCCTGTTCCCCTGCTACCCATTTATTTCCCCCGCCCCCACCTCCTTTTAAATGGGTTGCCATATGTATCCCTGGATTTGATCTGGCCCCAGCCATACTACCTGGACCTCACCCCAGGAATGTATGTATACAGTAGCTTTTTCCCTATGCCCCTTTTCCATATTTAAGCTTATGTAAGCAGGCTCATGTTGAACTTGTCCTTTTGTGTTTGGCTTACTTCACTGAGTATGATTTCCTCCAGTTCTTCCCAAGCAGCAATGTACTTCATGTGTTCATTACTGCTTTTTAGGGATGTGTAGTACTCCATGGTGTGTATATACCACCACTTTTTAATCCATTCATCTGTTGATGGAAATTTGGG
>NW_022111373.1:132534306-132538275 GCF_000313985.2 Echinops telfairi
TTATTTCTGGGTTTTCAGTTCTTTTCCATTGTTCTCAGTATCTGTCATTATACCAATACCATGTTGTTTTAGCCACTGTGGCTGTATAATATGTGCTAAAGTCAGGTAAAGCAAGCCCTCCTACTCTGCCCTTCTTCTTGAGGAGTTCTCTGCTAATTTGGGGCTTCTTTCCTCTCCATATGAAGTTGGTAATCAGTTTTTCCAGTCCTTTATGGAAATATGATGGTAATTGTATCAGGGTTGCATTAAACTTAAATAGTGCCTTGGGGAGAACTGACATCTTTACTATATTGAAACTTCCAATCCATGAGCATGGGACTTTCTTCCATTAGCTAAGGTCACTCTTGGTTTCTTGACATAGTGTTCTGTAGTTTTCCTCATCAAATCTTTTGTTTTTTAGCCAGGTATATCCCTAGATATTTCGATTTGTGCTTAGCTATTGTGAAAGGTACCACCTTTTTTTGACCTCCACTTTTTTGGTCTTGTCTGATGTGCAAAGCAGTCCGATAGCCTTCTCTTTGCTGATCTTGTAACTTGTCACTCTGCCATATTCCTCTACTGTCCAGTACTCCCCTTGTCGAACTTTAGGGATTTTCCATATATAAAATCCTATCATCTGCATTTAACCATAGTTTCACTTCTTCCTCCCCCCAGGTGAATATTTTATGACTTTTCTTTGCCTTATGCTGTTAGCTAAGTCCTCCAGTACTATGTTAAATAAGAGTAGGGACAAGGGGCATCCTTGTCTGGTCCTCTTTTCTCAGAGGGGTTGTTTTCATCTTTTCTCCATTGACTACCACATTGGCTGTTGGTTTTTCATATATAGCTTGTATTATATTGAGGAATTTTCATTCCATTTCCATCTTCTTGAGTGTAGAAACCGGAATTGGTGTTGTATATTGTAGAATGCTTTTTGCACATCTATCAATATTAGTATACTTCACTAAATTGACATAACATGATTCACTAATTGACATTAGTATGATTCACTAAATTGACATGAAAAACTTTAAGAACAACCTGTCCTAATTTCTTAAAGTTTTTCATGTCAATTTAGTGAATCATACTAATGGTCTCTCGTATGTTGAACCATCCTTGCATCCCTAGTATGAATCCCACGTGGTCATGGTAAATTATTTGTTTTATATACTTTTGTATTCTATCGGCCATTATTTTGTTAAGGATTTTTGCATCGATATTCATTATAGGTATTGGTCTATAGTTCTCGATTCTTGTGTGATCCCTGACTGGTTTTGGTATCAGAGTTATACTAGCTTCATAGAAAGAGGTCAGGAGTGTGCCGCCTTTTTCTATGTTCTGGAAGAGTTTGTGTAGCATTGGTGTCAATTCTTCCCTGACAGCATTTGAATTCTCTTGTGAAGCCATCTGGTCCAGAGGATTTTTTGTTGTTAATCCCTTGATATCCTTGTCTATTTCGTCTATTGCTATGAGACTGTTAATATTCTTGATGTCCATTGAGAGGGATTTTTTTCTAAGAATTTGTCAATGTCTTCCAAATTATTGAATTCATTGGAGCACAGTCCTTCATAGTACCGTGTAATTAAGCTTTTGATTTCATTAAGGTCTGTTGTAATGCCACCTCCTTCATCCTCATCTTTGCTATTGAAATTTCTTCCTTCTTTGATTAGGTTTGCCAGTGGTCTGTCAATTTTGTTTATCTTTTCAAAGAGCCAAGTTTTAGCTTTAAATTTTTTGCATAGTTTTCTTATTTTCCCACTCCTGAATTTCAGTCCTGAGTGTTATTATTTTTTCTTTTCTTTTGCTATTAGTGAGATTGTCCTGTTTACTCTGCTCTAGCTGCTATAGATTTTGTGCCTGCATATCAATCATGAGTCTTCATTTTTCATGTGTGCATGTATTGCTATCAAACTTCCTCTGATAACTGCCTTTGCTATGTCCCATAAGTTTTGGTATGTGTTCTCATTCTCTTTTGTTTCTAGAAATGTCCTAATTTCCTATCTGATTTTAACTAGTACACACTCATTTTTTACATGGAGAGTTATTCATTTTCTAATTGTTTGCCTTTGTCTTATTCATCTTCTTTATGTTGATTCCCAGCCTTATGGTACAGTGGGCAGAGAGAGAGGTGTATATGATAACAATGTGCTTAAATTTACATAGATTTGACTTATGCCCTAGCATGCAGTCTGTCTTTGAATATATGCCATGTGGACTTGAAATGAATGTGATTTTTTTTTTTTTTAATATTTGGGTGGAGAGCTCTGTAAATATCAGGTCAAATAGTCTAATTGTAGTGTTTAGATCTGCAGTCTCCTTGATGAGTTTCTCCATGATCTTTCTCAGAGTGTGGCGTATTGAAGTCACTTATTATAATTGTTGTGGTTGTGATTTCATTTTTCATCTTTTGGAGCATTTGATTGACCACTCAGAGGGTTTCTCATTCAAGGTATATATGTTTAAAACGCTTAGTGGCTCTTTGTCTGCTATTCCCTTGAGGATTATGTAGTGTCCCTCCTTATCTCTTTTTATGGTTTGCACTTTGACATCAATTTTATCCAAGATTAAGATTGCAACCCCTGCTTTTTTTAAATTGCTGTTTGCTTGGTATGTTTTCCTCCAGCCTTTGATTCTGAGCCTATTTTTGTCTATAATCTTGAGATATGTCTCCTGTAGGCAGCAGATTGATGGGTTGTGATTTCTAAGCTAGCCTCCAAGTCTAGCCTCAGGTTTTTAATGCCTGAGTTCACCCCATTGATATTCAGGGTTATTAAGATCAATCAATGGACTCTGTGATGTGACTTTATAGCCTTTGTGTTGGGTGTTTTCCTACCTCCCTTTCTTATCAATGTGTGTGTGTGTGTGTGTGTGTGTTTCATTCTTGACTTCTTTCCACCCTTAAGCCAATGCTTTTTCTTTGTTGCCCTCTGGGTGGGGTTGTTTTATGGGGAAGTCTCTTATTTGTGCTCTTTGAGTGCTGTTCTTGTGCCCATACTGGGCCACCAAGGCTCTTTTGTAGGGCTGGGTTTCCTTTAATGTGTTCATTGAGCTTTTTTCTTTTCCAGGAAGACTCTTATTTCTCCATCTATCTTGATCGATGATTTGGCTGGATGGAGGATTCTTGGGTTTACATTATTTTCCTTAAATTTTTAGAGTATGTTAATCCATTATTCTCCTCTTCTTCATAGTGTCCACTGATAAGTCTGAGCATATTCTTATTTGTGAGACTTAATATGTGCTTACTTGTTTTTCCCTAGATTCTCTCATGATTTTCTCCTTTTCCTCAAAGTTAGATACCTTAACTATTATGTGCCTTGGTGACCTCTTCTTGGGATTCAGTCTTGCTGATGTTTTTCAGCCTCCTGAATAGTTGTCTGGTTTTCATTCATTAAGCTGGGGAAGTTTTCCTCCAAGAATTCTCTCACTATTGTTGCAGGTGACTTCTTTGTTGTGTCTTCCTACGGTAATCCAGTTATTCTTATGTTGTTCCTTTTCAAATCATCAGACATAGCTCTTAGATTTTCTTAAGCTTCTCTGATGATTTTATTAGACTTTTGTTTATATTTGTTAAAATCTGTTTTGCTGTCCTCTAGGTCACTAGTATGGTTCTCTGCTTCTTCCAGTCAGTTAATCAAGTCTGTGAGTCTGCTACTGGTTTTTGTTATCTCATCCCTAAGTTCTTGTATTTCCCTTTGGTGTATGGTCTTTATCTCTTCCATCATTTCATTGTTTTTCTGTATTGCTTCCCTCATATCCTGTATGATGCACATCATTAGGTTCAGGAATTCTTCTGACATTGCATTTTTTTCCCTCCTGTTTTTTTTGTTGTTGTTGAGGTAGTTTGGGCTGATTGCTGTTTGTATCATGTTGTTTTAGAGGAGCCCAGTGCCATTTTCTAGAGAATCAAAGAGCACTGAGTTCTCTCCGGGAGATTTATGGGAATCCTTCATCGAACTGCCTGCATCTAATTGCACTAAGGGATTGTCCACA
>NW_022111373.1:132539579-132545229 GCF_000313985.2 Echinops telfairi
ATCATAAATATATGAACATGAAAGGTGATTACAAATGTGACTTCCTGATATTTCTACAGCTTCTTTTTTCTTTATTAAAGGTCTTATTTATCTGATATAGTCAGATGATGATGTGAGTGATTTAATTTCAAATCTTTTGAATGTGTTTACATACCATGCAGGAATTACTATGTATCATTCTCCTGGAAAATAGGCTGAATAAGTCCATTCAACTTATTCATTTAGGATTTTAGAAATGGGAGAAAATATTTTTAATAGCATTGCACAAGCTGGCAAGTAGTGTTTATATTAGAAATTAATCTTACCTACTGGAAAAAGAATTGATTAAAAGATTTAATACTTTCTAGTGGGTCGTTTTAAAATACAATTTCTACCTCTTTCCTAAAATACCTTAATTATAGATATTTAAAGAGATAAATCAGAATGTACATACAAATTTAATAATGAAGTTGTTTTCAATTTCTTGCTGAATGTTTCCATATTCTCAACAAACTATTCATCCTTCTGAATTTATTACATCCCTTGATTGAACTGGGGTTCAGTCATCTATTACCTTAACCTTCACTTACTGCCATAGAGTAGATTCTGTCTCATAGTAATCCTATAGGACAGGGTAGAATCGCCCCTGTGTATTTCTAGATTTTCTCTTCACAGGAGTAAAAAGCCACCTTATAATAGTGCCTAAAGTAATCTTTAAATACAATACAATTCTATCTCAAATCCTCAAATCCCTACTTCATTATTTGAATAAGTGGAAAAACTCATTCATATGGACAGGAAAGAGGCCCAGGAGAAGCAAAGACTTCCTCAACAAAAACAGCAGTGTAGGAGACTTCATGCTGCCAGCATTCTGGCCTTCCATGCAGCCAGATCAGCTAAAACACCCTGGTACTATTATAATGATAGATTTTTAAACAGATGGAACAGAATAGAAAACCGAAAAATGAAAGCATGCATCTACAAGTAACTGATTTTTTGACAAAGCACACAAAAATATTAGACGGGAAAGAGATAACTTCAGCAAATAATTTTGAAAAACTGGATGGACATCTGAAAAGAATAAAAGTGGACCCATATCTCACTCATGCACACGAATGAATTCAAAATGAGTTACATACCTCAATATAAACCCGAGTGCTAAAGATCATCGATAACAAAATTAGAACAAACTTAAGGGTCTTATTGCATGGTATACACAGACTACCAAGTACAAAAAGGAAGCTCACAGAGTGGAAGGCAGAATAGAAAGAAGTAAAAATTAAAATTAAAAACTTTGAACATAAAAAATATTTCATTAAAATAGTAAATCATGGTCCCATGGATTGAAGAAAAGAAAATTTTAGCAATGACACAACTGACAAGGCACAAATCAGTATAATAAAAATAATTGTGTAATATCTCAATAAGAAGAACACATAATCCAATTAAAAGGTGGACAAAGGACTCGAACAGAAAATTATCCAGAGCAGATACTCAAAAGTCGAATAAAGACATGAGGAAATGCTCAGGACTACTAATACATATCAAAACAATGATGAAATCTCACCTTAAAGCTACAATGATAACTGAATTCAAGCAAAGAGAGAATAACAAATGCTGGGAAGGGTGTTGAGAAATTGGAATTCTCATACACTGCTGGTGGGCTTGTAATTGTGTACAACCATCGTGGAAAGCAATATGGAGCTTCCTGAAACAACTGAGAATAGCAGTACCATATCACCTAGAAATACCTCTGCTAGGCTTATACCCCAAAGAAAGTAAAAGACAGAGTAGACACATGCTCTCCCATGTTCCTGCAGTACAGTTCATAATGACATGAAGCTGGAAACAGCCTGTCAGCTGAAGAATGGATAAAACAAAACATCTGGTGCAAACACACAATGAAATATTAGGCATCTCTAAAAATCAGAGATGAAACCATGAAATCCCACATGATCTCGATGGACTTGAAAACCATTATGCTAATTGAAGTTATTTAAGCACAAATGAACAATATTTTATGAGTCTACTGCTCTAAGGATAAACACCAAGATGAAGGCAAGCTTCTGCTCTTAGGTCACGTAATTTTCTAATCTGGTCTCTCAAACAATGATACAGAGCCTGCCTAGTGCCTATGAACCAAAAATTATCTTCTTTATATCTACATCTTTGGGAGAAAGACAGAGCTTTATACTCCCATAAACAATTACAGTCTCAGAAACTCCCAGGGGCAATACTATCCTGTCCTGTAAGGGTCACTATGAGTCAGCATTGACTCCATGGCAGTGAGAAGTCTACATATTTGAAACATGTTGACAGAGGAGACCTCATCTCAGCTGGAGTCAGGTCCTCAAGATGCAGAGAAAGCAAGAGCATCAGTCAATTGTTGCCATACAACACTGGGCAAAAGAGAACAAAAACAATTCCACGGAGTCAATAGCAATTTATAGTGACCCCATTGGACAAGGTAGAACTGCCTCTCTGGGTTTCTGAGATGAACTCTTCAAGAGAACATCTTCACCAGCAGAATGCCTGGTGGTTTTGAACTGTAGATCTTGCAATTAACAGCCCAAGGTGACACAATGACACCAGGGCTATGCTGATTGTGCTAATGGTACACCAAGTCAACAGACACTCCTACTAGAGTGATAGAAGTACTCTACTGGAAATCAAGTCAAGATGGGGGCATGTATGTCTCAGGGAAGGCGATTATACTTCTGTTGGTTGGTAAACCAGGTAGAGCAACCTCCTATCTGTGATAAAATGCTTCACAATACTTATATAGAACCCTAGTCACAGAATACACCTGGTACTATGATACTAATTGGACATTTTTCACCTAGTTTCTATCACATCCTTTGGTGATCCAGGAAGTGTGCTATAGACAATTGGGACTTTAGACCCTGTCCTTTCAAGGCACACAACATTCTTCATAGGCAACACTAAAATAATTTGATGTAGAAACCCTACTAAGCAACCTGAGCTTTAGCTTAAACTCACTTGTAGCAGATTTAAGAAACTTACACATTCCCTTGCACTTAACGCTGGAACACCCAAGTGTTAGAAGAAGCAAATGACAGCTATACCAAGGTGATGGAATTGGACTTTGGTTCAGATCCCTTGCTGTGAGGATGCCTAATGAATGGTGACCCAGGACTACGGTATATTTTCTATTATAATGCAATCCTTGCTTCCTTATGATATATATTAGCCTGCCTTTGTGAATAAGTGTTATTGAAAATGTTGCCTGATCATCAATAGCCATTATTTGTGTAGTATCCAGGAACTTAAGAGTTCAAATACACAAGCCAATAATCATGAATTGTGGTCCAAAACTGGCCTATACTTGTGTAATTTCTGTTTCTCAACATAATTTGAAATTCTATACCATTTGCTAAATTAATGGCACTAATAATAGAATTATCTTTTATCCCAGGAGGATGATTTATTATAATCTCTATTATAAACTGATAAATATAGCTCTTAAATGAGAAATATATATACCATAGGTGTATGAATGGATTTGGGCCTTGAACTTATTTCTAGCTCCAATCTAAGAACAATTAGCTCTTATTGGCCATGGGCCTGTTTGATACACACCCTTATGAAGAGATTACTGAATATATGGGTGTGATAACAAAGTATAGTGAAGAAATAGGTGGTACCCAGCTTTCAGAAAGAATTGTGTCTGGAGTCTTTAAGGCTTGTCTTCAAAAAAGTAGCCATCTAAGTGAGGCATCAACTAAGTCGACATGGAGGAAGCACACCAGCCTGTGTGATCCAAGTATTGTAAATAATAAAGCCCAGTTCTGAAGAAGGGAATGGTATCAGCTTAAATTATGAGCACCCAGTCTGCACAAGATGTATGTGACAGTGGAAACCCCAAATCCAATCGCAGGATCTCCACATGGAGTAAGCCTCTGGTGAATCCCCACTGACCACAAGGCAGTGTTGCTAACCCACAGAGAGCCTTGTGAAGCTGACTTAGGCAGATGGGGTTCGGTTAAAATATAGGTGGATGTAGTTAGGTTAGGTTATCATTTGTTCTCCCTTTAAACTCATTTGAAAGTTGTTTCAGTATTAATATTTTCTGCTTTCTTTTCTATTGAGGTTATCTCTGTGTTGTCATTGTTGTTGATTTTCTTTTTTGCTTGCTTCCTGTTTGTTTTGTATATTATTTCTGTACATGAAATTGAAGTTAGATAAATCTCTAGAGATAGTTACTGGGTTCATATTTATCTACCGGCCTGGCCAAGGAAATTGGGGTGAAATGGAGAGCTAATGGCAATGAGGCATAGAAGAAAATGTTCTGAAATTGATTGCGGTGACATTGGTACAAATCTTCTTAATGTTAATAAATGGTCAACTTGTATAATATCTGAAATATATGTCAATAGAACAATTTTGAAAGATTTACAGTTGTAGACCACAAACATTCTCACAATTGAACCAACAAGTAGCATCATGACAAATGGAAAAACTAATGAAATTGTCAAGGATTTCCTCTTGCTTGGTTCCAAAATCAATGTCCATGGAAACAGTAGTCAAACAAACTAAACAATGTGTGTTGGGAAAACCTTTGTCACAAGACTTCTCTCATGAGAAGATCAAGGATGTTACATTGAAGACTTTGATGCACCTGACCCAAACTATTTTCAATTTTCTCAAATGTATGTGAAAGTTGGACATTAAATAAGGAAGACTGAAAAAGAATTGTTGTATTTGAATTACTGTGCAGTTGACTTTCAGAAAAAAAACACTGTGGACTTCCAGAAAAACAAGGAATTTATTTTGAAAGAGTCACAGCTCAAATGCTCCTTAGAAGGAAAAGTGGCAAGGCTTTATGTCATGTACTTCAGGTAGATTATCGGGAGAGACCAGTCCCTGGAGGAGGACATCCTGCTTGGTAAAGCAGATGTCAAGTTAAAAGAGGAAGACCATCAAGGAGATAGACTGACAAAGTGTCTGCAGTCATAGGCTTAAACATACCAATGCGTGGGAGGCTGGAGTAGGACTGGGTAGCATTTCATTTTGTTGTACAAAGTTTCACTATGAGTAAGAACACACTCAAGGGCACCTAACTTACCACAATACTAGAAGATAAAAAACAATGAAATACTTCAAAATGGTCATGGAAAAGTGAAATTGAAATTCAATTTTTTTCCTCAAGTTTTTGGAAGCACCTTCACATATTGAGAAAAAAGACAAATAGCTAATTTTAAGGTCTTAACTTTTATCAGATGGCTAAAGAAGATAGAAAATGATTGTATCTCAGGAAAATTCTAAGATGACCATAAGAAAGGAAAACGAGACAGATAAACTCATACTAAACTTACTATCTGGGTTCTGATTCATAGCAACCTTACAGTCTAGGGTAGAACTGCTTCTCTGGGTTTCTGAGACTGTAAATCTGTAAGGGAGTAGAAAATAGAGAACCTTTTGATTTTGAACTCCTGACTGTGCAGTTAGCAGCTCAATGAATAACTCACAATGTTACCAGAGATTCTAATGAGACAGCCATCCCTGAGAAAGCAGTGAATAAATGCATGAGCAAAAAGTCTTGGTTTTAAGAATGTCAGAAAATACAGGGAATCCAGGATGGATGAGCCCTATAGGACCAGTGGTGTGAGTGGCAAAACAGGGAGGGTAAAGGGAGAATGGGTAGGAAAGA
>NW_022111373.1:132547051-132552179 GCF_000313985.2 Echinops telfairi
CCACCTTGAAGACGGAGGTGGGCCTGACCCCAGCCCTGGTATTTTCAGGCATCTTGTTTGTATACATGTGCAAATTACAAAATCAGTATGCAAGATCACAGAAGTATTGATGCATTTTAATTATGGTATTGGTGAAGAATATAGAATGTGTTGTGGAATACCAGAAGAGCGAATACAACAGTCTTGGAATATAGTCAGAACCTTCCTTAGAAGTGAGAATGGCTAAACTTGCTCTCCGACTTGGGACATGCTATCTGGAGATGCCAATTCCTATGAAAGTCATCCTTTTCAATAAAGTTGAGAGCCAGAGCAAAGGAGGAAGATCCTTTAGGAGATAGATGGACTCAGTAGCTGCAAGGAGTGTCTCAAACATAACAATCATGAGGATGGTGCCACCTGTCCAGTGTTCTGTTGCATATAGGATCACTATGAGTGGGGACAGACTCAATGGCACCTGGCAATAACAACGGAATTAGCACAATATTTAAAAGAATACTCTGCAACACTAAGTCTATAATGAAAAGCATGATCTTTATCCTTCACTTTTCACTAGCTTAAGCTCAATTTGCCGAAGTGTATTTAAGATGCGAAAGAGGGATATGCCTACTCACTAAACTCACTACCATTGGAATGATGCCTATTCATAATCACCCTATAGGACCAGGTAGAACTGCCCTGGTGAGCTTCTCAGACTGTCGCTCTTAATCACCGTCATATGTGAGGGCCATTTAAATGCCATTTTAAAGCAAAGTTAATCAAAGAGATACAGCTATTTATTTGAACTTAGTATTATTTCCTCATTATCATGTTTCATCACCAACCTATCACTCAAATCAATGAAAAACCATTTCTAATGATTTATTAGGATGGCAAAAATAATTCATTTGTGAAATGGATATTTTAATTGCTTTAATGATGCGCTCAATCAAAAATCTGCTGGTTCCTAAGATGAGTCAGTAATCAACAATCTGATCAGCAAGTCAAAGAGGTTTCCCCCACACGGTTTTGCATTTGTTCACAGGTGTTTGAAATTGTTGGTATTTTTTTTTATTATTCGTTGCTATTGTTAGGTGCTATCCACTTAGTTTTTACCATAGGGTACCCAGAAACAACACAATGAATCTAAGAACAATGGAGTAAAACGCTCCCTGGTCCCCTGCCATCTTCCCAGTTATTGCTATGCTGGAGGCCCATTGCTTTAGTCACTTCAGCAAGCCATCTGATTGAGTATCTTTCTATTTTTTGGTAAATCTCTACTTTACCGAGCACGGTTTCTTTCTCCAGGGATTGGTGCTCCAGATAAAGTTCAGAGATGAAATCTTGCCATGCCCATTTCAAAGGAAAATTCTGGCTATACTCTTTCAAGATAGCTTTGTTCATTTTTTCTGGCAAACAATGGTATGTATGGCATACACACACATGGTTCTACTGGCAAACAATGGTATTTGTGATATACTTGAATTATTGCTTTTATATATTATATATACTGTATAAAATTAAATGTCAATCTAATGTATTAAATTATGTATTTTATACATTAAAATTACACACACACACACACACACACACACACAAAGTGCTCCTTAAAGGCAAGCTTGGCAAGACTCCATCTTACATACTTTGGACATGTCGAGAGAGACCAGTCCTTGAAGAAGGACATCGTGCTTGGTAAAGTGGAGGGTCAGTGACAAAGAGGAGGGCCCTCAACACAATGGATTGACACAGGGGGTGCAGCAATGGGCTCAGACATAGGAGCAATTGCAAAGATGCAAGGATGGCACAGGGCCGTGCAGTGTTTCAGTCTGCTGTACATATGGTCACACCTAACAAATATATACATATTATAATTTTTGAGTTCATTCTGACTCATAGCAACCTTAGATTGCTATGTAAATCTGTATGAAAGCAATAGGCCTCCTCTTTCTCCCTTGGAGTTGCTGCTGGTTTTGAACTATCAACTTCATGATTGGTAGTTTAATGAACATCCTAGTGCTCCTTTACACATATATACACAGCTAAAGTTATAATTCAAATGCAGCAATTGTTCTTTGTTTTTTCTTATTAATTTTTTGAGAATAATTAAAATTACCATGGCCTGAGTCAGTCATAACATAGTTCTCTTTGTAGCTTTACCCAATGAGCTATTAACTTCTTTGATTTCTTGACTGTTATGTCTTTCTTTACCTGTTTATTTGTTTTATAATTTTATTTTATTGGAAACTCTTACATATCTTATCACAATCCATACATACCATATATACTCGTGTATATGCTGAGTTTTCCAGCACATTTTTAATGCATTCTTTTATGGTAAAATTAGGTGCCTTGGCTGATATTCTGGTCGGCTTATACTTGAGTATATATGGTATAACCATTTCATCAAACACATCTTTATATATGTTGTCATCATCTTTTTCAAAACATTTTCTTTCCTACTTGAGCCACTGGCATCAGCTCCTCCCCCCCCTCCATGCCCCCCTTAACAATCTATAAATTATTCTTTTTTCCCCTCATGTTTTACACTGACTGCTGTCCCGTTTCACCCACCCTTCTGCTGTCCATCCCCTTGGGATGGGGGCCACATGTTGATCACTGTATCAGTTCCCCCCAACTCCCTCCCCAACCCTTATCCTCCTAGTATTGCTGCTCCCATTTTTGATCCTGAGGGGTTTATCTGTTAATTATACATGAATACAAGCATATATAACATTACAGAACCGAGCATAAATGATATCCAATAGTTTAGTTGATACCATTTCTAAGAACAGGTATTCATAATGCTCAAGATTTCCTGTATATCTGTTTTCAAATAATAGAAATACAGATTTAAAGTCAAATCCCATCCCTCTGCTTACTGTCCACCATTTTCTCTACCTCTCTCCCCAGAGTCCCCTGTCCATTAGAAAGTAGTCCTAATTTCTGGCCATGTTTTATAATGTTACAACATATTACATAAAATTGAGAATATTGCTTTTGCTCATTTTCTTAATCATTTTCTTTTTTCCTCCATTGTCTATATTCTCTCTCCCCTTGAAAATCTGAATTCTGCTGCAAATGGCCCATGAAGTAGGACTCCATTTTTATAGAAAGTTAGTGGCGTAGAATATACCCCAAACAACATTTTCTATTAAAGATAAAAAATAATGCTTCAATGTTATAACAGTTTTGATTTCTTAATTTAGTTAATATCTAAATTTTACAAATGAATCAAAGCAGGCATTTCTCTTGGAGTCCACTTTGGCAATGTAAGTGCTGGGGAAGGCAGGGCTCTATTGTAATGGAAGGTAGTCCAATAAACAAAGAGTGATGAGTTGAACATTACCGCTATTTTGTTAGTGTAGCAATTATAATGTATTTTCTCATGTTTCAATACTGGCCAACAGCAGAACAAACCATAGTAAAGGAAAAGAAAGGGGAGAGAGGAAATAGAGAGACAGAGACTTGTCCAAATAGTATGGAAAGTCTGTTTTTCATGTCTTATTTCTGTAAGAACAAAATATATGATATGCTGAAGACCCACATAGTAGTGAAATATGGGAATATTCATCATTAATGAGCAACCGTTCTTTAATTTATAGTTGGGTTAAAAATTCATTAGCCCTTAATCACTGGAATACTTTCACTTAATTAAAACCAACTAATGGCCTGAGCATCTATGCTACAGTACACTGTGAGTCTGAATTCATAATTATTTTGAGGTGGAAAATAAGTTGCTAGTATTAATACATTAACAATTTCATTCACATGAGGTTTCTCGGTGATTAGTTTGGTTCTAATGCCGTGTGGATGGCGTCATGACATAATTTTGATGGTGAGATCTTCTCTCGTCATAATGTCTTAAACATACACTTTAGAAGTGCATAGTGGACACAGGAAATAAATAACTTGGGGAGTCTAAAGGACCTGAAAAGCATCTTTCAGCAATTCATAGGTGTACATAAAGATATCACTACAATAGGAAAACTGTCTGAGTTTCAGAAGTACATATAAGAGCATGGTATCTACATTGAGTCTTCTTATCTGATGATCAATGTTGTTATAACCTGCTTTAGAATAAAGGCTAAGTTATTTTTAGAATGAGAGATTTTATGCATAGGTGAGATGTAGACAATTTCTTAATATGGCCCTTCTAGCCATAATCCCTTACGGAATGTGTTATCAATTCTGCTTTATATGCCTGTGCTGTAATCCCATTTTGCAGACATATCGCTGCGATGCCAATGGTTAGGATTAAGGGTCCGCTTTAGCACAGATTGTGAATCAAGTCACCACCCTTTATTTCCTTGAGGGTATGGGTGGTGTAAAGATAAACAGCAGATCTCAAAGCCATTTCTCTATGTCTGAGAGCCGTCGCAGAAGCAGGAACACACAGAGAAATCCCAGGATGGTGGATTTCTGTCTGACATTGTGGAGACCAAGCCCACACACCAGAGGCTGTGGCAAGGAGACCATGAGATAAAGCAAAGAGGCCAGGCTAAGATCAGAGGCTGAGGCAAGGAGACGATGAGACGGAACAGGGTAGCAAAACTGGGACCATGGGACTGTGAGGCAAACCCTCTGGCCCACGGAGGCAGAAGCTGAGGTAGCACAGGGCTGCGAGGCTGAGGTCTGAAGAAAGACTTGACTCGTGGCCGAGGAACAATATTTTCATAGACCAAAGGTAGTACTCATAATGTTTTTGGATCCTGACTTCCAGTAATCTGTTAACTTCCCTAATAAACCCCCTTATGAGTATTGTCTGAGAGGTCTCTTTGGTCATCGCAATAAAGTAGCAGTCACAGAAGTACCATGCCCTGAGAGCAACAGTCAGTGTCAGAACAGAGAACAGGAAGAGGGAGGCTGACCTCTGTTTCTGGGCACAAGGGAAGCCGGAGGAGATCAAATATGGCCCTCCACGCCATTTTCTCAACAGGTTTAGCTATAGCTTATAATAATGTAATACTTTTCACACTTATCTGCTAATGTTGTCATATATTCAACTCCTAGTAAAATATAGAAAACTTTTATTGAGCAACTCAAATATCATTCCCTTCACCATCAATTTCCTAGGCTAAGTACACTTCCTTACATGTTGTGGCTTCTTTGTGAACAATAGTATTGTATTATCATCTTTAGGAGACTGGACACT
>NW_022111373.1:132552754-132556363 GCF_000313985.2 Echinops telfairi
TGACATCTGAGTTCATACTTTTATTTTGGGTTTGTCTCACTTCAGGTTGAAAACAAGAGTTGGAATTCTGAGTCATGTGTGATGACTCACTGTGCAAAAGAACAAAAAAAGAAAAAAAATGACACCTTGAAAATATTTTTTTACCACAGGTAGAAAAAGCAAGTTTTGATATTTTCCCAAATATCAGTAGTACAGTACTACCGATGAGGCTGAACATCTGAAACACTAAAGGATGCATAGATGAAGATAGAGATAAATGGAGATATAAATATATGCCCAGGGCCCTTGCCCAAAACCTTTAGATATCTTGAATTCAAAAGATATGGACAGATTTCGTTATTCAATATATCTAGAAGAATGTATAATGAGTGACTCACAACTTATGCAAAAATGTGATTCATATTTTGGAAAGGTGTTCATCATGCTGGGGTCTTTCACCATATGAATTCAATCTGCATGCCGAGCAAATAATCCTAGAGACTGCACTGTATGAAGAAGGAGGCATCAGTATTAGATGATTATTAAATACTTTCAATATGCGAATGGATGACCTTGCTTGCTGAAAGTGAGGAGGACTTGAAGCACCTGATGAAGATCAAGGATTACAGCCATCAACGTGAATTAAAAGTGAACGTAAACCAAACCCATATCCTCATAACTGAACCAGATGGAGAAAAGATGGACGTTGTCAGGAATTTCATCTTGCTTGACTCTACAATCAATGCTCCTGGACCAGCAGTCAAGAGACAAACGGGGGCATTGTGCTGAGTAAATCAGCAGCTCAAGTGCTCGTCAAAGGGTTGAAGAGCAGACATGTCACTTTGAGGACTCATTTGCTCCTGACCCAAGCCGTCGAGGTTATTTCAATTTGCTCATAAGCATGTGAATATTGAAAATTGAACACAGAGGTTGTACATTGAATAGGAAGCACTGAAGTAAAATTAGGGCATTTGACTTGCGATGCTGATAAAAAATATGTATATGGAAAGTACCATGGACCATCAAAAAGCAAACAAACAAACATATCTGTCTCTGAAGTATGCCAGATTGCTTCTTAGAGGCAAGTAAGGAGCGACTCCATCTTACATATTTTGGACATGTTGCCAGGAGAGAGCAGTCTGGAGAAGACATCGTGCAGAGGAAAGCCCTCAATGAGCTGGATTGACACAGTGGCTGCAGCTGATTTTTGAAAAACACCCCTTTCTTGAGTACCTCAATCTCACTGCCACTCTAAGGAGGTCTTAGGTGGCAGCTATGCTGAATCCAATGAATCATTTGATCTCTTGATTGCTGCTTCTGTGAGCATTGATTGTGGATCCAAGCAAGATTAAATACTTGACAACTTCCATCTTTTCTCCATGTACTGTCATGTTATCTATAATACAGCCATATATTAGTCGGTCTTTAAAGACAAACCCAAAATATGGGTATTAGCTGGTCCTTAGTATAAATGGTCCAAATGTCCATACATTAGTTGGTCCTTAATATACTGGTGTCAACTTGCGAAAGGGTGGAGTCTAGCCTGTAAATTAGGTCACAGCTTGATGACCTCCTTTGAAGGCATCATGGAGATAAATAGCTTACTGGATGCCAGTTAAAGACAGACTCTCTGCTTCGCCTTCCTGTTGATAAGACACATGGAGCAACGCTAAAGCCCTGGAACTGGAGGAACCACGTGGAGACCCACGCCAGCACTGAGATGCTTCCACTGCCACTGCAGTGATCTCTACCCACCTATTGGGCTGTGATCATCCTGTGTTCAGCATCATTGCATGTTTTATGTGAGTTTGAAGAGGACTTTATACATTGGTATCGGACATATGGGCTAGTATTGGATTTATCGACTTGATCTGGACTTGGCTGGGACGCTTTCACAACATAAAATTGCTCTTTTCTATCAGCTGTTTCTTACACTCATCTGAGTGTCTATGAATTTGTTTCTCTAGTCCCTCAAGACTAACGTATATCTTTAATATATTAAGGTATGAGAATATCATTCCCGTGAACAAAGTTAATGTATGCCAAAGCTAGCAATACAAATATATCATCTAGGAAAACCTATTTCCAATATTTGGAAGAAAATAGTTTGTATAGCTACATATTATATTTGTAGAGGCCTTCATAATTTTCAAATAAAATTTTTCATAAAAATGATTTCAACCGGATCTCACCACAGCAGTAAGATGAGGAGAGGACACCCCAAGGTGAAGGCCACAATTTTAGTGAGAGCCAAAGCACACACGCCTCGCTGCCTCCTTCTAAAGAAAGAGGTCCGGCCTCTGCTAAGTGGTACTTCACTGGCAGGTATCTGAAAAGTCAAGTAATAGAAGCAATACTTAAAAACAAAACAAAACAAAACACCAAATGCATTGCTTCTGTAAATACAGATAAGGCAAGGCCGATATTTCAAAAAAGATACCATTTATTTCTTAATCATAGCCCATCAAATTGCAGTTGTTGACACCGGTAATTTCATAAAGAAGCAGAAGCGGGCAGCCCGGCCTGCAGTACCCTGCTCAGGAATGAGAAACACAAGAGTCAAGATGGATAGCTGTGACGAGACATTTTATCTGCCAATTTTTCTTGATAAAGTCAATTCACATCTGGCTCTTCAGTTTGTCTGTATATAAAATAGGGGGGGGGGGTGGAATGTCATCAGGCTTTTATGCTACCTTCTAAATCAAATAGCTCCCTTCCAACCACAGTGTCTTCCGTCGACAGAGTCCGGAGTTCATTCGTCACTGCCAGCTCCTGAGACCTGCCTGAGCGTTAGTTTTCACCGAAGGCAAATAGTAATGGTTTTAAAAACAACATACTACACATGGTTAGGCTGCAAATGTGTTATTTCCCGTTACTTTGGAGAGCATATAAGATATAAGAAATTACAACAACCCAAGGAATTAAACACACACACACACACACACACACAGCAAACCAAATGCCATTTAATTGATTCAAATTTACAGCAACCCTAGACAGAGTTTCTGAGGCCGCAAGTCTTTATGGGAGCAGATAGCCTCAATGTTCTCCAGCAGAACAGCTGCGAGTATAAACTGTTGACCTTGAGGTGAACAGTTCAATGCTAACCCAAAAGCTCCACCAGGGTGCCACGAACAGGTCAGATGTTTGGTTAAATCATGCTTCCGTTCATTACAAATATTGCTTGAAAAAGGGTCTGTGGACTAGACAAAGAACTCACAAGGAACTGCACCAAGCGACTAGGGGAAAAGCCCACAGCACTGGCATCAAATTGATTCCAACTCATCCAATTCTCCCCACGATCAAGTCAATTCCTACTCACAATCGCCCTATAGGACAGACTAGAACTAACCTGGTGGATTTGGGAGACCACCAATCTTTATATAAGTACTTTCTGAGAATGTAATCCCACAGTGCCACTACCAGGGATCCTTATATGAAGTAGGATCCTTGTCCATGAGATGCAGGGATACTGGCAATTATACAGATAATACCTGGTGGGGCTCTGGGTTAAATGTTGGCTACTGACCACAAGACTGATATTTCAAGCCCACAGCTGGTTGGCAGGAGAAAAATTAGGCTGTCTACTCGATTAAAGGCTGGCAGTCTCAGGAACACCATAAAGAGTTG
>NW_022111373.1:132557559-132596323 GCF_000313985.2 Echinops telfairi
TAGAAGAAAGTATTCTTGTGTTGAGGGAGTACTTGAGTGGAGGCCCAATGTCCTTCTGCTACCTTAATACTAAACCTATAAATGTAGGCTTAAATAAAGCTGAGAAGCAGAATGCCAGGTGTTCATGTGCAGGAGCCAGCATTGTTCAGTGTGTAGGTCCAGCTGGGCCTGGGACTCAGAATTAACCAAGAGGGTTAGTTGTTTGAAAAATGCTCAGAATTACATGAAAACATAGGGTAAATTAACTTTTCAGCTATCTGTAAGATACTAAGCTAGTCATTTACATAAATTTATAAATTTTCAGATTTGATTGTTAACCCGCTATATATATATATATTAGTCTCACTGAGGCTGAGTCCAATTGTTTCTCTGTTTGATGTTGCTAATAAAACAAAAAAATTCTAGAAAGGTGAATAATATTTTTAAAGTTATACACTGTCACTTCTAGATATATATATTTATATGTATACAGTATTACATAATTGTATTGTATGGATGTTTATGGAAAATGGATCCATGAAAGGTGTAGATTGAATCACCCTTTGTTATTGCTGTTGTTTTCTGCCTTCAAGTCAGTTCCAACTCACAGCGACCCAATGCACAATCGGGCAAGACACTGTGTGCCACCAGTCTCACAAGTGTTCTCATGTCTGAACACGATGACTCTGCTTTAGAAGGCGTCTCCTCAGTCACATTTCAAATGCCTTCTGACTCCAGGCCCCCACTGCTAGCACTCCCTCTGACTGTCTTCTGCTTTCAGTGCTTTACATGTGCCCATGCTTTGCATAGGTCTTCAGCAGCTGACTTCTTCTCCACTGACTGTTCTTGATGTGGAAGCTCTGCTGAAACCTGTTCACTTTGGCTAGCCGTTCTGACATTTGAAATGCCAGTGGCATGGTTTCCAGCATCACAGCAGCACACAAACCACCACAGTACAAATAACCCATAAGCTAAAAAACATCTCATTAAAAATCACCACCACACCCCCAACACAACAAATTATTAATTCTACTAACCATTGTCTAATAAGCCTGAACATCTGATAGCTGAGAATGAATTTCTCAGAGGCACAATTCTTCCAGGCTCCAGGAGAAGCCTATTAAACAAAAATGAGTATATTTTATGGTCTATATACAAATTTCGAGTGAGATTTCAGTGGAGAACTACCTAAAAAATCACACAGGACACATTTGACTATTGGGCACTCTATTTCAGAAAATATGCTTTGCTATTATTATATTTGAAATCCTGGATTCAATATGTTTGAAAGCATTAGTTTTTCTTTGTAAGTGCATGAGACATTTTATTTATAGGAAAATGGAAAAGCCATGCTAACCTTCTTTCTAGCTGCCTCCCTTTGATCATGGTTTCCAATTCAGCAAAGGCTGATTTGGTTCAATTTAGTCACCGATCAGGGTTTGGTCCCTTAGCTCACAATCAGAAAGGTAAAGAATTTTTCTCACATTGATATGTTTATATATAATGTATACACATATATGCTCTCGTGTGTGATATGTAATCATATAAAAATTTTTGGGTTTCCTGCCCTTATATAGGATTGTACCCAGACAGAATGTCACAATATGTGTTCCTCCATATTCAAGATATAACTTAATTTTAGAAGTAGTATCAGTGCATAGTTTAGAACCCCCTCATATTACTAAATAATGGATGCATGCCAACACTGAATTCATACTTACATCACACATATTTCAAATTTACTCCCAAATTTAATTGCTAATACAAAAATATGTATCGTAAAGGCTGGCAAGCATTTGCTCCTAATATTTGTAAGTCTTAGGCACCTAACCATACAGTTATTGATTCAAAGTCACCCAGTGATTCTGAGGAATAAAAAACTGGCTGAACTGCCCCAGGAAAGATTTAAGCCCAGAAAACATGATGCTGCAGTCCAACTCTATCCCATGCAGTTGTTGTGAGTCAGTATCAACTCAAGAACACTTAACTACAGGGTATTAGATGAAGATACTACCTGTTATTTTTTTCTCCTGTAACTTTAAGGGTGATATTCAAGCTGTGAATGAGTCCATATTAATGTTCTAAATTTCAACTGGGTCAGTTTAATATTTATGACGACAACAGATTTTGCTGGGGGAATATTAATGACAATAGAGTTGATTTGATGAACTTGCAAACTGGAGTTCATGATCTCATATATTTTCAATTAGCATAAAGTATTGTTACACTAATAGAAGCTAACAAAACAAACAAATGTAAATCAAGAGCACTAGCTTCTCTAAGATTTTCTTTGCATTCCCTTATAATCTCTTCTTAATGAGTATAGTTTGATTGAATTCTTTATGGGAATGTTCGCTTAGGCTGGCAAATTGAAGATAACACTATAGAATGCGGTTAGAGTGATAAAAGTATATTTTAATCTCTGTCTCCTGTAGGTGTAGTACTAAATGAAACACTGCACTGGGTAAAGTTCAACAACAACTCTTCTCAAATTGCTATTTGTTGTAAGTCCTGTAAAAATATACTCTATTTCATAGGGGTGTCCCTGAGGTGACTCACAGCACTTAATTACCTTGAAGGTTAAAATCTCCTCAGGATGGTACAAAGTGATGCTTTTTGTTTATTTGTTTTTTTGTTAAATTGTGACAGGAAAACAAAATTAATTCTAGTGGAATTATGAAATACTGGGCAGTGAACATATTTATTTGGGCAGAAAAATATACGTTACTGGCATTTGAGGGATAGTTAAATTAGATGTGTCAGCACAATATAGTCAGCAGTTGTTATTGTTGCTAGGTTCCATAGAACCATTTCTGACCCATAGTGACCCCATGCACAACAGAAAGAAACAGTGCTTGGCCCTGCGCCATCCTCACAATTGTTCCTATGTCTAAGCCCTTTGTTGCAGCCACTGTGTCAACCCATGCTCTTAAAGAACCTTTGTCTTTTTACTTTCCCTTCTATCTTACCAAGCATGATGGCCTTCTCCAGGGACTGGTTTCTCCTGACAACATGTCCAAAGTATGAAAGATGAACTCTCACCCTCCTTGTCTCTAAGGAGAGCTCTGGCTGTACTTCTTCCAAGACAAACTTGTGTTCCCTTTTGGAGGTCCATGGTACTTTCAATATTCTTCCCCAGCAGTACAAATGAAATGCATCAAATTTTCTTTGGTCTTTCTATGTCCAGCATTCATATGCATATGAGACAATTGAAAATAGCATGCCTGGCATCAGGGGCACCTTAGTCATCAACAACAACAAAATCCTTGCTTTTTAATACTCCAAAGAAGTATTGTGGTATTTTGATTAATGTGGGTAAGATTTTTTTAAAAGACAGGGAAAGAGGGACCAGACTTCAACCTGGTGCTCCAAGATGTGAATGCAATACAGCCGCCCCTCCCCCCAGAAGAATTTACTTCAGAGGACAACACTGTAGCTACAGCTCAGGGAGAGGGACATGCCTGATCAGAGCACATGGGAGCAAACAAACAGGGAGGAAGAGAGTGTGGAGCACATCCTGGCCAACCAAGCCTTGAGGACAATATCCCTGCTCAGAGCAAGCCAATGCACAGAGAGGACCATATGGCTGGCCCCACTATGAGACACAGCATCCTTCACTGTCCCATAGCCCTACAGGGGACAACACTGGAGACACAGTGTGGGAATTGTGCCTGATCTGACCCCACCACACCGAGTCAAAACACTAAGGGCATGTGACATAACAGCAAGGGGAGCAATGCAAGGAAGTCCTGAGGGAATACCAAAAGTTTTCTTTGTGGCCATGGTGTGGCATGCCATCAGACTTGACTGGAAAACACTCCTAAAGGTCAACAAACAGACCTTGAGCTATTTACAGGCTTTTCTTTCTTTTGTTTTTGGTCATGATTTTTTTGTTGTGGTTTTGTTTTCTTTTGTTGCTTTGTTTTGCTCTGTCTTGTTTTTTGTGCATGTTATTATCTCTGCAGGTCTATCTAGATAAGATAGGCAGGATAAACAATCTGGAGGAGGAAACAACACTGGATCTATGGTTCTGGAGGGGACATGGGAGAGGGGAAGAGGGGGAAGGGAAGTGGTGTTAAGAAATTCAGGGAAAAGGGAACAACAAGTGATCCAAAATCGATGGTGAGAAGACCTGGTAGGACTTGATCAAGGGCAATGTAACCGAGAGGAATTACTGAAATCCAAAAGAAGGCTGAGCATGACAGTGGGACAAGAGGAAAATAAAAGGAAATAGAGGAAAGAACTAGGTGTTAAGGGGCATTTATAGAGGTCTAAATACAGGCATGCACATATATAAATATATTTATATATAATGATGGGGAAGTAGATCTATGTGCATATATTTATAGGTTTAGTATTAATGTAGCAGATGGACATTGGGCCTCCACTCAAGTACTCCCTCAATGAAAGATCTCTTTTTTCTATTTAACTGGCATCCATTCCATGGTACTTACCGTCCTGACAGAATCACTGAAAACAAAGTGGGTACATAAGCAAATGTGGTGAAGAAAGCTGATGGTGCCTAGCTATCAAAAGATATAACATCTGGGGTCTTAAAGGCTTGAAGATAAACAAGTGGTCATCTAGCTGAGAAGTAACAAAGCTCACATGCAGTCTGTGTTAATTATGAGGTGTCAATGGGATCGGGTATCAGGCATCAAAGAACAACAAATAATATCATTGTGAATGGGGAGGAGTGCAGAGTGGGGATCTAAAGCCCATCTGTAGGCTACTGATCATCCCCTTACAGAAAGGTCATGGAGAGGAGATGAGCCAGTCAGGGTACAGTGTAGCAACAATGAAACATACTACTTTCCTCTAGTTCTCCACACCCCCCCCACACACACACACACACACTTGCAAGATTCCATTTCTACCTTACAAATCCGGCTAGACCAGAGAATGTACACTGATACAGATAAGAGCTGGAGACACAGGGAATACAGGACAGATGAACCCTGCAGGAGCAGTGGTGAGAGTGATGATACCAGGAGGGTGGAGGGAAGGAGTGGTAGAAAAAGGGAACCAATTACAAGGATCTACATATAACCCCCACCCTGGGTGACAGACAATAGAAAGTGTGTGAAGAGAGATGTCAGACAGTGTAAGACATTACAAAGTAATAATAATTTATCAATTATAAAGGGTTTATGAGGGAGGGGTGGGGGAGGAGGAGAAAATGAGGAGCTGATACCAAGGGCTCAAGTAGAAAGCAAATGTTTTGTGAATGATGATGGCAACAAATGTACAAATGTGCTTGACACAATTGATGTATGTATAGATTGTGATAAGAGTTGTATGAGCCCCCAATAAAATGATTTTTTTTTAAGTTTTATTAAAAGAGAAAACTTTCTTAGGAGGGAATTGGGGAGCTGGTACTGATGAGTGTAAGAAGGAAGAAAATGTTCCACAATTAACCGTAGTGATGATGGTAGAACTCTTTTATGATATAATTGAACCATTGAATTTTATGATTTGTGACTTATATGCCAATAAAACTGTTTAGAAAGATGAAATATTTTTATCTCAATATAATTGAGAGGTATACAGACACACAAATATTCTTATTGAACAACCACCCAATGCCTTATAATAAAGCTTTCCAAAATCCTGACTATATTTTTAAGTGCTAACTAGCCACCCAAAAAAGGCATTACATAAAGCATTAATTAGTATTTACTACAAATAAATAGTCTTGATATGAATTTCTGAAATATGCTACTCATATAAATACTATTTTAATAAGCACATAGTATAATTATTGTAGGCCTGTCTAGAAATTTAACTTAAATATTAACCTCATTTCTATAATATGCCCATTTGAGAAAGGATGTTTTGCCATCAAATTAGTAAGGTCATTTTTCATTCTTGCTGTATTTTTGACAAGGTGAGTTTATTATAAACAGGTAAAAACAACCTGTGTTATACATATACTTCCTGGACAATCTTGGAAGTATTATATATATGTTCACTTGTGATGTTAAGCAAAAAGTAATCAAATTGGGAAAGTTTGCTGATCAAGTGAAATAGAAAAGCTAAATTACATGCTGGCAATCTTTGTTCAGTATTGTACCGCCACTTCCTAGAATAGAGTCTGACATATCTTGGACAGTCAAATGCAATCTTTTAATGAATTCATGAGTTAATACATTAATAAATTCATCCACATGGAATGCATCATTTGTTATATGAGTTGATGGTTGGAAAAGTAAAGGATCAGAAAGCAGAGAAACATTCTCAACAAGATAGGCTGACAAAGTAGTTGCAATAATGGGCTCAACCGAAGCACACTTCTGAAAACAGTGCGGGCTCAGGCTGTGTTTCTCTCCATTGCACAGACGATGTTTTGAATAGGAACTGACCTGACGGTGCCTAACACCCACAGTAACAAGAACAAGACAAAGTTGCTCAATTAAATAGAGGACCCTGAGTGAGATGAATTAACACAGTAGTTGCTAGTTGCAATAATGGTCTCAACTATAGAAACCATTGTGAAAATGATGTAGAACTGGGAAATGTTTGGTTCTGTTGTACATAGAATTGCTATGTGCTAGAACTGAGTCTATGGCAACTGACAACAGCAATATATGAATTAATAATTCTGGTGTTCTTCTATACAAAGAAAGTCTAAGTATAGAATAGCATGTTTCCATAGGTCATTCCTAATTTAAAATATCAAATATAATATAGAAGAAAACAGCTTAGCGTGTGAATGTTTCCAAAAGTTGACACAAATGCACATTACTTCTTTTTTGATTACTTGAGATTCGGTATAGGTCAGAGCTTCCTGATAAGAAGCTGTAAGACATAACTTCATTCATTCATTCACTCATTCATAATTCACCACGTTGCTTTAGCTGCCTCAAGGACACTAAACTAAACATTGGCGATACAACAATTAGAAAAATTTATCAACTGTATCTTTGTTTGTTAAATAGACATTCTAAGTCATTTACTGCCTTTTTCTTATAGATGACCTCAGTAATCTAAACAAAGCAGAGACTTCCAGTGTCACTACTGACCTAGTATTTGAGAAGATGGAGCTCTATTCATCTCCGTGATATGTCTCAGCAATTCTGTGCAGAAGATATTTACTTTCTTAGTTATTTTCAAAAGATGGCTAAAGAACACTTAATAAGAGTGCTATGAATATGATACTGAATTTACTTAGGCAACATAAGCCTAAAAAGAAAAGAAAAGTCATTAAAATGAAGACTGGTATCGAGGGCAAAGATTTAGTTTTTGAAAAACAAATGATCCATGGCTGCATATGAAAGTGCTTTTCCCTAAATTTAGAACATACAGAAACCTCTGGGCTCTAAATTTAGAACTATACCCACCTCTTCCAGGAGCAAGCCCTATTGAATGTTTGGGATGAGCCAGCTCCCTTCTCCCAGAGACAGCAATGGCTATTGCTCACAATGATCTTAAGAGCCGGCGCTCAGGCATCGCTGTCATGACTATAATGAACCTTCTATTTCAGGTTGCATGGCAGAAATGAAAGTGTGCCTGTCGACTCCAATGCCCCCAGATTCCTTCCACAAGAGAACCAACTGAGATAGTTCCACAGAAGTATTCAAATTCACTCCATTTCTCTTAGCCATAGGAGCTGCATCTTTGAAACAGAAAGAAAACAGACGCTCTGGAAGTCAGTTATTGCTTAAGTACTTGCATTGTAAATGCACACTGAACTTTGTGAGCATGAATGCAAGGTACAACTCCACATACCAACCAAAATATGCTAAATATTAATTTGCTGCCATGGAATGATTCTAAATATCTTTGCAGAACCTCACTCACATCTACCAAAAAGCAAACAAACAAACAAAAAACAACTTTCTAGAAAGGCATTATAATTGTCCAATGTTGATAAGCTGTGTCCTCATTTTTTTAATTAAATAAAAGAATCCAATTGAAAGAATAGGAGGTTTTGAAATTCTGTATTTGAGAATATAGAATTTAGTTTGTAGGGATTCCTACTTTGAACATGAGGATTATTCCCAAATGACAAAAGCATTTTGAGCTTGGGTGTTTATGTGCCAATAACCTTGAGCAGTTTCCAATAGGGGCTTTATATTTCCAATAAATGATAAGTCAGAAGGAAGTAATGTTTTTAAACCTATTTTCTCACATGTTTGTAATAGTTGGCTATGTAAAATGAAGCCACAATTTAGCTAGGTAAGGGAGTAAAAATTAAAGAAAAAAAATAAAAATAGAAATACAGCTTATTGATTGTTTTCTGGGTTAGATGTCTTTCATGGAAATGTTGATGCTGAAATTAAAATTGTGGCCCTTATAACAGACAGGTGCTCTTAATTATCTATAGTGCTAGGGATTCTTCCCCAAGGGTGTCTGTTTTGTAGTACACTTCTCTTTCAGACATACTTTCCATATTCACGTTTGTACCAAATGGCTTTGCTACATCTAGTTGTAAGTGATGGGTCTGAGTTAGTATCCAATTGTATTTCCTGAGTGGTGTACATAGTTTAGTGCTCAACTTCTAACAAAAAAATTCACATGAAACTTTAAATGCACCTGGAGGATACTCCTAAGAAAGGACAATGTAAACAGTCAATCCATAGAGGTATTGAGAACATATGAGAAAACCAGGAATTAGGGAGCCCTGATGGCATAATGGTTATGGATTGGCCTGTGATCTTCAAAGTCAGCAGTTTGAAACCACTAGCTTCTCTGTGAAAGAAAGACTGGGCTCTTTCTACTTCCATAAAGAGTTATAGTCTAGGAAACTCACAAGGGAAATACTACTCTGTCCTATATGGTCTCTGGGAGTAGCTATCAGGGTTAATGGTTTGTGTACTTCTACCCAGTTGATTATAAACCACTGAGAAATGTCAAGGGACTTCCTCTTTTCATTGTCCCTGCTCTTTACTAAGCATGACGTCCTCCTCCAGGGATTAGTCTCTCTTGATAACATGACCGAAGTATGTGATAAGTCTCCCCATTCTTACCTCTAAGAAGAATCTTGATTGTCCTTATTCTAGGACAGATGGGTTTGTTGTTTTGGCAGTCCATGATTCTTTCAATATTCTTCAGTAAGCATAGTTCAAGTGCATCAATATTTCTTGTTTTCTTTTTTCAATGTTCAATTTTCACATACATATGAGGCAATTTAAAATACCATGTCTTGTGTCAAGTGTACCTCAGTCCTCAAAGTAACATCCTGGCTTGTGAACACTTTAAAGAGGTCTTCTTTTTTTTAAAATCATTTTATTAGGGGCTCACACAACTCTTATCACAATCCATACATACATCAATGGTGTAAAACACATTTGTACATTCATTGCCCTCATCATTCTCAAAACATTTCCTCTCCACTTAAGTCCCTGGCATTAGGTCCTTATTTTTCCCCTCCCTCCCTGCTCCCCACTCCCTCATGAGCCCTTGATAATTTATAAATTATTATTTTGTCATATCTTTCCCTGTCCGACATCTCCCTTCACCCACTTTTCTGTTGTCCATCCCCCAGGGAGGGTGTCACATATAGTTCCTTATAATAGGTTCCCTCTTTCCAACCAGAGTTACTTCTTGACTTCTACTTTCATACGCATTGATTGTGGATCCAAGCAAGATAAAATTCTTGACAGCATCAACCTTTTTCTGTTTCTTCATTACAAGACCAGCATTTCCATAACATTAGACACAAATAGCTCCATGGTTAATGATCACTTTGATGAACCATGCAAGCATATAAGCCGATGTGGAGCTGTGGTATACCAGCATACCCAACCACGTGTCTCTGAGAATGGTCACAGTCCTTTTCATTTACTGGCTGAAATAATTTGTGCTCAACCACTGACTTAAATATTAGCAGTTTGAACCCACTCCTTGACACAATGGAAGAAAGATCTGGAAATATGTGCAGAGGATGTCTAGACCCATGTGTCACTAGCAATTTTTGTTGTTTCCTTTTCTCATTTGTATTGGATTGATTTTTCTCACCAAACATATTCTCAATCAGCATCAATCACTTTTATATTTCCCAAGGAAATAATATCTAAATCTGTTGACTAAGTTGAGCTCTTTCTTAAATAAACTTTTTTCTGTTTTCAATTCACACATATTTCTAGGTACTATACCAGCATCTTTATGGCTCATGGAAATGTCCAACTTCACATCATCATTCTTCCTCTCATCAAACCTGGTGTGAGAACATCTTATGTTGGTGACATGGACAGTTAAAATATCCAGTTGTCCATGACATAAATATGTGAGTCATTTAAGTTACCCAATACCATAAATTCTCTTTATTTGAGTGCTGTCGTGGTTGCACGTTGGGCTTCAATCTGCAAGGTTGGCAGTTTGAAACCCCCAGCTGCTCCATGGGGGGAAGATGGACTTTCCATGCCATAAAGAGTTACAGTTTCAGAACTCCACAGAACCAGTCCTGCCCTGTCCTATAGGGTCGCCACGTGTCAGCATCAGTGGCAGTGAGTTTGAAAGTTATTACAAATTTAAAAGAAACCTTACTGAAGCCTTACAAAACTGTTGAGAACTATAATTTTTACTTTTACTTAAATTTGCTGTTGTACTCTAGCACAGTAGAATTAATACAGGAATGTAAAATTATATAGAAAAATGAAAATTACAAGGGTAGAAAAATGAAAGAAGAAAGTATCAAATAAACTGACTCTGCTGTTACCACAATGACACCAGAGAAACCATGTAGCACCATACAGAACCATTACAATGTTGTTGTTCTTACCTAGTATTGAGTTGGTTCTGAACCATCGGAACCCTTTGCACAACAAAACTCTGCCTGCTTCTGTGCTATCCTCACAATTGTTCCTTTTTGTGAGCCCATTGTTGCAGCTACCAAGTCAATCCATCTCCTTGAGGGCATTCCTCTTTCTTGCTGCCCTTCTACTTTACCCAGGATGATGTCCTTCTCCAGGGACTGGTCTCTCCTGACAACATGTCCAAAGTATATAAAACAAAGTCTCATAACCTTTGACTTTAAAGAACACTCTAGCTGTGCTTCTTCCAAGACATATTTGTTTGTCGTTCCCACAATAAAACTTTCAACATTCTTCTCCAGCACTACAATCAAAACGCATCAATTTGTCTTGGTCTTCCTTAATGAATGTCCAACATTCACATGCATATGAGGCAATGGAAAATACCATGATTTGGGTCAGGAGCACCTTCGTCATCCAAGTAAAATCCTTGCTTCTCAATATTCTAGTCTAAAGAGATCTTCTGCGGCAAATTTACCTAATTTACCTAAAACTTGAATCCATCTTCAATGGTCATGGAAGCAGTAACCAAGAGGTCAAAAGACCCCTTGCATTAGGTAAATCTGCTGCACAATACAAATGCAATACTGGGCTAATTAATATTGTTTCATAAATATTACTAAGAGATCAATAAGGATATTTCAGAATAGGAATTTTTGAAATACCAAAAACAACTTCTTCCTTATTAGGGGCTTAAATTGCACCTTAAGGCCTCAATAGAAAATTAATTTAATTCCATAATGCATGATAAATTAATGATTAGTTTTCTTAATAGATTGTTGACACAAATATTACAGTTAATAGCAGAACACATTTAATACATTTTGTTCCTAGCTCTCTTTCCTGAGTAGTAAGTATGGGAAAAGCCAAAGGTCATTTTGTTATAAAACACTATTGCCTTTTTCTGACTCAAGCTCCTTTCAAATTAAATAGATCATTCTAAACTCCAAGAGAGTGATCTCTAGAGAGAAGACTAAGATTGCCTTTCCTTCTGGTACTTTCACCCTGATTTTTTTTTTTTAAGAAAGTTTCCAAGAACTAAATGCCAGATTATGTTCTAAGGGTTAAAACCAGACTGCCTTGATTAAGATCACTGATCATTTTATGTGATTATGGTTAGTCATTGGCTGTCATTGTTCTTCTTGACTTTTTCCTTGTACTCGAGTTGATTATGTCTAAGTGTGAACATTCTTATTAACTTTAGGAGAAAAATACAATATTATGATACATTTTGTAGTATTTTCTTATATCTGTACACAAAAATATTACTGTGTCATATTTAAACAATATTTTGAATTGAAGTTCTTTAGCTAACAACAATATAAAAGTGTACTTGATGATTAATTGAAGCAATGAATGTATCTATAGTCATTTCAGGAGTCACTTGAATGAAAGCATTTATAAACCACTGAATTCTAATAATACCTAAAACAGAATAATTATATCAGGGAATTTAAATCCTCAGAACACACTTTTGAGAAACAGCAGTTCATGATCTACCTCTTGCCTTTCGTATCACTGTTCTTCCATTTAGAGATGCCATAAGTATTTGACACACATCGTTTCATCCTGGATGGTACATTGAAAACTGCACTACAGAATAACTATTGGGCATTTAAAAATAATGCCAACAATGCATACATACTACAGACAAAATAATTCAGTAACATTTAAAAGGGGGAAAAAAGCTTTTGTTTTGTAGAGAAAACTTTCACTAATACTTATTACCTGTCTTTGGGAAGAAGAGGGCCTAAGGTTGCATTCGCATCTGTAAATAATATACTTTTATGACACTCTTCCATCACTTTTTCTTATTTATTGACTACCAGACAGGAAGGTGAGGATTTGTTTCATATCTACCTTCACCATTTGTCTGATTTTCAGTTTTAGTAGTTTTGGGTTTGTGTTTTCTCAATTGTGCTCTATTTTATTAATAGGATTCTTCTTTTTTTCCTATTCCATCCGTTTCAGGAGAAGCTCTTCACTCATCATCTTGCAACTTAAGCTTACTGTTATGCCTGAACGTCCAGATCTCTTACCTGCTTGCTTTCATTGAACTTCTAAGCAATGCTTTCTTTTATAATAGGAAAATGTAGTACTATGTTTCTATTGTATTCTAGGACCAGAATTAAGTCATCTACACATTGTAGCTTCTTTTCAAAATGAAGGAAATTTAAAAAGTGAATTATATTAATAAAATTAGTAAATATAACTGAGAAAACACAAACTGTATGCTGTTAAAATTGAGAAGTAGAAAAGCAATGAAGCTAGGTGTGAAAAACAAAGAAATCTGCTTTGGAAGAGGGACAGCCAGAATTCTCTTTACAGGCAAGGATGGCGAGGCTTCAGCTCACATACTTTGCACATGTTGCCAAGGGAGGCCAATGCCTAGAGAAGCACATCCTGTTTGCTCCAGGGCAGGGTCAGTGTGAAAGAGGAAGGCCGCTATCAGATGGATTGACAAAGCGTCTCAGCAATGGGCTCAGGCCTAGGAACAATTAGGAGGATGGCACTGGACCAGGTAATGTTTCCTTCTGTTTTACTCAAGGTCCCTGTGAGTTGGAATTGACTACTCAACACCTAGCAACAACAGCAAAAGCAGCATGCATTGTAGAACTATAGTTCTAATGCAATGCTTAGTAGATACATTAATATAACTGCACACAAATGTCACATAGGGCCAAAGATAAGTGTTAATCAAATCAGAGGAAATAGTTTTTAAATTCAGCAAGAAATGCATTACCTCCCCCCCCCTTTTTTTCTTCTCTATTTCTTCAATAGCCCTAAAACTTGCCATATTTTGATATGTTTGACATTTGGATATTGTATACAATCTAAAATATTTGGCAGTTCTTGGAAAATCTCATCATCTTTTTCGTCTTTTTGTGAATCGAGGTAAAATTTAATGGTTGTCAGTTCTTGATATTCTGGATTTCATCATGGTCTCCAGCAACTCACCTTTCATGGTGCACTGCAATTGCCTTTTACTTGGTTCCCCTTTGGGCTGCTGACCACAAGGTCTGCCTTTCAAAGAGAAGCAGCTGCTCCTCAAGAGAAATATTTCTACTCCTGGAGAGATCTGCAGTCTCAGAAACCCATAGAGGCCGCTGACCCTCTCCTAGAGGGTTGTCATGAGTTGGGTTCAACTCAATGGCAGTGATTTTGTTTTTGGTATTTTTTTTTGTGCTACTGTATCATATTATTTATTGAACTTTAATATTATGTCTGTCTGCTGGTAAATAAGAATTGGTTGATAATTATCAGCATATAGTATAGATATAAGCAATTAAATAGAACAATAAATAATGTTTGCAGAAATGCTCCAATCAACTTTTATTTCCATAGCAATGGGAACTTTAGCATTAAATTTTCAATGCTTCACACTGAGAAATGTTGAAATTACAGATAATGTGCTCTTTAGAAATCAATTGTGATTTGATATGTTGCTCTATTGATATTCAGGTTGTATTTAAAAGAAGTTGGTGAAAGAGAAAACTATAATTGAGAACTGCCAATGGTACCACAGTTCATATATGGGGCATTCCTAAGCAGTTCCTGATTACAAATCCTAAGGTTTATTTAACCTCTAATAGGCAATGAACAAGGACTGTGATTCATGCTTCTAGATATCCCTTGTTAATGGATTACTTGTGATAACCAGGAACTCCACAATAGAAATGGCCAATTGAGGCTCTGCTGCATGCAGAGCCTCTATCACTTAATTTTAATTACTACTCAGAAGGTTTAGGGAAGGTTTTATACACACACACACACACACACACACACACACACACCTCACTGCCATTGAGTCAATACTGACTCATAGTGACCCTATAGGACAAAGTAAATCTGTCCCTACGAGTTTCCAATATTGTAACTCTTTACACAGGTAGAAAGTGTCTTTCTCAACGGAGAACTGCTGGTTGTTTTGAACTGTTGACCATGAGGTTCTTCTCCCTATGTTTAACCACAACAATGGGGACTCATCTATGTTGTAATATAGATTCCATTTCTGTAAGTTGCCTGCCTGTAGTGAAGTCTAAGTGTGATAAAATTTAGAAGAGTCTAGTAAAAGTAGCTGTGTCTTTTCAGTGGGTTTGTTGTACTGTGGTGGCTTGCATATTGCTTTGATGCTGAAAGTTACCTCAGTGGTATTTGCAAGGCCAGCAGGTTCACCCAAAGCAAATCATTGTTGGCATCCTTCTTGGGTCACTGTAATTTTTGTGTGATTTTCAGTATATGAACCCCAGGACGGGTGAATCTACAGAGACAATAAGGGTTCTTGAGGGGTACAGCAGGGGAGGGGGTGGGGTGGAAAGAGCTGACAAGGAGGAGTTCAAGAGAGAAGGGGCTGAACTAGAGCTCTGTCTCTGGACCTACCATGTTAGAAACTTCTAGATTACTTAGAACATGGAAAACTTAGAACACAGAAGGCATACCATAAGGTTTTTTGTGGGTTTTTTTGGAGGAGGGGTATTCACAAAGGCATACATGTGAAGTGCTCTTTGAAAACATTTCTATAGGCATTAAGCTTTATTAATGGCTCAGAAAGATGATCTGAATCAGAAGAAAAGTGAATTAAAATAAAAATAAAACAAGTACTAAATAGATTCCGGGCTGAAAACAGGAGAAGCCGAGAGATAGAGAAATGAAAGGCTTACACAAAGGACTTTTTATAATTTATTAAGCTGGCCACTAAAATGCTATGGCCAGGAAAGCATTATTTGTTTGAAGAGGGGGGTGAATCAGAAAGAAAGTCAGATGCATAGAGCTCAGGAGTTTCTCGTGAAGAATGTGCTACGCATTGTTGAAGAAAGAAAATCAAATGGCAGAAGGGAGGAGGAACGGAGAAAAGAGACGCTTTAGAACAGACATGAATGTTGTCTTCCAAGGGTAAAGGTTTCCTGAGGATAAGATGTTTAAAATCATCAGGGAATGTTTTTAATTGCTTAGTCAGAAGAAATGTTTCTTTAATATTAAATAAAAAAGAAAACCCACTGCCATCAAGTTGACTCCCACTCATGCACCCCTATCAAGTGTTTCGAAGACAGTAAATATTTATGGGAACAGACAGCCTCATCTTTCTCCCACAGAGCTGCTGGTGGATTTGAACTACTGTCCCTATGGTTAGCAGCATTATGCTTAACTTTGATAATAAGTTATCAAGGTGGATTCTGAGGAGACAGTCATCATGTAACATATTGCTTAATGGAGTGGCACTTTCCTTGTCAAAGTCAGATTCAAGCCATTGCTAGACTGTCCTCTTGTTAGATAAAAAATTAAATAAAAAGAGGACAAATCCGGGACAATTGAACAGCTAAGAAATATCATGGTTAACTTTCTATATATCTTTATTTAACCATACTCGCTGATTCTTCAATGTTTATCTTGGGAAAGACACTATGAGCTAGGGTTTCAGATTCATCCTTTATATACGCGAGTATAAGTTGACCTGAATATCAGCCAAGGCACCTAATTTTACCGTGAAAACTGCATTAAAAAGATGCTGAAAAACTCGGGTTATACACAAGTACGTATGGTATTCTAAATATGAGACAATAATGTTTCTTATTAAAACTGAAGAAAGGAAAGAATGGCGAAGTTAAATAACGTACCTGTGGTCATAGTCTACTGCTTGCATAAATTAATATTTGCACTCCAGCAATAGATTCTGGGAAACTGGACTGTAGAAAGAAAAACATGGCATTAGAACTGGATGACTGCTTATTAACAACCTGGTAAAAGCAGAGGATGCAACCTTGCTTGCTGAAAGTGAGGAAACACTAAGAACTCGTTGATGAAAATCAAACACTGAAGTCTTCAATGTAGACTGAAATCAAGGCAAACTCATGAAAGCAGCAGTGGTCCCTCACTGAACCACGACACTATAGGGGACAGCACTGGAGACACAGTGCGGGAATAGTGCATGGTCTGACCCCATGACTCTGGGATGAGGCAATGAGGGCAGGCAGTAGAGCAGAAGGGGGAGCAGAGTGATGAAAGTCCCAGGGAATACCAAAAATAGACTTGGGAAACAGAGTGTGGCACCCCATCAGACTTGACTGGAAAACACTTGTAAAGGCCAACAAATAGACCTTGAACTATTTCTAGGCTTTTTATTTTTTTTTTGTCAATGGCTTTTTTTTGTTATTGTTATTGTGTTCTTGCTTTCTGCTGTTGTTACTGTTTTGTTGGTTTCAACTTCCTTTGTTGTTCTATTTGGCTTTGCCTGGGTTTTGCACTTATTAATGCATGTATATCTAGATAAGATAGGCTGGATAAATAATTAGGAGATGAAAAGAACGGGACCAATGGTTCTGGTAGGATATGGGAGTAGGAGAAAGGAAGAGGTGGGGGGACCAACTCAGGGACAAGGGAACAACAAGTGAACTAAAATCAATGGAAGGAAGGTTGTAGGATGTCTAGTGGGGCTCAATCAAGGGCAATGTAGCAGCAAGGAATTACTAAATCCGAATGAAGGCTGAACATGATGGTGAGACAAGAGGAAAGTGAAAAGGAAATAGAGGAAAGAACCAGGAGGCAAAGGACATTTATAGAGGCCTAAATACAGTCATGTAAATATATATAAATATAAATATATATCCAATAAGAGGGGAATAGAACTATGTACTCATATCTATATGTTAAGAATGAAAGGTTTCACATGGACATTGGGCCTCAATTCAAGTACTCCCTTAAAACAAGAACACTGTTTTCTAACATCCCATCATTCTGTGATGCTCACTTTTCCAACACAATCGCTGAAGACATAATGAGTGCATATGCAAATGTGGTGAAGAAATTTGATAGTGCTGGCTATCAAAAGATATAGCTTCCAGGCTCTTAAAGGCTTGAAGACAAACAAGGGGCCATCTAGCTGAGAAGTAACAAAGCCCCTATGGAAGAAGCACATGAGCCTGTGTGGTCATGAGGTGTCAGTGGGAACAAGGAATCTAAGTCCCAGAATAAAGCCGTACACAAAGTATATGTGGGTCATGGTGACATGGAGTGGAGACCCAAAGACCATCTGTAGACAGTTGGAAATCGCCTCACAGATGAATCACAGGGAAGAGAAGATTCAGTCAGAGTGCAGTATAGCACCGATGAAACACACAACTTTCTTCAAGCTCTTTGGTGCTTCCTTCACCCCACTATGATGGCCTCAATTCTACCTTACAAATTGGATTAGACCAGAGCATGCACACTGCTACAGATAAGAGTCCACAACACAATAGAGAAACCCCTGAGAGCCAACAGGGAGAGTAGAGATACCAGGAGGATTAAGGGAGGGTGGGGGAGAAAGGGGAAATCAATCACAAAGATCAACTAGAAGCCCCTCCCAGGGGGGTGAATAATGGAAACGTGGGGGAGGGGTGACAGAAGACGATGTAAGATATGGTGGAAAAGATAATTTGTAACTTATCAAGGGTTTGTGAGGGTGGGAGGGCAGGGGAGGGAGGGGGAAGAAATGGGGAGCTGACATCAGGGTCTCAAGTGGGAAGAGAATGCTTTGAAAATGATGATGGCTTCATATTTGCAAATGTGCTTGACACATTGGAGCAATATATGAATTGTGATAAAAGATTTAATAGCCCCCAATAAATGTATTTTTTTTAAATAAAAGGGTTTTTTGCATTAGGCCAAAATGCTGCATAAGCTCTTTAAGATGTTAGAAAGCTAAAACGCCTCCTTGAAGACTAAGGTGTACCTGACCTAATCCTTGGTATTTTCAATCAGCCCATATGCATGTGAAAGTTGGACAATGGATAAGGAAGACCAAATAATGAAAACATTTGAATTATAATGTTGGCAAACAATACTGAAAGTCTACAGACTGTCAGTAGCAAGCATGGTGAGAGCATGTCTCACATCCTGTGGCCGCATTATCAGGAGAGGACAGTACCTGGGAAAATATGAGATGATTGGTAAGGCAGAGGGTCAGTGAAAAAGAGGAAGATACAATGGAAGCACCAATGAGTTCAGGAAAACAAAGAAGAGGGCGGTCGTGGCCAGCGTTTCCTTCTTTTATACATAGAGTCGCTTGGAGTTGTTGCTGATTCTGTGGCCCCTGAAAACAGCAATATCATTCTTGCACCTGGGTAATTTTTCTCTTCATAGACAGTGGACCATGAAACTTCTTTTTCATTATGTCCTGCATGATTTGTAGGATCATAATTCAGTGATCTTCTGTTATTGAAATGCACTTATATAACAGGCCATCAAGACATAATGCAAGCTTATGAGCTAGGGTGGCTTAGTTCTTCCTGTTATGTTTACTAGTATTCTTTTTATCTTTTTTGAAGTTGAGAATAAAATATTTATAACCAACCACACCAAGGGTTTATAGCACAAACTGTGGAGCCCATGGTAAATGCCCAGGACTGCATAGTGCTTTGTTCGAGGTGCACAGCACAGCTATGAGTCAGGCGACTGGAAGGCACCTTGAAACACCAACCCAGGATGTGGAAGCTTTTATTTTCAGTATTTTTTACTTTGCCTCTCACAGATTGTCAGAATTTCATGCTGCATTTTTCTCTTCCAATTGTATTTTTCAACACTATACAATCTACGGTTTAAAATGAAGAAACATTTCAGGATGTGAATTTCTTTCTCCCTTGTAGGAAAAGGAAACGTTCTTATGTGCATAGGTGAAAAATGATGTAGGTAATGCTTCTATGGAATGGTTTCTGACAAGAGAGTGTGGGAAATGGTTAGATATGCCCAATGACACCTCAGCACATTTTTAATGTCTAAATGCGCTTCCAAAATGTTGGAGAAACTCATCATTTTGTTTTAAGTGGTGAATGTCTCCTAGCTCCTGGCATGACGCTGTGCTGTCTTTTCTGATGAGTCAGTAGCTGCCATGCCAGTACATTAAAACAGCAGTTTGCAAATGAAAAGAAGCAGAATAATAATCTACTGAAAGTAACAATGCAAATAATATGATACTTGGTAAGAGAGCTATGGTATCATTTTGAGTGGTAGTTTATATAGCTGTTTCACCACATATGCTGGCCATGCACACACACACACACACACACACACACATATGCTTTTGGTGGGTACAAGTTTGAATACTGAAAGATATCATGTGTACATTTGAGCACATATCACATAGGAGTGTGGGAATGAGAAAGGCCCTCGAGAGTCCATATCCCATGAGTTCGTTTACCTTCTGGCTCTAAGAAAAGTGATGTTCTTCTCAGATAAGACTGAGTTTCATGCGTAGGAGGGGAAAATGAGAAGTTGCCTCTTAACATGGGTTAAAAAACGAAACAAAACAAAAACTTGGCATAAATCTGAAATAAAGTTATGTACTACATAAATTCTTTTAATAGTTATTGTGTTGATATAAACCCAACTGAAAACTCTGACTGAATCCTCTGATGTCCACATCTTGTTGTTTTAAAGCTCAATAAAATGTTCACAGGATCCACATTATATAAATAACAAATAGATAACAATATCAAGAGAAAACGTCCATGAATTTAGATTTCTGCTGTTTTGCAGCAATCTTGAACAATGGCATACCTTGAGTGAGGTAAAACCTGTTCATTTGTGAGAAGTTTGGAACCAGAAGATATCATGTTTTTCTTTAAACTGAAACATCATTTGATGTTATCTTCTTTTCTTTTTTTTTTTGATGTTATCATCTTTAATAATATAAGACAACCAGTATATTAATGAAAATATTTGTCAGGAAATATAACCCATCTGACAAAATTGTACTTGAATGTCAGTCTTAATTCAGCACCACCTAATTGCTTCTAATATTTGACTCTCTGTTTTCATCATAGTATATTCAATTTAGGCATGGCTTCTCCAGTGTGGTGCCATTTGACATGTATGGACTTGATAGTGCTTTTCTATAGGGGATCATCTAATCAGCGGTTCTCAACCTGGGGGTGGTGACCCCTTTGGGGGTCAAATGACCCTTTCACAGGGGTCACCGAATTCATAACAGTAGCAACATTACAGTTATGAAGTAGCAATGAAAATAATTGTATGGTTGGGAGTCACCACAACATGAGGAACTGTATTAAATTGTCCCGGCATTAGGAAGGTTGAGAACCACTAATTTAATGCAATGTAAGATTTGAAATACCACCATGATTTTCTGCCTACTAGATTTCAGCAATCTATCATCCATCATGACAAACAGAAATGCCTCCAGCTATTTACAGATGTGACATCTGTTGTCAGTTGAGAACCACTGATTAACTTCATAGTCGATAGTCCGCATCTGCCCTGCCTCATGATAGCAGAAGTTTGTCCTTTTGTTGTTGTTCACATTAACTTTCCCTATTATTCCTTCTCCTTTTATTAAAATGTTATTTTCATTTCCACTTTCATGGGGGGTGTACCCTTTTGTTTGGAGGGAATGAACAATAGCTACGACTGAGAACAAAGGACTTGGGAAGAAGAGTGGGCTGGATTTCAGCCTCTGTTTACCTCCTCTACAAGGCGTCTTGCTTTGTCCAGAGCACTACCTGCACAGCCTTCCTTTGGACTCCCATTTGTGATGTTCCTTCCAGAATGGCATTTGCAAAGAGATTGTGCAGAACCCAGAAACTAATTTTCTCATAGTGACAGCGTAATAATAGGTTGTTATGTTCCCCGGCCAGGCTTCAGAAGTCCATCTAACCATAAATCAGTTGAATTCTGTGAATGGTAATTGCCTGAATTTTGAGACCCAGTAACAGGAAACCATGTAGTAAAGTTTTAAAGTAAGATATAAAATGAACAGTGTTAATTTTCTTTTTTCTGAACCCATTTGGTGAAGCAGATTTTAAATCAAAGTTTTAATACATGTGTTTTTTATTCAATATCCTAGATTTATGTGGAAGTTACAAAATATTCATCATTGGGGGAAGAAAAATGTGACCCGGTTTGGTCATGGAGAATATTCAGCATGTATTCTCCACAATGGAAAACATATGTTCCCTCAATGATGCCACATTCAGATAAATGCGGGTTCGCAAATGAAAAGAGTGACAGACAAGCTCTTAATTTCTGCACATAATAAGCACTATTAGTTAGTAAATGTATTAATAGATGCATGAGGGCTGATTGTATATGTGCACAATCATTTGGATGTTAAAGAGATTATTTTTCACCAGCCAAGAGTCGGTTTTATGATTTTTATAAATTAGACTAATGCATGAAGTATCTATTCATTACTGGTCATTATACCAAGTCTGATAGAGATATACCAACATATATTCCATATGTAAATTTGAACCTTTAGGGAAATATGTGTGGAAGTAACTAGAGTACTAAAAGAGTGTTTTGGAACCCTGGTAGTGTTGCAGAATATTCTTTGGGTTGCTAATCTCAAAGTCAGTAGTTCCAAACCATCAGCCACTCCTTAAGAGAAAGCTGAGGCTTTCTGCTCCTATAAAGAGCTCCTGTCTCAAAACCCCAGGGCAGTTCTCCCCTGGCCTACAGGGCTGCTGTGAGTCGGCATTGACTCGATGGGTGAGTGAGCGTGAAAAGAACGTAGTCGCAATAGATCTTTTATGAAGATGTGCTCTGTGACTAATCATCACAGATAGGAAAAGTTACACATATCTTTTTCACTTACTATACACAAATTTGAAGTGTGACTGGCCTAATTATGAACTGTTCAGCCATGTATTCAGCTCTCATATGCTAATTAAGCATCAGCAGTATTGAGAAGATTAATTTCACCAAGGAGAAATGAGGCATTTAAGCGTTGTATTCAGTGGTTAACCCTTTCCTAAAACAAAAAGAATATTTTTGGCATATACAGATATTGAGTTCATTGGTCTCCTGAGATTTGTCATGAGTTAATCAGAAGAAAGTAAAACAAAAATGTTTTGGATTGGAATTGTGCTTCTACCTGTGCCTCTACCACACAATTCCTCTCTTCTTTCTTAAAAATTTTGTAGAAAATATGTGCAATATGATCAAAAATCTTTTTCTATGGAAACATCATAAGGTGAATGGACTCAGCATATATTGATACCTTCTATAACATTCTGGAAAAAAGTGTCTGCTTGGACAGGCTCATTTTCTTAAAAAAAAGGAGAAGAAAAAAAGGAGACGACATAGAGACTGCCAGCGTGTCAGAGATCTCTATCTGTCTACCTCCCTTTTCCAATCGAGAGGAACATATGGCTCCTAAGAATAGAGGTTAGAATTCCTGGCCACCTTTCATGTAGGTGACAAATGTGACACATTTCTGGACAATGATTTTTTTAAGTGGAAATTATATGTGCAATATATGGCAGGCATCCTAAATGAGACAGTCTGGTATTTTTTTCTTAAATCTTTCTCTTTTAGGCTGCTACAAATGATGAGTAGAATGCAGCGACCTAATGTTTGCCCATCTTTATGACTCTTTGGCCTGTCTATGCAGGTTGAATGCTGAAGATGGGAGCAGGGGTCCTTTACACCTGACCTTGGCACACCAGCCTTGAGCTCATTCTGGTTTGGACTCCATTGCTGTGGCAGCAAGGTTTTCTTTAAAATGTTTTCTTGTTGATGCTTAATTTATTTTTGGCCATTCTATTCACTGGATACTTAATCATGAGTATGATAATTCACACAGGCATTTTGACTACTACTGAGAACTTAGGAATCTGGGAAAGGGTCCTTTCAAATTCTAGAGATATTTTTGGCTTAGGCTATAAAACATTTTACATTGGGGGAACCAAGCAGGTGTACAGAAGTTACTCAAAGTCGTGTACACATTTATGTTCAGGATTCCAGTGAAAGATGACCTAATCATGATAGGTCCAAATTCATTAGTATTAAATATATTCCAGAAATGATCTCTAAATTATCATCTGAAATACTCAGTATCATACTTTGAATCTTGTAGATTTGTTATAATAGTCTTATCCTATAATTGGAGCGTGCATATGAGAAGGTGATGGTCTGGTCCACTATAGAGGGAGACCTTCTTACAGATGATGTTGAAGTTTTTCCCTTGTCCCTGTCCACCAGTGTGGTCAATTTGATTCATGAGTAGTCCACCCAGTGAGGTCCCCCATGTATGAGTGCCATTCATGCTGTTGAAAATAGATATTTCCATGAAAATAGATATTTCCAATGAGTCAGTCACAGCCTGGCAACATTCTGTCATGGGAAGTCCTGCATTGTTTCTGTCACCAAGCCCATGTTTTCCAGTTAGGGATCCTTCTGTGGTTTGAACTCTTGCACTACACAAGTGAAGAGGACATGAAGCATTTGCCATGCAGATTTACAATATAAATTACACGTCCACATAAAGAAATTAAAAATCTTCAGTGTCACACCAATATGCAACATCATGACAAATAGAGAAAAGATTGAAGCTGTCAAGTATTTCATGTTACTGGGCTCCCCAATCAATGCATATGGAAGCAGTAGTCAAGAAATCAAGTGATTGGAAGGAGATTTCTTTAAAATGTAGCATTTTGAGAGCTAACCTGTGCCACAGCCAATGAAATTGAAATGTTTTCAATGATCTCATATGCACAAGAAAGTTTGTTCATGAACATGGAGGACAGAGAGGAATTGATGTATTTACATAATGTCTTTGACAAAGAAGACTGAACATACCATGAACTATCAGAACCACAAGCCATGATTGTGAGGTCGCATCGAAATGGACAGTGTTTCATTCTGTTGTACATAGTGTCGCTGTGATTTAGAACTGAAGTGATAGCACTTAGCAACATCTTGAATTTATTAAGAATTATTGTGAAATTATTCTTTTCGCGAAGTCAGTTCTGTACTGAAAAATAATGCAACATAGGTGATTCTCATTTTACACATGAAAGAAGTTCAAAGGTTTTTGAGTAAAGTGCCTGGTAATGCTGACAATAAGTACACTTCAGACTCACTGTTATAACTCCTCATTAGACACCATCAATGTTATTTATTTAGTTAATCATTGACGTCTTCTTTTGCACATAGCAAAAACAGTGGCGTTGGGAACTTCATGCTGTCAGTTTAACAGAAGTGGTAATGATGCCTTTGAAAAGGTAAATCACTTAACGAGATTTATACAAATCCCTGAAACACACAGCCAGACTGGAAGTCACACCAGCTGACTCTCTACTCCACTTTTCATGGTGGTCGCCAAGTCTGCTTTTCTTCTTCCCTTTACTTCTGATGCTGTTCTCTGAAGCTCATGAGTGGTTATTGATGAATGATTATGCTTCCTAGATCTTCCCTTCTCTGTTTTTATAACACGTTCCTGAGTGTATCTGCTTTAGTAAACCACTGTGAGATGGGCAAGATTAAAGATATGCTCACCGTCTCCCTTATTGAAAGTTTTCTTCCATCTCACACTTGTACCAGTTTTCAACAGCTGCCTAAGGTCGCAGGGGGGTGGGCTGTCTACACTTTCTATATCAGAATTACCCACTTCTGCCATAACTTTTCTTACCATCACAACTTAGTAATGTTCTTATTGTCTATGTCATCATTGTTCTGTAGTGAACACGGTGAATGCACAGTAAGATGATAGGGGTTTCTGAACATTGCAGGAAGACCATCATGGAACACTTTGGTTAAGCTCTAGGAGGGACCATATTTATACTGACAATTCTAGCACTCATTCTTGCCTATTGACGGAGCAATTATTTTGGGTTGATTTCCCCCACCCCCCCCAGGATTTTCAAATCACTCCACTTCATTGTCTACTTTCCACTAAGGGTCCTTACCAGGGAGATTAAAAATGAGGAGAAAGAAAAATAATAAGAAAAACTACCGACAAATCATACCATAAATTGTAAGTGATACCACTTTGTAAGTGATTGATTTATAAGATACAATAGCCTCTATGACAAGGTTGTACAAGAGGTTAGGGGCAGTTCCTATGGTAAATATACAGTCATTTTATGAGATATGGCCATGTAAAATGAGAAACAGAAAGCATTTAGGTCTGTATATTGTTGAAGATCCAGACTTCACTGTAATTACAGATTGTGAAAATGCCTTTTCTTGGGTTTGGCAAACCTTAATTTATCTGTTCTACTAATATAGGCAGGAGAAAGATGGGGTTGTCTATTCCTGTAAAGATTTAACATTTAGGAAACCCAAAGGATAGTTCTTCCTTGTCCCATAAGGTCACCATGAATCAGAATAGACCTGGTGACAATGAGTTGGAGTTTAAATAACATCAATTAACTTCTGTCAATAGATCATTTATATTTAGGTGAGTCATGAAATTATGTCCTTGGATCTAAGCTGACCCAAGGAGCTCGGGTGGCCTGGGGGGATTTGCACTGAGCTGCTAGCCACACTGAAAACCACACCAGTAGCTCAACACCACTAGTGAAGGATCTTGCCAACAATACCTGCAGCTAAAGTGTAGGCACACTCCTCCAAGCACAGAGAATCATTTGAGAACTAAAAGGCCAACCTCCCTTATGACTGGGAGCCTTAATGGCCTAATGGTTCCAGGATGGGCTGCTAACTGCCAGGTTAGCCACTCAAAACCACCAGCTGCTCCTCAGTGGAAAGATGAGGCTAACGGAAAGCTACAGGGCAGTTCTACCTTGTCCTACAGACTTGCTATGAGTCAGACTTGATTCCAGGGCCATGAGTTTGAGCATTTTAGAGCGAGCCTGTTTATTCCAGGAAATCCTCTCCCCAAGCCCTGCTTATAAAGTACCTCTTGGCTTGTTGCACAGGGAGGCCAAAACCACCACACAAGATCGACTCTGCCTCAATGGATATTCAACCAAGCAAACAACTCACCACTATAGAGTGGACTCAGCCTAATAGCAACTGTGTAATACATAATAGAGCTATCCCATTTGGGGGTTTGAGACTGTAAACAGAAAGCATCATATCTCTCCTGGGAGTGACTGGGGTTTCAAACCACTGAACTTGTGATTCAAAGCCACACATAATATATTATGCCAGGGAGTTCCTTCTTCATGTATTAGTCCCTCCTTATATCATTGTCAAAGTATGAAAAATGAAGTCGTGTTACCCCCTCTTCTGAGGACCATATCAGCTGTGCTTTTTCCTAGACCGATGGGCTACTCTTCTTTCATGGTGTATTCTGGACCAGTAGTCTGGACCAGCACTCCAACTCAAATGCAGCAGTTCTACTCTCCCTTATTTATTGTTAGGGAGTTGTATACAAGACGTGGCTTTCTAGAGTGCTGTTTCCATTGGCATTGAATGTGGATCCAAGTAGTATAGATAGATAGATAGATAGATAGATAGATAGATAGATAGATAGATAGATAGATAGATAGATAGATAGATAGCTGTAGATAGATAGATAGATAGATGATAGATAGATAGAGAGATAGATAGATAGAGAGAGAGTACTTGAGTGTCAATCCCTTAACACTCTCAGCTAGCAAGTTTGGGTCATCTGTATAACACAAGTTGTTAATGAGTTTCTACCAATTCTAATGTCAAGTTCTTCTTCAGATAGTTCAGCTTCTAGAATTATTTGCTCAGCATACACATTCAATAAATGCGGTGAAAGGATAAAACCCTGATGCACAGCTGATACAACCCTGATTCTAAAAGACACAGTATTTCCTTGTTCTCTTCTGAAAATAGTTCGACATAGAAGCACACAGAGCTTGTTGATGGGCTAATATGAAGGCGGAATAAAAGAGAGGAGTCAAAGACTGAACCATCTTTTCTTGTTTGAAAACTGGAAGAAAGAAGTCCTCATCTGCTACACTGAGTGAGACAGGGAGCACTTGAAGAAAAGCCGTACTGGTTGAGTGGGAAGAAAGAGTTAAGTTTGCAAATATTAATTTCTCCTCCCAGTGGAGAGATCTCGGAAGAGTGGTGTCTTTTGAGTTTTGTTGAAGGCAAGTGCTTTATCAGAGATCTTTTTACTATTTGTTTGGAAATAGAGATTTGGAGAACAGGAGTCTGAGAAAATCAGCATGTGACAAGAGAAAAGAGGCACAAGAAGATGCTTCAGGGGTGAAAATTATCAACAATTTTGTCAAATGTTTCCAAAAGCTCAAAGAAGATTTGAATAATGAGGGATTGAATATTGGATTTTATAGTGCTTTTCAAGAGTAGTGCTGAGATATACATGTGTGTGTGCACATGTGCACTTGGCAAGCAAATGGAGTGGTGTTTGTTAAAAAGGATAAGAAAATTCTTTCAAGGGATTTTGTTCCAAGAAGTTAAGAAACAGAACAAGATATGGCATTGGAAATAGATATGAGTTTTCCAATGATAACTAAGAAGAGAGCTTATATATTGATGGCAAATAATCTGAACAGAGGCAAAGTTCAAAAACTAAAGAGATTCTTAAAGGAAGGTGTTGGAATTTGAATTTGAGCCTTTCATACAATGGAGAAAAATATATCAGGCATAGATACAAATGCATACAGGATAGATGATATTGTGATAAAAATTCTCTGGTGGACCTCTATAAATAAACAATTCAGTAGAATTAGGTCTTTATCCTTGGAAAGGATGTGTGGACAATGAATAATGTATGTGAAACCCACGTCTTAACGTTAAAACACCCAAGCACTGTTCTCATGACACAGTATGAGAATAGAAAGCACAATCGTTGAAAACATTGTTAGGGCATCCTTGAGAGAAGTGAGAGGAATATTATGCTTTTAAATTGCACACTTAACTGGAACACATGTCGGAAACAAAGGTTTGCAGTCTTATTAACCCAAATTCAGAGTAATTTAAAATAGAACAGTCGCTCTCAATTGAACAAATGTTTGCCTTTAGATAGGCTATTGTTAAAGTTTGAAAAGTGCAACATCTTCCAACTGATTTTGAGTCTGCTACTCTGCACTATAAAGCAATTAAAAGGCAGAGTATTAGCAAGTATCACTGAGAAAATAAATATTTACTGTCAACCTTACAGATGTGTAAAGTCCTGTTTCCACATATAGTTCTAATTGGATTTAAATGGCTTCCTAAGTATCCTCTTAAATGTCTGAGAGGATGCACAAATTTCAATGCCATATTATTTTTTAGGCATTAGCAATCATCACATACATTTTAGAACTCTGTATAAAATAAACGAAACCATTTAAATGAGACTTTGTTTCAGAGTTCCTTCCAGTATCGTGTTTCAAATTCATAATTTATGAAATATTGCTCCACACTATAGACAGTTGAGTTTAGATGTAATGGTTTAGCTTTTCATATTATTAAAATAATTCCAAATATTTTTAATGTTGCTTCCACCTTTATCGAATTCTCATCCAAAGTTGTGTTAAACTTTCACCAACCTATTTTTTATTTTTTTATGTTTAATGGTTTTATAATCCCCATATCCTATAATTCAATAGTTTAATCCTGTCATGAAGATCAGCGCAATCATTAGAACAATCAATTTTAGAACATTTTCTTCTTTCTTGCACACCCTTTTATTAGCTCGCCATCTCCCCCCAACCTCCCCTGTCATACCCCCAAGAAATCATTAATCCAGTTTTACTGTCTATATACATTTACTCATCCTGGATTTCCTATTTGTAAAAACATATAAAACCAGAAACCTAACAACAGTAACAAAATGGAGAAAAGCCTCAGTTCTCATCATTTGTAAGTCAGTCAAAAGGTAGCTGCGGAAGGCCTGGCTCCTCAAAGGAGAGTAGTTTTCAATGATGTGAAGGGAGCAAAGTTTTGGGACTTTCATTTGCTGATGGCACATCACTCAAAATGAGAAGAAGTAGTTTCAAATGTTCATTAGGGATCTGAATGTAGAGTAATAAAATATGAATAGGGGGAAATTTGAAACCATAAAAAGTAAAAAAGAATGCATAATGCTAGGCATTCATGGGCTGAAATGAACTGGTATTGGCCATTTTAAATTTGACAATCATGTCAGCTACTATTCCAAACCAAAAAACCAAAGTCATGGCCGTCAAGTGGACGCCCACGACAACAAGGGAGTTTCCAGTCCACTGTGCCAGGAAGGGCACCTTGAAGAAGATGGACACAATGATCTGTGAGAAAAAGAACATCTACAATGAAGTCCCAGAAACTCTATGGAGCAGTTCCGTCCTGTAGAGTCTCTCTGACTTAGAATCTACTGAAAGCCAGTGGACTTGGTTTTGACCTGAAGGATAGACAAAACCCCACTGAAAGAAGTATAGTCAGAACATTTCTGGCTAAGACTCATCACAAGCACTTCAGACATATTATAAAGAGGAACCAGTTCCTGAAGCCAGACATCATGCTTGATAAATAGTGTGAGGATGACGGAGGACGACCGAGCAGCTTTTGATTCTGTTGTGCATAGGGTTACTATGGGTCTTGATCAACTCGATGGCAACTAACAAGAGCAGCAACTCCTGGAAGTGACTGGTAAACTCATATTTCACTGACCCTTTGAGTCCATTATGCAGGCCTGACTACAGGTCTTGGGAAAAGTAAGTACCAGAATCTGTGCTGAACGGTGACTTCCAAATAGTGTTGGTTTGAAAAACAAATTCACATCTGCATAAAAGAAAGACAGACTGTACAATGATTTTAAATGAAGAAGAGAAAAGCAATATACTGGATTTCTTTTCAATTGTGTGTGTACAAGAGAATTTCCGCCATTTATTGGGTAGACAGGAAAGAAAACATTTGAAGGATAATGAATTTGTAGTTCTCATGTTTGAATCTCATAGTAGAAAATTCAAAATACCATCAATTTCTTATTTCCTTGAACAGTCACAATTCTTTCCCCCACACATTCCATATTCCCATGCACATATGTGTCTAACACACTTCAGAAATGATACCACGCAGCTGCTTCCATCGCCATCTGCTTTATTGTACACCATCCCTTTCAATTTTTCATAATTCCTGCAAATGATATAATCCTTGTATGAATTTATTCTTCTCTAGTATGCTGCTTCAGAATCAGATGATTCTTAAAATAAATATACATAACAATTTATACTGATTTTATGTTGATATTTTTACTAGAATAACAACTAATCATCATAAAGCCCATGGAATTACATAGCTAATAACATGTTCATTGGACAAAACAAGATGTCTATAAACCAAAGGCAGCCTCACTCAATCCACTGCCACCCAGTGGATTCTGATGCCTGGCCTCTTCATTCTCTCGCAGAAATATATATTTCAGTAGCATAGCATTATAATATTTCAGTAGCATAGCATTATTAATTCTAATGGGATAGATTATGGTTTACTTCAACTAAAAGCAAGAATATGCATAACTGACCCAGAAGGTTAAGCATACTATAAAGATGGTTGTCAGTGTGAACAAACATTTTGAAAAGAACAGCAATTTGAACTTTTTCTCCTCTGAATCTTTTCTTCACCTTTTCTTTGAAACATCAGGTTTAAAATCTGGCAAGGCAAAGTAACACAGGGGAAAGTCATATTTTTGTTGTTCTTATGTGCCCTGAAACCCATTTTGACCCACAGCAACCCTGAGTGATGAGTTGAACTTCTCCATAGGGTTTTCTAGGCGATGTATGATCTTTACAGGAGCAGATAGGCAGATCTTTCTCCCATGGAGGTACTGGGTTGATTGAAACCACCAAACATTCGGTGAGCAGCCACCCACTTCACTGTTATACCATCACTGGGCAAAATCCTCTGCATAATCTAAGTATTGGAGCCATACCGATTCTGAGTGGTATGAGGATGTATGGCCTTTAAGTGTTAGTTTCCCGATGAATCATCCATTCCAGATAATGCAATACTCTCAAATCTGTTTTGCAGCGGTTCAAATACTTTGGGCACAGCTGAGTTCAGTGTGTACACCCCATTCCGATAAGAGCAGGCCTTCAGGCCACATTTCCTATGTCATTCCTCTCCTAGGAAGTGAAATCATAAAGGATACAGATTTGTAAAATGTAAATGTACTGAAACAATAGTAAATAGAACAGAAGAGAGAAAAACCAAAACATGTGTCCTTACCTTGAGACAAAAGCAAAGTGTACATTGCATAGCAGCCAAATCTCTTGATCAATAAGGTCAGAAGCCATGGTGCCCGGTTCCAAGGCTGTGGAAGACCAACCCTTTATCACTCTCCACAGACCTGACGGCAATCCAGTGGGCCACGTCAGGCTCCTGAAAGGGATTGTTTCAGCTCTTAATATTCAATCCCTGCTGTGCAGCCCGTGATTTTTCCCATTCCAGTTGTAATTCAGGTTATCATTCCAGTACACCCAGGTTTTATGAATTCAGGTGTTCCCATTTCATTGTGATTACTGTGACTTAACTGAAAAAAACTGACACAAAGCCCTGGATAAGAGACAATATTGTCTTTCAAACGATGTCTTTTCTTCTCTCTCTCTCTCTTTCTTCTTTTTTTTTTTTAGCCTGCAATGCAAGGAAACTTTAAATGACAGGGGGCGTTTAGAGTTTAACTAGCTTAACCTCATCCCTTTGGAGAAGAGGAGACATTTTATAAAAAGAGGCAGATGCAGCTTCCTGTCAGGACCAGAAGCATTGCTGATCACTTCCTCTTCCCGAACCTCTCACTAAACATGCATTGCATGTAAAGGAAGGCTGCTTTCGTACTGCAGAAATGTGAAAGGTGGTCATCCAAGGTTGATGCAAAGAATACCAAGAGAGAATATCATTTGTGTTTCCCTATCTCTTTAAACCTCTCACCCTTAACACATTACAGAAATCCAACTCTATTCAGTAGATCTAAGTATACTGATACCACAAAAATAGAAGATAACTAAAGAATGATTTAAGGAATTATGACTCTCTAAGAGCTTTACTGCTAATGTATTATGTGTCCTCAGTGAATGACTCTCACTCTATTTTAACCATCTAGAACTTTGGTTCTCAACCTTCCTACTGCCACGACCCTTCAATACAGTTCTTCATGTTGTGGTGACCCCCCAACCATAAAATTATTTTTGTTGTTACTTCATAACTGTAATTTTGCTGCTGTTATGAATTGGGAAACCCCTGTGAAGGAGTTGTTCAACCCCCAAAGAGGTCACGACACACAGGTTGAGAACCACTGATCTAGTAAAAAAGAAAAGTTCTATCACATCAGGGGCTTTTAATTTTTTTTAAATTTTAACTCAGGAGTCTTCTTGAGTTCTTTTTGAATGAGACAAGACACTCCTCTGAGATAAAAGTACATCATGCAAGGCCTATGTGTTAAACTGGATCATAGAGCTAAGATGTATATCATTGACCTAAGTATACATGTAACCTCTAATCCCGTATGAAGCATGTGTTTCTAGATATCCAATGTCTTCAATGATAATATAAATCATTCAAATGTCTAATACAAGACTAGCCATACTACTATTCCATTAGCAAGGAATCAAAGTGGAAAAAAAGTGAACACACACACACACACACACACACACACACACAGGTATGTCCAAATGTTGATGCCAAACCTCATAAGTAACAAATCCTCCAAATCTAAATTCCATGGCCACTCTTTCCACCTGACTATCAAATGGCAACACTAAGCATACAACATAAAGTAAGATTTATTATCATCAACTATGAGTATTCCCAGATGAAAACCAGTAGTGGTAATGATTAACTCCTTATTAAATTTCTTAGGATATGAGTTGCTTATGTATCAACGATAAACAAACAAGAAAACCAAACTCACTGCCCTCCAGTCACTTGTGACTCGGAATGAACCTGTAAGAAAGATGGGACTGCCCTGCTTGGTTCTAAGACTATAGCTCTCGAAGGAAACAATAGAAAGCTGGTCTTTCCACCAGGGAGCAGCTGGTGGTTCAAACTGCTCATCTTGCTGTTGGCAGCCCAATGTGTAACCCACTATACCACTAGGGCTCCCAGATCTAGTATAAGGGCCCTATATCCCATACCTACTCCTGTTCCTTTTTAATCACACACACACCACACACACAAATCTTTTGACATGAGACAAGGCATTCTTTTGAGATAAAATAACATTATATAAAGCTTGCTTGTCAAACTAGATAATACAACTAAAATGCATACCATTTCTATAAGGATACATTTACCTTCTAACCCAAAAAGAAGCATGGGTTTCTAGAAATGTTTCAAAGAAATAAAAATATGACGTTGTATTGCAACAAAGTTTATATCGAGTTTTAAAATCTCTAGCTATGACCAGTTCTTTAAATAATCAGATACAATATCATTTGATTTTGCGCATTAAATTTTGAAAGGAACATTCTTCTGATTTATTTATTCATTTACTATTTTTACTTAGAATAAGTTCTCAATTATATCAAACACCTTGCTGGATATTATTGACAAATACTTGGTTAAAAACATTTATCGTTTCTAGGTTAATCAATGATATTTTTCTTAAATATTTTACGCCTAATTGACATTTTGACTGCCTTTAACTTTATTACGCCATGCCTTTCCTTACTATATTTGTCCCATTTTGCTTTTATAACAAATGATTATTAACTGCAAAGGATGAAGACTTATTTTCTTACAAACCTGAAAGTCAGAAATCCAAAATGTATCCTCTTTACTGAACTGAAATCTAGATGCTATCTGGGCTATGTTTCTTCTGCAGACTCTGCAGGAGAGTCAGTTTACATGCCTTTACCATTTCCTATAGGTCTCCTGGATATCATGACTTGAGTCTTTCTGAAAGACAATTTTCACATCATTTAAACTCCTCTTTTCATCACTGAATCTCTTCCTCTGACTCTTTCATCACACACTTCCACCTGCCAAGGACCTTTGTATTTATAACAGGCTCACCCAAATAAATGCATGGTAAGATTTCCATCTTAGTATCCTAACTATGTCTGTGAAATCCCATTTGTCACTATGAGTCATATATTCATAGGTTCCATGGGTTAACAAACAAAAATATTTGGGAGCAATAATTCTTCTGGCATACAGACAGAATGTGATGTAACATAAGGTAAAATCCACTTCATGTTGGGCTCTGCTATGAGCAGCTAAACAGCTGTGGAAAGATTAACATTGAATGCAACCCTGTTAATCAGGTCACAGCACTGATGCAATTGGAAAAAGTTGCAATAGGGTGTGACCTACTCTTATACACATTGATGTTGGTGAAAGTGAGTTGTCTTCTTATTTGTCTGGATCCTGCATTTGTCTCACCAACTCCAGTTCTTTGTATTTGAGTTATGTTTTTAATACAACATTGTGCCAGTTGCATAATCTCCTGTCAACCTGAGCGAAGGGTGAAGTCAAGCCCGCTAATCAGGTCACAGCGTGATGACCTCATTTGGAGGCATAATGGAGATAAATAGCTCACTGGAGACCAGACCCACTCTCTCTGCCTTCCCTTTCCTGCTGGTGAGACACTCATGGAGCTGGAGGAAACTTGTGGAAACTCATGCCAGCATTGAGATGCCTCCACTGCCACTGGATCTATAAGACTTTCTACCCACTAGCCTGTGATCTTCCTGCATTCAGCATTTCCATGTGGTGACTGAGTCTAAGGAGGAATCAATGCACTGATATGACATATTGGCTGATATATGACTTATGGACTTGATCAGGACTGGGTTGGATGTATTTTCAATTAATAACTGCTCTTTTATATGAAGCTTTTTCTTATATGGATATGAGTGTCTATGAATGTGTTTTTATAGTCAACCCGGACTAACACAAGCATCTTGCCAGTTGAACCTAGGAGCTCCCTGTGGCCTGCCAGATTGCCTGTCTCCCTTGGATTCCTGCAACTTTCACCTGATGAACTGGGATTCATGTGACTCTACCTCTGTCAGCCTATGGACTTCCTGTTTGTGTCTGTCTTCCCACTTCCTTGTTCATCAGTCTCTCCTGGGTCAGGGAAGGTCTACATAGTAATATATGACCCAGAAGCTTACAATGGACTGAATTTACCCATTATACAACTATGTGAGCCATTTTCTTGACATGAGTTTATTTCTTTATATATACATATAAGCAATATTGGTTTTATTTTTCTACAGACCCCAGCCAACATCCTATCATATTCAGTTCTATGAGTAAAAGTCTTATTCTTTTGTAATTTCAAATAGTACTTATTGTTTTCAAACCCTCCAATTGTTTTTCAGGAGAAGAGGTGAAAGTTACAGTCTCAGAAACCCTATATGGAAATGTTGAGTCAAAATTGATGAAGCGGCAGAGGCTTTTGTCTTTGTTTGTTGGTTGGTTTTTTGGGGGTGGAGCTATTCACTGAATTCTTTTGCTCCATAAGATGCATATGTGTGTGCACACACTTACATACATGAGGGGCTTTGAAAAGTCAATGGAAACATTCTATTATGATTTAATTCAATTTCTTCCACAAAAATTGTGAAGGCCTATTTTATTCAAGGGGGAACTTTCACAGAGAATTAATATATGTAATTTTTAATGTATAGATTTTTTTGCACCAAAAAAAACCACTTGTAATAACTTTTTATAATATGCAATATCAGGATCTACTTTGAGGATAAGTCAACAATTCAAAAAACCCCTATCAGAGCAACATGAATTCTGATAAAGTTAAATCAAACTGATGGTGAAGCTTGAGGGGTAAAATGATGAAATCATTGATGCAAATTTATGCTGCACAGAAATCAACAGTTTGCAAATGGATAACTATTTTAACAAGGGACAAGACAATGTTGAAGATGAAGCACACAATGGCAGATCATGCATAGTTGTGAGAAGGAAACCTTACTCCTATCCTAATTGAAGATGACAGCACAAACAACGAGGCCTGATAATTAAACAACAGAAACAATAGCCAGCACCTTTGGCATCTCAATTAGTTCAGTTTACATAATTCTTACTGAAAATTTTAATTGCTGATTGTGTGACCAAACCACAATATATCAGTTGCAAAAGAGCTTTCATATGAAATTGTAAACAAGCCGGATCATGACCTGGAAACATTTATTGGAAGAATTGTACGAAGAGATGAAGCACGACTTTATGATGCTGTAAACAAAGCACAATTAAGACAACGGTAACCAAGAAATCAAATTGGTCCTGTAAATGCGTGAGCAAACCAGTCAAGAGCAAAAATCATAGCAACAGTTTTTTTCGGATACTCGAGACATTTTACTTGATGACTTTCTAGAGGTTGAAGAATGATTTCACCTATTATTGTAGACTAGTTTGACTAGAGAAACACATTCAGAGACCCTCATATATGTGCAAGACAGAGCTTTATATCAAGAAAACATCCAGCCCAGTCTAACACAAGTCCATAAGTCAGGTACTCGTCCATAAGTCCCTCTTCAGACCACAGCCACGTGCAATGATGCAGAAGGCAGGAAGACCACAGGCTGGTGGGTGCAAAGTTGTGTGGATCCAAGGTAGGTGGGAACATGGCAGAGCTTGTTCTGGAAATTCTTGTGGTTCCAATGATGGTAGAGGGATCTTATTGCTGGCAAAATGTGGCAAGCAAACAGGAAGGTGAAAGAGACAGAAGGAGGTTCCCAGGGCCCTCCTCCTGATAAGGCACCATCATGCTATTACCTGATTGGATACCACGCCTACCCTTCTATATCTCTTCAAGTTGACATAAAATTATGTAATTACCACACCGATTTATTATTAATGTGTCTGGGAGGGAAATTACCTAAAGCTTTAATAGAAAGGCAGTCAAGAAATTTTGACACAAGTACCCTTTTCTCATCAAACAAAGACAGTTTTCAATGGGAAACCATTAAGCATACTCTTCACAGTCCTGATTTGATCCTTATGACTTCTTTTCATTTTCTAGTCTTAAAAAATATTTGAAGGACATCTTCTTATAATTAAATTATCTTTTAATTGATGATTTAAATTAGCCTGCATTGCCATGGTTAAGTGTCTAGGAACTTCATTTCTTTAGGGATGGACTAACTAGTTGGTATGATAACTTACACAAGTGTCTTGAGCTTGATGGAGTTTATATTGAGAATAAAGTTTGAATATATTATTTTTAAAGTCCATTATTCACACACACACACACACACACACACACACACACATATACAAACCAATCACTTTTTATTTGTTTGATTTTCTGTTTTGGAAGGGACTGACTTGCCTTTCTGTAAGGGTGCAGACGTGTCTGCCTCCAAGCTAATAAGCTCCCAAAAGAGAAAGAATATTTCATCTCAGTATAGCAATTAGTATATGTGTTAGTTCAGGTTGACCAGAGTAACAAATCCAGAGGCACTCATATTTGTATAAAAAATGATTTTATATAAAGAGTAATTGTATATTAAGAAAACATCCCAGCCCAGTCCACATCAAGTCCATAAGTCTGATATTAGCTCATATGTCCAATACCAGTCTGTAAATTCCTCTTCAGACTCACACAACACATCCAATGACACTGAATGCAGGAAAATCACAGGCCAGGGGGTGGAAATTCTTGTGGTTCCAATGATGGTAGAGGGATCTTATTGCTGGCATGGGTCTCCACGTGGCTCCTCCAGCTCTAGGACTCTTGCTGCCATCAGCAGAAGATGGCCATGCCCCCCAGGAGAAGGCCATGCCCACACAGAGGCACCATTCGATATGACATGATTGACAGTCACCACCTCTTCACTCAAGTTGAAAGATAATGGAGCTGCCACAGTATAATTACTTCCATTGTGTGACTTTCTATGTTGGCCAGGTTTACCTGTCATTATGGCACAGAATATCTGTCCATCACAAACACACTGTCCAGATGTCACTCTCCCTTGTCATAGAAGTTATGGACACATCATTTCCCTTGCCGTGCATCAGTGTGGCCTCTGCTGCTTCTTGGCAGAAGATGAATTCCTCTGTCTCTCTGTTCCAGGGGCTTTTTAAAAGGGTGCTTCCACCACTCATCTTTCAGTGTCAATTATTCTGTGGAATGATATTTGTGAATTGTGGAAGTTGAATTATGATTTCTATCCCTCAAATAATGATCCTAATGTTATTTCTCTACAAATATCATGTAGAACTTAAAGACAATAAAAAGTTTTGTGTTCCAGCTTTGTATTGGTGTTCTATTTTTTGTTTTGCTTTTGTTAAAACAGAATGATTTATATATAAATATCTTGGACTTTCTCCACAACCTCTGTCAATGCCTGAGTTTCCAATGAAATAAAATAGAAACAGGAGCTGAGGGATCTGTAAGCTTGAAGCTCAGGTCTCACTTCATCAGGGATACTTGA
>NW_022111373.1:132596423-132597488 GCF_000313985.2 Echinops telfairi
TTTGGGTTTAATTTTTTTTAAGAGTGTTGTAACAGGAAAATAGGAATTTCCTAATTTCATTTTAACTGAAGACTTTATTATATTAACATCCTAGAATGGCCAAAGAGAAGAGTACTCCATTATTAGCTCTCACGAATTAGAAATTATTCTCAGATGTAGGGGGAAATGGTATTTGTTCTTCATTGACAATTAGCATATCCATTCAGAAGCCACCAATCTCCAAACATATTGTCAAAAAGGATGCTGTTTAGATATTAATTCATAGGCTGGAAAGACACTGATTTTTTTTTCACAATATACTTCCTAAACCAATCTCACATAAGACTGCCAAGATAAAACAAATATACTATGGTACTTAGGGAAGAGCAGTGTGTAACTACGTTTATATTGTATAAAAGCATATAAAAGAAAAAACAGCAATATTTAAAGTCTTACTTGACACCCCATCATGAGGCTAATGCTTATTGGATAATGGATATTGGATATTGAATTTTGAAGTTGGATATTAAAATATGTCTTGGAAGAATCCCAGCAACTTTTGTGAAAGGTATAGCCTTACAAGATTCTATATAGAGTGAGAGAAAAATGAAGCAAAACTCAAAATAATAAACAAGAGCATGCTTATTAGTCATTGGGGATGATGCCTCCTAGTTACTCTTCAAGTCTGGAACTCAACTGACAACCATAGTTCAATATTGTCAAACAGCAAGCAGATTTACAATAATAATGAAGTTGAACATCTTGGAAAAGTCAACCATTTGAAATAAAGAGAGTCATATATACTTAAGGAAAAGTTCAGAAAGATGAGGGAAGAAAAAGAATGTAAATAGGAAACATTAGGAAGAAGTGAAATAAGGGGTGTTTCATTGAAAAGATTGTAATAAATGAGATTAAATATACATATATATGAAGTTTTGAATGTAAAATCTGATGAGCCTTCACCAAACTCTATGTAAAATTTTATTTGTTTTTTCCCCTTAGATGTTGAGACATGTGGTAGTTGCATAATCTGTTGTCAACTTGAGACTAAAGAGTGAAGGGGTGGAGTTTAGTCTGTCAATCAGG
>NW_022111373.1:132597924-132599298 GCF_000313985.2 Echinops telfairi
GGACTTGATCTGGACTGGGCTGGGATGTTTTCTCAATATTCAATTGCTCTTATATATAAAACTCTTTCTCACACACATAGGAGTCTCCCCAGATTTGTTTCTCTAGTCTACCCAGACTAACACAAGACATCATAAAGTACTTTAAACATGCTATCAAGAGGGACCAGAAGTCTAAGGGAAGGACAACTCAGTAAAGTAGAGAGTCGGTGAAAAGAGGACTTCCCTCGTTAAATGAATGGACACAATGCAGCCCCAGGGGATCAAGCACAGCACCAATTATTAGCATGCCTCCAGACCAGCCAGTGCTTGGCTCTCTTGTACGTAGAGTTGCCAGGAGTTGAAGCTGACTTGATGACAGCTGTGATAGCTGAATTTTATGTCAATTTTGTTGGGTCAGATTCTTAGTGATTTAGCAGTTGAGAACACAAAATTTCCTATGATGTGATCTAATAAAATGTAATCTGTTCCATGATAGGATGTGCTGTAGGCAGGCAGTTTTTTGAAGATTAAGGTGTAGCATAATACTTCTACTCAGGTCAAGACTTGGTAAGATCAGAAGGTTTCATAGGGAGTGTGGCTCACTCCCTATATAATCAGATGCTGTGGAAAGCTTGCACGTTTTTCTGCTGGATCTGGATCATGCATCCGATTCATCAACCTACACTTCTTTTGACTCAATCAGAAGACATGCTATATTGGTATTATGTTCCATGGAGTTGGTAGTGACTCAAAGGGACCCCATGCACACCAGAATGAAACACTGCCTGGCCCTGTGCCATGATCACAATTGCTCATGTTTGAGTCCAACGGTGCCAACCCATCTTCTTGAGGAGCTTCCTCTTTTTTGCTGTCACTCCTCTTTACCAGGCATGATGTCCTCCAATGGGGACCATCTTTCCTGACAACATGTCCAAATATGCAAGACAAAGTGTGGCATCCTTGCCTCTAAGAAGCATTCTGCCCATACTCATTCCTAGACAGATGTAGTTCGTTATTTCAGCAGTCCTTTTGCTTTCAATTTTGTTCTCCAGCACCATAATTCAAATGCACTGCTGATAGTTCTTAGAAGCATCCACCAAAGTACAAGCTGAAGGACAAGTGGTGGCACCGGCCAACAAGGGGTAGCATGTAGGCTGTCAACTGCTTCTGAAAGAATTAGCCATAAAAGCTCTGCGGACCACCGTGTTCTCATCTTTTGTGCATGGGGCCGTGCTGGGTTGAGAGCAAACTCTAATTCAGCAAAACATATATTGCAAAGTTTGGGATTTTGTTAGTTCATTTGTTTTGTTTTGTTTTACTTAGCCTCCTCTAATGATAATGTGTTTGGAACATCGGTTATAATCTAGATACTGTATGTCAATATAAGAAAAGATA
>NW_022111373.1:132599594-132607298 GCF_000313985.2 Echinops telfairi
ATAAAAGCATATAAAAGAAAAAACAGCAATATTTAAAGTCTTACTTGACACCCCATCATGAGGCTAATGCTTATTGGATAATGGATATTGGATATTGAATTTTGAAGTTGGATATTAAAATGAACATATATCCAATCAAATGATTGCAGTGGAAGAGGGGCCACATGATAAATGGATAGAAATGGGAAAATTAGGAGAAGAAATGTGTGATAATAAGAAGAACTTGCTTGGCAGCTCGCTTGGAAAATAGGCTGGAATATTATAATTTTGAATCAGTATAAGCAATGGGAATTCCTGAACTGATTAAAGGAACATAAGATTTTGGACAAGAAAGTAGATTAAGAGGAAATTATAGTACACACACACACAAAAAAGAACCTGGATGTTAATCAGACAATATTATTCTGTTGAAAGTAAAAGAAAAACCTCTTTGGCAAACACAAGCCAGATTGGTTGGATTAACGGTTAAAATAAAGTGTTAGCTTCACTGTGCTAATTAACCAAATGATTAAACTGTAGTCACTGTTCATTCCACTAGCTTGAATGTAGGTGCACCCGTTTTAAATGTTTTAATTTGATATAGAGCCTAAATGTAAACTTAAGACAAACAAGTATACACAGAGTAAAGAAGTATGAAAAGGAAAGTTGGCATGATTCTGGCACAGTCGTACTGGTGATTTTCTTAGGTTCCCTCGGTTTCTAGACTGAAAAGAGAATGTAAACTCGCTGTTTATTAATTTGTATGAATTTTTATAATTTATGAACATTCTGCTGCATTCCACAAGCTGAGTCATTCTCTTTCTTCTAGAATACATAGTCAGTGGGGAAGGCTGGACCCCAGGTATTTATAGTATAATAAGATTTCGATTTTTTTTAAACAAAGAAGGCAACATTCATGATGTCCTGAACGAGAAATGTTTATCATTGACTGATTTTTCAGGAAATTTTGCAGAGGAAAATCGGTGTGAGCTGGATCTTCTTAAGCAGAATAGGAGGACAGCTATGGGAACAGAGTTTACAAAAACAAAGAAAAGAAGCAAAGTTGTGGCCCAGGAAAAGCAATTGTCCAGAATTTCTTGATTGTGCTGTGAAAAGTAATTCACTGGCAATTTTCCACAGCAAGTCCTCATACTTCAGCCTCATTAATTCATAAACCATTGGCTCATCGACACTGCCAATTCAACTTACAGTTTTAAATATTGTCTTAAAATACTTTCTTCTAATTCTTCATAGCATTGACTTCACTTTTTTTTTTTTGTCAATGCCCACAATGCCCAGAGACATAATGCATATGAGCCTCTCTGTTGAAACTCATTCCGCGGTTCTCAAACATTTAATAGATACAGTTTAATTCTTTAGCAGAACAAATCCTCCTTGTCTGTCAGTTTGTCAAGTGGTGTAGCCTGTGTGTGTCTTTGAAGCTGAATCTGTAGTGACTTTGTGTGTTTCTTTGATGCAGCTACATTATTTCCAAATTCACAGGGTTACCCCTGGTAGATAGGGATCTCTCATGGGATAGTGGTTGCACGCCGGGTGCTAACCCCAGAATTAGCCGTTAGAAATCACCAGCCAGGATAAGACACTGCTTCTTCTCCTTTAAATTACAGTTTGGAAACTCACAGGGGGCAGTTTTACTCTGTCCTGTAGGGTAGCAACATTCTTCATATTGAATCACAATGTGAAGAAGCACAGCACGCAGCATCAGGATTAGAGGAAGACTCCTTATCAACCAGCCATATGCAGATGACACAATCTCGCTTGCTGAAAGTGAGGAGAAGCTGAAGCCCTTGCTGAGAAAGATCATGTATTATAACCTTCAGTGTGGATTACACCTCAACACAAGGAAAACCAAAATCCTAACAACTGGACCAATAAGTAACAAACATCAAGATCAATGGAGAAAAGGTTGAAGTTGTCAGGGATTTTGTCTTACTTGGATCCACATTCATTTTCATGGAAGCAACAGTCAAGAGATCAAAGGACATATTGTATTTAGATAAATTTGCTGCACAAGTCCTCTTGAGAGTATTGAAGAGCAAGAATGTTACTTTGAGAACTAAGGTACACCTGACCCAAGCCATCTTATTTTCCATTGCATCATGGCCTGTGCATGTGAAAGTTGGGCAATGAATAAGGGAGACTATAGAAGAATAAATTAATCTGAATTGTGGTGCTGGAGAAGAATATGGAAAATACCATGGAATGCTAAAAGGACAAACATCTGTATTAGAAGTAAGGCCAGAGTGCCCCTTAGAGGCAAGGTTGGCAAGACTTCATCGTACATACTTTGGACATATTGTCTGAGAGCTCCATCCTTGGAGAAGAACATCATATTTGGTAAAGTGGAGGGGCAGCAAAAAAGAGGCGGGGCCTCAGCAAAATGGATGGACACGGTAGCTGTATCAAAGGCGCAGGAACAATTGTGAGGAAGGCACAGGAGCAGACAGTGTTTAATTTGGTTGGACACAGGGTCACGACGGGTTGCAGGCAACTCTTTGGTAGCTGACAGCAACGTGAGTCTGAACTTACCCGATGCAGTGAGTGAGAGAGACCCGTGGTGGCGAGGTTTCAGTAGAGCTTTCCTACTAAGACAAACTAGAAGGAAGCCCTGGAGCTCTGTTTCCAAATGTCAGCCAGCGGAACCATTTCAGTCACTGTAGAACAGTGCCCACGTTCCTTGCAGTTGTCACGTGATCAGCAGCGATCAACGCCTGGAGGAGGACAACATACTTGGTGACATAGAAGAGTCCAGAAAGGTTAAGAGAAGTGGATTAGCCCTATTGCTGGAATGATGAACTCTTATAGGTAGGTAGTTTTTAGGATAATGTGAGACCAGGCAGCTTCTCATTCTAGGTGTAAGGTGATGAACCAAAGAATCAAAGTTCACAATCTAGCTCTCTGAGCAATAGAGAAGCTGACAGACGATATCTTCATTTTAGACCTGAATATAAAAACCCTTTTAAAATTAACATTGAATTATATTTTCCAAGTTAAATTAGACTTTTCTAATTGAGAAACAGACTTAAATCAGAGTTTGACCATGTTAACAAGCAACAAGCAACAAAATTGCCTAGTGAGTAAGACTTTGTGATTATTGTTCAACTCCCTTTTCTAAATTGGGTTAAATTATTCAATCTGTTAAAATTTTGAATGTCTTTTAAATCAACTTTTTTTGTACTGTAAGATAATCTTAAGGAGAATATTTAGAAAGGATCAGCCAGCTATTTGTTCTTTTGCATTAAAGATTATGGATCCAGTTAAACTACATAGCAAGAAATGCCTTTTTTGAATTTATAAAGTGATTATTTTCCAATATTGTGTATTTGCTCAAGGTCTTAATAAATATTACTTAGAAATATACTTATGTATCTATAGATATAAACAATAAACTTTATATGTATTTTTCTATATTTAGGTACAGGTGACCCCAACTTAAGACCTGGCTCCAGTCCAACATGTCCTTGTAAGTCAGGCCTGATGTAAGTCAAATACTTCATTTTTATTTTTTTATTTTCATTATCTTTGCCTCTTATTTATAAATACTTGTCTTTGGGAATTGGAAACATTATATATAAACTTGAAAATATATTTTCATATGTGCATACAAGCATACATCAAAATACACAAAACATTTGGATTTGTTATGATAATGAAAGAGAATTGGACAATATCACTATCTTGTCAATTGAAGTAATAAATCTACTTATAGGAAGTTTTGGAGCATCTCAACTTTCTTTGGAATAGGGATCATGTTTCTAATCAGAAAACTAGCGACGTTTATGTGTACATTCCTTTCTTTTTCTTTCATCTGTGTTTGATCCTATCTATCTGCCTCTAGAATATGTTTATCTACCTTGCCAATGTGTACAGTTGCTGGGTCCATGTTTTCCAACAAGTAGAGCCCCCAATTTAGTTTAGAATAAACTTCAGCTGATGGTTTTCACTGTAAATGTTTGGCCAAAGTCTCTCCTTTTTCTCCCTCATGATAAGACTTGCAGTATTATTCCCTTTGTATTCATGTTTTCAGAAAAGGTAAGTGCTTTCATTTGGATCATGAGTAAACTCTGGATTCAATCTACTATTCAAATCAACCATAGTGTCTCTATCTCATGTATTAGCCTGCTCCTTTTATTGGCTAAAAGAATAGATTTTATCCCAATCTGCCTTCAACTGCCTCTGCAATTCTATTTTTACACTTAATAGCCCTTCCACACAGGGTAATATGTCAGCTCTCTTTCCATTGTCAGAGCTTTAAATGATCTTCATCTTTATATCCCTGTCTAGAGCCTCACCCACCTTCTCTCTGGATAAGAACTTTCAGTGTCATGACTTTTTATTTATTTATTTTGCTGGGCATATTTTTGGGGTTAACAGAAGTTCAGGTCTTATAGTTAGAGAAAGTTGAGCAACTCCTTTTCAAATTAAGAACTTATGCATCTTAAATATTGAACGAGATCATGGTGCAGAACTAGCCGTCTGTGTATCACAGGTGGTTAATAAGCCTTCCTACAATCCTAGAGTGCGGAGGACTTGAAACACATGCTGATGAAGATCAAGGACTGCAGCCGTCATTGTGGACTGCAACTCATTATGCAGAAAACCAAACCCACATAGTTGGATCAGCATGTTAAATCACAGTATATAGAGAAAAGGTTGAAGTTGTCAAGGATTTTGCCTTGCTTATATCCATAATCAATGCTCGTGGAAGCAAGAGTCAAGCGATTAAAAACACACTATATTAGGTAAATCTGTTGCATAAGACCTCTTTAAAGTGTTGAGAAATAAGGAGGTTACTTTAAGACTTAAAGGACTAAGGTATGTCTGACCAAAGCCATGGCATTTTGCGTGTATATATCATTGATGATCATTTGACTCATATGCAGGTAGAATTGATGCATTTTAATATGGTGCTGGCAGAGAATATTGAAAATACCATGGACTTCCAAAACAACAAACAGATTTGTCTTAGAGGAAATATAGCCAGGATGTGTCTTAAAGGCAAGGATGGTAAGACTTCATCTCACGTACTTGGTACATATTGTCAGGAGAGACCAGTCCCTGGAGAAAGGACATCATACATGGCAAAGTGGTGGAGCAACAAAAAGAGGAACGGACACCTTTGGCAAGATAGTTTGACACAGTGGCTACATTGCTGGACTCAAACATCAGAACGATTGTGAGGCTGGCCCAGGCGTCAGGAGGGTTCATTCTGTTGTACTCAGGGGTACTGGGAACAGGGACTGACCTGATGGACAGCAAGAACAGCAGGACTGCCCTAACACAGGGCAGCGGATTGAGATCGCTTCCTCTTGTGGAAAAAGAAGAGACAATCTGCTTCTGTATAAAAATTTACAGTCTTGGAAATGATATGGAATAATTTGTGATATCCCTATGGTTGTTATGAATGAGAATGTACTTGAGAGCCATGCATCTGTAGGCCTATTCTGCCATGAAGTCAGAGTCAAAATAGCTTGTGGGTAGTTCAATAGTTCAATAGTTCAATAGTCCTTATTGTTAGAGTTGAACATAGTCTAACTTTTGGTCATTAAGAATCACAACAATGGTCACTGTAAACAGGCCATGAGGATGACATGCTCCGTATGTCCATTGTTAGCAAGTTATCAGTTCTACTAGGTGGGTCAAAAGCACATTTTCAAAATCCTACCCAGTCATTTCCCCCACTACCAAATTGCTGTGCTATTGTTGCTTCCAACTCATAGTGACACTCTATAGACTTCCCAACGCCTTGGACATCGTCCTGGGGCAGGCAGCCTCATCTTCCTCTCAAGGAGCAACTAGTGTGTTTGAACTGCTCCTTTGGTGTTAGCGGTTGAAAGCTGACTCAGCAGTGCCACCAGGATATTTCTGTAATTTGACAGGAGTTACAAAATCTGTAGAAGGACCATGGCTAGGAATTCACTGCACAGCCTGTTGCTTTCTCATCCTTATAAAGATTAAATATTAAATATCCTAATATGTTTAGTCAAGTCCCTCTCGCTTCCTTACTGCTTAAAAGTGTTACAAACTATTTAAACCTCTTTTTTCCCTTTCCTCTTTCTGTCACTGTGTAAACTTTTGTGGGTGCATGTGGGTGTCTTTTTCTCCTTTGAATCAATCCTATTGTCAAGATGTTTTTGAGAATGTGAAGCTCAAGAATTGTATGTCTCCAGGCCAACCTGGTGCCAGAGAGTACAACTTGTACCCCCTTATAACCATAGAGAAGGACTGTCTCAAAGGGTTTACATCGTTACAGAAGCTGGCTGCCACATGTTTCTTCACATGAGTGCCTGGTGGTTTCAAACTGCCAACCATTCAGTTGGCAGCTAAATGCTTAATCACTTTATCACCAGGCTTCATACAAAAAAAAAAAAAAGGATATTCAAATCAAGAACTACCATCAAGTGGATGTAAACTCATAGAAACCCTATAGGACAGAATAGAACTGCCCCTGTGAGTTTCTCAGACTGATAACCCTTTACAGGTGTGAAAATCTTAATCTTTCTCCTGTGGAATAAATGCTGGTTTTGAACTGCCTTCCTTGTTAGCAGGCTAATGCATAATCCACTATGCCCAGAGAGCTCCTGGTTATTGACTTATCACACATGCTTTTCTATAGGAAATCCTCAAAAAAAATGGAGGAGATATATTGAGCCCACTTTCTGTTCCCTAAGGACAGTTACTGAAGAGACTGAAAGTTTCTATTCAGTTGGTATCCTCTGCTGCTCCATCTTTGTTTCTGTCCTATATACATTCGCTAACCTATCCACCGACATTCCCTTCTTGCTTCATTACTCCTATGCTTAAGCTTTGGTTTTGCTAATATCCTTGTCAACCTATATGTTCAAGCATCTTCACCCAAAACTGTGGTCTAGTTCTGACAGATATGTTCCCAGGGGCATCAGAGAAGTGGTCCCCATACAGTTGCCAAGTCAGTGCCCCGTTGAAAGCAGATCTAGAGCTGTCTTCTGAGATGTCACTGGGGGCACCAAATGGTCAGCCTTGTGGCACCTCGCCGAGTGCCAACTGTGTGTGCCACCCAGCGATGCCACAGAAAGTACTAGTCTTTCTGATAGGCTGCAAGAATTTCTCCCAATGAATATGCCATCACAGTCTTCTCTTTATGTTTGTCAGATGATTTCAATATACTGTACGTTCCCAATAAAAAACAAACTCACTTCCTTTGAGTCAATTCTGACAATAACATTTAGTATGGAATAAAACTGCCCCTATGGGTCTCCACAGTTTGGAGACATGTCATTCTTCATGGTGTGGAAAGCCTCATCTTTCTCAGGAGCAGTGGTGGGTGAATTTTAACTGCTTATTTTGCTGTTAGCAGCACACAATACATAACTCATTAAACCACCAAGATTCCTTCAATATATATTAGCCATTCAAAATATTGGTTTTGAGGAATTTTTTTTAACAATGATTCATTTGCATTTTATTATATCACCAAGAGAAGAAACAGAAGTTATCTGGTTTTCTTCACACCAACCAATCATTTTGCATTTTAAAGTTTGGAATGTATTCCACAATGAGCTGAATAAAAAATCTATTTGAAAAATATGTATTTATATAAAAAAAAAGATTCAGGTTGTTTGCACGTAAAACATCAATTGATAAATTTCTTCTCTCTTTGATTCTATGTTGCTGGAAAAAGATTAACCAGGCTTGCATGCTAATTTGTCCTTAGTTGCAAGTATT
>NW_022111373.1:132607786-132635446 GCF_000313985.2 Echinops telfairi
TTTTTTGTATGGCCCGGAGTGTGGCTGTTGTATTGGAAGTGGTGCCGATGCTTCTCCACTCATGGTCACACCCATCTGCTCTAGTCCACTTGTTCCCCTGGGTATTCCATGGGTGTCTGCGGATTTGCAGTGCTGGCTGATGCACCTCTTCCCCAGAAATCCCCAGGAGAAAATTTGACCGAGCTGACAGGTGTTCGTGGGCTGCCAATAAGAGGAGATCGGATTTGGGGTTCAAAGGAAAACTTTTCTTCCACACTTTCAAGTACAGATGGAGCCACATAAGTAAAACCCAGAAAGACCTGGTTTGCACTTTCACTGAGAGTTGAATCATCTGGGCTGTCAACAGGTGTCTGACGTGTAAACTTTGACTGAAACTGACTCACATCCTCTTCAGATTGCAACAGAGGCTTAAAAGGAGGTTCTACCTTCTGAGCCAGCAAGAAGGTCTTCCCAGTTAATGTGTCTAAAGAATGAATGTGCTAAACTTCTCCAGCATCCCCAGGACCAGCTCCAAGATGAGAAGCAGCGTGTTTCATTTTACAGCTTTTTAAACAGATTTCTGACTTCTTGTGTGAGGTAGGGAGGCAACTTGAGCTTACACTTGAGGATTTTGTCAATCGTGTTCTTTCTATTCTTCCCAGTGAATGGTGGTGCTCCAGTCAGCATGGCATACATTGATGCTCCTAAACGCCACCTATCCACAGCTCGGTTATGGCCACTTCTCATCAAGATTTCAGGGGCCATGTATTCTATTGTTCCACAAAACAAACGTATGTGTGACGGTTACATTGTGAATAGGTTATTTGCATAGTCCAAAGTCTGTTAGTTTCACATGACCTTGGTGATTAAGCATGATATTCTCCGGCTTCAGGTCTCTGTAGATGATCCCCTTTTGATGCAAATGCCCCAAAGCCATGGAGATTTCTGCCAAGTAAAAGCAAGCTGCGTCTTCCATAAATAGTCCCTCTCTTTCCAACTGCATAAATAGTTCTTCTCCGCTGAGATACTCAAGGACGAGGTAGCGTTTTCGACCGGTCTGAAAGGCATAAATTAAATCCATAATGAAGGGACGTTTGACTTCCTCCAGAATATTCCATTCTGCTTTCGTATGAGCTGTATCTTTAGCATTTCTCACTATCATTGCCTTTTTAAGCACCTTCATGGCAACTATTGTCCCAGTATTTGCTCCTGTTACTTTTTGTACTTGAAAAACCTTCCGTATCCCCTTTTAACAAGCAGCTCGAAACATCTGGTCTGGTTTTTTGTGGCCCTCTGTTCACACTAGTTTCTGAGATTTCAAGTTTCTCACAATGTTCTAGGCCAAGTTCATATGGTCCACCTCCCCCATGATCCGTGCTTTCATTTAACTGACCCCCCTCCTCCAGCTCATCCTCAGAGCCTGCGTCCTCTGGCTGGTCAAGGTCTATGTCAAACACTCCAGCCGTGTCCTCAGCTTCCGGGTCTCAGATGAGTGGCACTGAGTCAAAGCCTGGACCCCTCCGTCGTCGCCTCATGGACCCGGACCCGCCGCCACCGCTGCCATAACCGGCTGCTTAGGCTCAGTGTGACCAAGGAAATTTTAATACACAGAAATCTTACTAGGTTGAATTTGCCCATTTATTTTTTTAACTTTTTTCCCTTTCAAATAATAAAAAAATGACCTTTAAATTATATTTCACTTGATTTCTTGAGACCTGACTCCAAAGTCATCCAGGAAAATAGCACTTCTGCCTTATATTAGAAAAGGAAGGGAAATAGAAAAACAAGTTTGAGTTCTCTTTGTCCCCGCATTCATGCAGCTGTTCTTCTCAACACCATTGGGAGAAGTCTCTGATAATGGAAGTCAAAAATACCTTCAAGCAGCAAGCAAAGTCACTATCATTGAGTTGATTCTGTTCAATCGTATTAAATACGTCTAAAATTAAAAGAAAGAAAAATTGTCTGGGTTAAAGTCTATTTCCCAATGAAAATATTTTCTTAGACATTTGAAGTTTTGTTTTTTCTTTTAATTTATTGTACATATTCATTCCTTTCGAAGTACAAGTCTTGGGTAGAGAGAATGGAAAATTATAATTTTACATCTTAGAAAGAATTTTAATTTTTTAAATTCTCTTCATTTTCTTTCCCTATGAAATTTTGAAAATGCATTCTTTTAAATGTTTGGCTTGATGTGGCCAGTCTGCTTTTCATAATGCCATTTGTTTGAAAAGAGTTCTGTGAGATAAGAGAAAGAGAACACCAAGCAATGGATAATATTATTAAAGTGCTCATCAATTATTAATATTGTTTTCTCTTTACCAGTGGGCTATTCTAATGTAAATTGGAAACTACAAAACACCTGGCCCTTGGGCCAAGGCCTATAGAGATAAGATAGCATTAACCTACTGGAAGAGCTCATGAATTAAAATTGAATTCTTTCTCAGCCTAAGTCTAAAGCTTTCCAGAAAGTTAAGATAAAACCCCTTTTGTTCATTTCTGCAGATAGTGAATTATTTGCATTAACATGATTGGATAATTGAAGATCTATCTGACCTCCTTACCCGTAGCATCATATGCCACAAGCAACACTCTTTGGAGGGGTAATTTGTGCTTGATAAAAAGACACACATTTAGAATGAGCCCTCAAATACCATTCCTAACCAGGGAAATAGCAATTACACTACCATCAAATACTTCCCCCATTGACTAGTGGGGGAGGGGGAGAAAGCTAAATTGATGCTTTCTAGTCTACACCTGGCTCCTTAGTGCTGCCCTAGAATGGGGCATTCTCAATGAGGAGTGCCCAAATGGGGCATTCTCAACAAGGGGTACTAACTTTCTGCTTTTGCATTCCTACCATACTCCCCTCCATTGCTCTCTAATCTTGTCCAGTTTTAGAGGAAAAAATGGCCCTGCAAGAAAACAGGGAGAAATTTATTTTTTCACACTCTGGCTTTGGTCTTTAACTACATGCACACTTTTTGTATCCTTATTGCCTGATGAAAGTTTTCAATAGTGTTTGCCTCCAAATAAGAAGCCCTATGAGTTGACATCAGCTCAGTGGCAGTGAATCTGAGTCTTGGGCATAATGGGTTACAGATTGAGCTGCTAACTGCCTTCTACAGTTTGAAACCACCAGCCACTCCTTGGGAAGAATATAAAGGTTTTTCACTCTCTTAAAGATTTAGTCTTGGAAAACACATGTGCAGTTCTTCTCAGTCCTGTAGGCTCCACATGGGTCAGACTCTACTCGGTGGCCCTGTTCTAGGATGCTTCCTGACTTTCATGACATGATTCTCTTGCACCCATCCTTTAGGCATACATATTGAACATCTTGTTACTAGAGATGCTGGAGGCTTCTGCCTCTCCCTCCGTAGGTTTTTATCACGCTCCCAAGGAACCATTCAGACAAGAAAGAGTACAAAGATTTGAATGGATCAAATGAGCTGAGCTAAGATGTAATCCAGGATTACATTAGCATGGATCATGCAGACATGATCACCCGATATTGCTTAGTTAGTCTGAGGGTGAACTTCTGGATGGAACTAGATGCTCTCATGCAGCTCATGGCAGACCTATAGTTATTGGCTAGAGGGAGCCTTGGTGTTATTGTGGTTAATCATTGTCAGCACTTTGAAACAACCAATAGCTCCACAGGAAAAAGACTGAACTTTCCTCTCCCATAAACAGTTATCATTTCAGAAACACACAGGGGTTATTATGAGACAGCATTGATTCGATGGCAGTCAGGGTTGTTTTTTTAGTTATTCGTTTGTTTCACTATGTTCCACCCCTTTAAAAATGTGCACACACATCCCAAAGTTCATACTGTTTCCTTGTTTCCAGGCCACAACCATCAATTCAGTCATCCATGGGGTTGGTTCTAAAATCCTACCAATCTCAGCCTTTCACTGTATCCTTTATCTTGTGTTGGGGAATCCCTTCCCCATTGAAACTATTGACAAAGGAACTGTATCTTGTCTACCCTCCACCTCCCCTTTTGCTGGGAAGCTATTAATAAAGGAAATGCACATTCACCTCTCTCTGGATGGAGATACCTTCCATTTTTTTCTTCCTCCTCCTTGCTCCAATCTGTCTACTAGAATTCCCTGCTCCAATGCTTTTGGAAGATGAGGGTTGAAGAGCATCCTTCTGTAGTCATTTCCTGCTGAACAGGGCTGTAGAGCTAAATTGGATGGTGCCACCACTTTAGTTCCTATCTGGGCAAGGGTATGTGGGGAAATGATCGGTACAGAATTTGGAGGCAGCCTGAACTAGATTGTTGAGGAGTAGGCTGGAGTATGTCGCCTCGACAATCATTTGTAGTCCCATTGCTTCCAGCCTGGAAGAGAGAAAATGGAGAAGAACATTAAAAACATAAGCCACCAAAAAAAAAAGAAAAAAGCCATAGAGACTAAGAGGGCAGAAGTGTAGCAAAGAGGAGACACATGACCAAGCATCAGACCAGGAGCTCGATCCATGTAGATCTTGAGCCACTGGTACTCTTGCTCATTCCAGAACTGGCAGACATGATTTTGAACTTGGCCAATATGGTTTAACCAGAAACAACATCGTTCTGTGAACATGACATAAACTTCACCTTGGGCCACTGCCAGCATATCAATTCCAGAGAATAACTGCAGCTCCGGAGTAGATTGGGGCCTGTACTGTCACAAAGGTTAACATACGTTTTCACTGCAGAGACAGCTTTTGTGGTTTCAGCAGCAGCAGTTCCCACTATTCCCACCAGGTCGCTGATTCCTAATAAAATATGGACGCGTGGCATTTGCAACACATCTAATTGATACCACATATCCCAAAATGCAAAGTCTTGTTTATCTGGTTGGTAAATACTGATGTATAGAGCTTCTGGAGACAAAAGACATTCCCTTGTTGGGAGGTCAGGGTAGTCATGCTGCCATGATTGGAAGCTGAAGATGTCCTATATGTGGCTAAAGAGGCCCTACTTATTCAGCCCCATGTAGATATGTCCTTTCAACGTTAGGTGGTAACTAACAAAGGATGCTACAACCAGAGAGCTGAAACAGGGAGCAGTAGTATGAATAGATGTGTCATCCCAAACTTTCCCAAATACAACTTGCCTAGTAATGTCAATGCAAGCTTTCCCTTCTGAGCTATTGGAAATAAAGGAATGTGCATGCCTTATGCCCGTTTAGTTAGAATTGGCTATTAGGCTAAATGTTGCATCCCAAAGTTCTCCCATGTAATTTAATCTCAGAGAAATGGAAATATTTAGCTCAGGGGAGAATGGTTGATTTCCAAAGGGGATCTGAGAAGAGGAAAGTATTTCTGTTGGCAAAATACATGCCTGCTACAATCTTGCAGGATGAATATCTCAGCACTCCCATTGGATACCAGTTAGTGAAGCAGAGCATGGAGATATTAAGGGTAATTCTTTGTTATAGGAATTTTTTTTTTTATTAATGTTAAAGATTTTACCTCTCTCCACCCTTGCCTGTCAGTTAATCCTATGGTGGTGGTTATTCGTTTCTGTGATGCTGGGGGCTATGTCACCGGTATTTCAAATGCCAGCCGGGCCAACGAAAATGAACAAGTTTCAGTGGAGCTTTCTAACTATGAACAGGCAACTAAGAAGAGAGGAAGGAGATGCTGAAAACCTTATGCATAGCTTTGACATATTGTCAGATTTTGAAGGCCTAAAGAAAGGACGCAGACCCTTGTGGGAGACTGTGCTGGAGAAGAGGCACCTCAGTCAGAGGGCGCTCAGAAACAGACTGAGGAGGGGCTGATTTCTCAGATTGGAGTCAGACATGGTGAGGTGAGTCGAATAATGCCTGTGGGAGTAGAGCCTTTGGGATTTGTTGATGGGGCAGAATGAGCTAAGTATAGAACAATGTCATTGATACCGCACACAAGGAAAATTTTGCTAAAGATCCAACAATCATTTCAGCAGTACGTTGACAGTGAGCTACCTGAAATTCTGGTGTGTCATTGCTGATGTCAGATAGATCTGGCTCAAAGCATAGAATACCAGAATAAAAAAGATGTTCATTTGTGTTTTATTGACTATGCAAGTACATTCAACTGTGGTAAAGGTAAACTATGGAAACCCTGGGAAGAATGGGAATTCCAGAACACTTCATTGTGTTCATGAGGAACTTATAAACAAATCAAGAGGCAATTGTGCAAACAGAACAGGGGATTAATTCATGGTTTAAAATCAGAGTTGTTCATCGGGGTTGTATCCTCTCACCACACTTGTTCAGTCTGTATGCTGAGCAAATAACCAAAGAAGCTGGATTATATGAAGAAGCTGGAAAATATGAAAAAGAATGTGGTGCCAAAATTGGAGGAAGGCTTATTCACAACCTGCAATATGGAGATCACATAACCTTGCTTGCTGAGAGAAAGGAGGACTTGAAGCACTTGCTGGCGAAGACCAAGGATTGAAACTTTAGTATACATTGGAGCGCAATATAAAGAAGACCCAAATCCTCACAATGGAACCAGTAGGTAACATGATAAATGGAGGAAAGGTTGAAGTTCTCAAGGGTTTTGTCTTGCTTGGATCCACAATCAGTGCTTATGGAAGCAGTGGTCAAGAGATCAATTTCTAGCAACTCTTTGGCTTGGCTTTAGCTGTTGATATTGAGGTTCTTCACCTTCTCTTCCCACAGGTGTGGTGGATTTGATTTCTGCGTATTCCATCTGGAAAAATCCTTGTGTATCATCAACTTTTGTGTCACTGAAGAATGTTGTCACTATGAAGAAGTCTTTAGGGTTTTTTTCTTTTAATTCTATTAAGTGGTTTCCAGCTTTCCTTCTGTCACCAAGACCATATGTTTCACCTGCTGTTCCTTCCATTTGTTTCCCACTTCTGTATTAGTAATGCCAATACTTATCAATGCATCTTGCTGGCATGTTTGATTGATCTCTTACTGAAAATATTGGCAGAATTCCTCAAATTCTTCATCACTAGCTTTAATGTTTGGTGCATACATTTAAATAATAGTTGTATTGATCAGATGTCCTGGAAGGCAGGCATAAATATAATTGTATCAGAGATAGCACTGTGCTTAAAGATAAATCTTGAAGTGTCCTTTGTGATGATGAATTCAAAGCCACTTCTCTTGATTGTAACCTTCCTGGCATAGGAGACCATATGCTTTTCTGATTCAAATGGCCAATTTTAGTCCATTTCATATGACTAACACCTAGGATATGCAACTTTCATTAAATTTATAAGACTTCCAATTTTCTTAGATTTATACTTCATACATTTCAACTTCCAATTATTAATAGAGTTTAAGAAGCTGAGGGTTTTTTTGTTTGTGTTTTGTTTTCGTTTTTCCATTTTGAGTGAGGTCTCCTTATCAATTGAAAGCCCTGAAGACTTTATTCCCACAGGCGTTACTTCATTCAAATCATTATATTTGACTTCCCTTTGAGAAAACATTTCTTCCTCAGTCATATTTTCTGTGCTTTTTTACCTGAGTGACTAATCTTCTAGCACTATCTTTTGCACCTTTATGTTTCTATCCATTGACCTTCCAGCATCTGATCATGTTTCAATGCTGTGGATAAGGTTTACAGTAGCTAATTCTTCTGAACTGGATGGCTGATTCCTTCTTAGAAGCCTCTTCTTCTGGAAGCTCTGCTGAAACCTGTTTGCTTTGGTGCCTTCCTTGCATGAGTTTCAAATGCTACTGTCTTGGTTTACAACATAGCAGTAACTCAGAATTTTCCACAGTATGACATAGGACAAGTTCAAGCTGGTTCAAACTGTCTCTCCCTAGTAAAGAAGTGATATGTTCAATTATAACAAAGCACGTCTATAAACGTGGTGTTTTGGAGAGAGGTCCTTCATAGATCACGTTGGAAAAAGTGGTTCCTATGTCTAAAAATAAATTTGCAAACATTCTGCTTTCTTTAACAGTTATCCTTGGCCCCATGATTGTATTAGGCTGAATTGTCTAGAGAAACAAAACCAATGACACTCTTACATATATACAAGCAGGAACTTTATATCATGAAAGCATCCCAGCCCAGTCCAACTCAAGTCCATGGGGCTGATGCGAGACAGAACCCTCTTCAGACTCACATAGCCCAAGACTGATGATTGGGAAAGGTGAAGTAGGATTAAGGAAGTCATAGGTTGGTGGGTACAGAGTAGCATGAATAGTAGTAAGGTTGGTGGAATCGTAACCTTGGGATCTGTCACCAATGTGGGAAGCTTAGACACCATGTTAGAGCACAGACACCTTGGCTCCCAAGGTCAGTGGCCTACATGTGGTCACCCCAGGAGGCAGACAGAGTACCAGAAATATTGAAAGCAAAGGACAAGGGAGGAAGAAGTTCCCAGTGTGTCTCTTATTAAAAGACCACACCTACAAGGAGAAATCGTGAGGCTGTAACTTGATTGATAGCTTGGACTCCACTCCGATACTTTTACACAGGTGCAAACAGACATAAAATCTAACTGAGACAATCCTGTTGATGGGGATGCTCTTAGCAGGGGCTGTGTGGTAGTCCATATAGACTAGAGAAACAAATTCATTGACACTCATATATGCAAGAGATAATTTTATATCAAGAAGTAATTATGCATCAATAAAACACCCAGTCCAGTCCAATCAAGTCCATAGTTCGATATTAACCCATGAGTTCCTCTTCAGACTTACACAGTACATGCAATGATGCTGAATTCAGGAAGATCACAGGCCAGTTGGTGGAAACTCCTGTGTATCCAATGGCAGTGGTCCCATCTCCAGGCCTCTGGCTGCTTTCAGTGTGGCTCCATGTGGCTTGTCAATAGAAATCTATAGCAGAGAGAGTGTGTCCAGCCTCCAGGGAGGATGAGAGGAGGTTCCCGAATTCTCATGAGAAGGCCATGCCCACAAGGAGACATCAAGCAGGCTGCAACCTGATTGACCGGTTAGAACCCATCCCTATAACTTATTTATCAAGTTGACATGAAATTATGTAACTCCCACAGGCTAACTAGAGTAGAGTCCCATTAGTTCAAGGTCATGATATTTGAGGTTGCTGACCCAAAGTTCTTCTGACTCTAAGGATAGTACCTCTTCCAATGGCTGAATTCTAGCGCAGATCCCATGGCTTCCAGGGATTCCTCAGCCTGGGACATTCTTGATCCCATGTGTCCAGGCTTTTCTCACTTTGGTGGCAGTTCCCACTGGGAGTGTCCCTGAATGTTCCCTTTTGGTCTTGTAATCTTTGCCCTTCAGAGCAACAACTAGCTGATCCTGCTGGCATCTACAAAACTCCAGGGCCCTCTTTCCTCCTCTACATCCTTATTACCGAAAGAACACCAAGACAGCTATGTTTAATAGATCTCCTATGATGGCTGCTGAGCTCTTTCTGATATCTGGACAGATTAAGTTGTAAGCTTTTCCTTCTTGATTTTTTAATGAATTTTCAGGGATCATCTATAAAATGCCCTAATTTATATTTAATTCTAATTAAGTTCTGCATAATGAATAAGATGCAGATGCTATTTGATCTGGCCCTGTAGTTCCTCATGAAGGATAAATGATGTGTGTACTTGGCTTTGGACAGTGGCTTCAGCTTCTGAGGTCCCAAGATTGGAGACTCAGAGCTCATTTCAGGTTCTGGTTCATCCTCTCCAAGACCAGTAAGGAGCCCTGCTAGCATAAGTTATCTGGTGAGCTGCTAACAGAGAGGTCAGCAGCCTGAAAACACCAGCCACTTTCCAAGAGAGAAGGTCTCTGTGAGTCAACATTGAATTTGTGGTAGTGAGTTTGGTTTAGTATTAGAGTTTGGTATTGAGTTAGAAATACTTATCACATACCCAACATTTTAGAACGAAGAAACACAATTTCACTGCTGTTAAGTCTATTCCAACTCTTGTTGTTGTTGTTGTTAAGTGCCCTTCAGGCCCTTCCTACTCACAGCTGTCATGCACAACAGAAAGAAACAGCACCATCCTCACAATTGTTCCTATGTTTCAGCCCATTTTTTCAGTCACGGTGTCAATTCATATCATTGAGGGCCTTCCCCTTAATGCTGCCTCTCCACTTTACCAAGCCTAATGTCCTTCTCCAGGGACTCGTCTTTCCTGATAACATCTCCATAGTACCTGAGATAATTCTCCCTACTTCTGCTTCTAAGCATTCAGGTTGTACTTCTTTTGAGACAGATTTCTTTAATCATTTGGCAGCCCAGGTGTACTTTCAATATTCTCCCTAGATGCCATAGTTCAAATGCATCTATTTATCTTTGGTCCTCAATTTTCACATGCTTATGAGGTGATTAAAAGTATCATGGCATGGGTCATGTACATTTTCATCCTCAAAGTAACATCCTTCATTCAAACACTTTAAAGAGGGTTTGTACAGCAGATTGACCTAATGTAATGTGTCCTTTGATCTCTTAAGTGTTAATTCCATGAACATTGATTGTGGAACCAAGCAAGACAAAACCCTTGACCATGTCAATCTTTGACCCTTGACTAAGTCAAGCTTTCACTGTTTAAGATGATGTTACTTATTAGTCCAGTAGTGAAAATTTTTGTTTTCTTAACATTGATTTATAATCCCAACTAAGGCTGCAAGCCTTGATGGTCATCAGCAAGTGCTTCGGGTCCTCCACAATTTCAACGAGCAAAGTTAAATCATCTGCATCTAGCAGCTTGTTAACAAGCCTTCCTCCAATTCTCATGCCATTGCCTTCTTCAGATAAGCCAGCTTCTCTGATTATTTGTTCAGCATACAGCCTGAATAAGTATAGTGAAAGGGTACAACCATGAGGCGTATATACTTTGGATTAAATAATGCATTATTCTCTTGTTCTGTTCCCACTACTTTCTCTTGACCCATGCACCGGTTCTACATGAGCTCAATTAGATGTTCTGGAATTCCCATTCTTCTCAATGCTGCCCAGTTTGTTATGGTCCAAGCAGTCAAATGCCTTTGCATGATCAATGAACCACAAGTAAACATCTTTCTGGTAGTCTCTGATTTGAGCCAAGAGCTATCTGTATCAGGAATGGTATTTCTTGTTTCACATCATCTCTTGCATCTAGCATGAACCGCTGGCAGCTCCGTGTCAATGTACTGCTATCACTAAGGTGAAATTTTACTTACATGTGATATCAATGATATTTTCCTGTTGTTTTGGCATTCTTTTAAATAATCTTTCTTTGGAAGGCATGCAAATATGAAGCTCTTCACAAGTAGCTGTCTTCCAAATCTGTTGACATAGAAGAGTGAGGGTTTCTAGTGCGTGCTTCATCATTAAGATATTTCTTAACATATGAAATTAATTAAGATATTTCACATTGTTGAAATGTGTTCATTGGTTTTCTATAATTCCTAGAGCCTTGTTTGAGGCTAATGCTTTTAGTGCTCTTTTAGCTTCTTCTCTCTGTACCATTGGTTCTTGTTCATAAGTGATGTCTTGAAATGGTGGTATGTCTACTAGTTCTTTTTGGTCCAATGACTGTGTATTTTTTCTATATTCTTGGATGCTTCCTGCATCATCCACTATTTTGCACATAGGATCTTCAATATTTCAACTCAAGGCTTGAATTTTTTCTTTTCTTTTTCTTTTAAGAAATGCTGAGCATGCACTTCCTTTCAGGTTTTCTAACTCTATGTCTTTGCATATTTTCTTACCTAATAGTTGACTTTGTCTTCTTAAACTACCCTTTAAATTTCCAGTTCAGTTCTTTGACTTCATCATTTCTTCCATTTGCCTTAGTGACTCTATAATTAAGAGCCAATTTCATAGTTATTTTCCACAATTATTTTGTTTCTCTTTTCTGTATTTTTAATGAAATTTTTCTTTTTTTGTATATGATGTTCTTGATGTAATCCCACAACTCATCAAATCTGTTATTATTGTTTAAATCATCAACCATGTTCTTGAGATATTCTTGAAATTTGGGTTAGATATCCTCAAAATTGTATTTTCCCTCTGATCTGTGGTCTGTTCCATAGTGAGCCCTGAGCCTTATTTTACCAGCTGATATTGAGCTTCTCCATATCCACAGATATAGTCAGCTGGCTTTCTGTGTAGTCCTTCTGAATATGCCTATGTGTATAATCATGTTTGTGTTGTTGGGAAAAAGCTATTTGCTATAAAGCAGTCAGTAGTCATGCAAAATTCTGTCCTGCAATCTCGAGCTTAATTTCTATTGCCAAGACAATGTTTTCCAACTACGATTTCTTTATCTTTGTTTCTAACTTTTGCATTCCCACCGCCTATAATTATCAGTGCATCTTGATTGAATATTTGATCAATTTCAGATTGAGGATGGTAGACTTCTTCAATATCTGTATCATGAGTTTTAGTAGTTGGCACATAAACTTGAAACTTGATTAGATTTCCTCAGATAAGATACACATTATCTTATCATAGATAACATTGTACTTTAAGATCTATTTTGAGACATCCTATTTTAAAATATGAATACAATGCCATTGCTTTTTATTGTTTCATTTCTGGCATCGTAAACTATATGACCTTCTGGTTCAAAATGGCCAATTCAAATCCATTTCAGCTCACTAACCTCATAGGATATCAATCATCATAGGTTCAATTTCACTTCTAAAGACTTCCAATTTTCCTAGATCCATATTTCATACATTCTGTGGCCCAGTTTTTAATGGATGTTTTCAGCTGTTTCTTCTCATTTTTAATTGTGCCTTATCAGCAAAGGAAGGTCCCCCCCAAGCTTCAGTTTCTCAGGCTTCGACATCCTCCTCATTGTGGTTGACTCTACTTTGAGAGGGTGGGTCTTCCTTACTCGTATATTCAAGCTCTTCTAATCACAGGCGCACATCTTCGGGCACTGTTTCTGACAATGCTGTGAGTCTATTCATTACGTTTTTGTAACTGACAATGTTTTATGCTATTCATAAGGGTTTCAGTGGCTAATTCCGCTTAAATGGACAGCCGATTCCTTTTCCATGATCTGTCCTTTGCCTGGAGGCTCTGAAGAATCCTGTTCACTTTAGTGACCCTGTTGGTATTAGAAATACCAGTGACATAGCCTTCAGCAACACATCAATACACAAGTTGCCAGAGCAAACAAACTCACAGACAAGCGGTCTACTCCAACTCTTATGAAAGTGTAACACAGGTTAGAACTGTCACACAGGTTTCCAAGGCTGTAATCTTCACAGAAGCAGATGCTACCAAAGAACTGATGGGTTCCAACTGCTGATCGTTTGGTCACAGCCTATAGAGTAACCATTATGCACCAGACTAGGGCTCCTTACATGTCAGATAAGCTTGACCAACCTCCCTGCTACAAGTAGATTCTGACTCAAAAGGACAAATAGAACTGCCACTATGAGTTCTTGTCATGAGACTTCAAATTTTTCAGGGACTTGAAAACCACAGTATTTCTCCTACTTAGTGTCTGGTGGGTCCAATGCATAACCCACGAATTTACCAGGACTCCAGATGGCTCCAAGCAGAAAGTATGCAATACGCCACCTTGTATCCTACACATCTAAGGGGGCACAAAGTACAGAGTCTTCCTTTGAAAATGTTATGAACAGTAGTTGAATTCATTAGCACTGTGTTTGATTGATCTCACTGCATTTCCTAATGTGCTATCCCAATATTTTCCTGGAATATTTGGAGAACCCCGACTCTTACCCTAGATAAGTACCAGACTCATGTTGTGAATATTCTGTCATTGCTGTTTTTTTACAACCACAGTGGTATGCATTCTCTAAGATGGTACATTAACCAGCAGGGTCTCTATTGACTTAAATAAGTAATCTAAAAATATTTTGGATCTCACCATAAACAACTTCCCTTTCTGTTAACAGTCTTTAGAGGAAAGTGCATCAAAAATACACTTGGCTGTATAAAGCAAAGTGGCATTCTAATTTTAGACCTCAAATCCAGTTATGATCATGTAGTTGCAAAGGGACTTTTTGGTTCCCTTAAGATTTAGTGTACAAAAATAATTTTGTAGGTGAGAATTTAAATATCTGTGTCATGTTCTGAGGTTTGTTTTCAACATTCATGTTGAAATGTATAACCCTAAGTAGGGAAACAATGAAAGAGAATCCTAACTACTTTTGAGATCAAGAATATTATAAATAAAATTCATTGTGACATTAGCCAATCAATACAAATATATAAATAAATTGAATCAGATAGCAAGAGGATTGAAAATAATCTTTCTTTTCCTTAATGCCTTAGCTACAAAAAAGATTCAAAGACATTCTAAATTTGGTTAGTAATCAATCTAGTAAGTCAAGTCCTATTTTCAAAATACCCTAGAGGATAAGTCAGGAGCATGATTATCAGCCCATTAATATAAACCATCCTTAGACATATGGAGAGGGGCCAGCAAGAAGACTCAGCGAGAGCGCAGCTGAGTTGCATGAGGTGCCAATGAGAATCTTCCCAGGAAAATCAGGCCCCTAATGACAGTACGATGCTATATTTCATCCTTGATTGTCAAAGCAAGAATGTCCTTGTAGAAGACTAACGATACTTCAAATGCACTTTCACTACTGTATAGAATGCCCCTGCACTTGAAGCAGTACAATAAATTGCAAATAAAAGGGTATCCATTGTCTATAATGTATGCATTTTAAAAGTACAGTGTGTGTAAGTTGACAACCTGTTAAAATATTACGTTTTTAAACATGCTTATTAAAAATAGATAATGACTCTTATTAGTAGAAACTATTAATTAAATTCAAACAAGATCCTAGAATGATGAGGTTGTGCATATTGTTATTTTTCAGAAGCCTACTTCACATCAATAGTTCTGTAATTCAGAAAAACATATAAAAAAGCTCAGTCTTCTCTGGAAGTAATTCCAAATAACTGCTGCATTATTTTTAAATTATAGGAATCAGACTTAATTTTGCAAAAGCATCATATTTTTCAAGCAAAATATGAAACTTTGAGAATAGGGTGGTCATTTGGGGAAGGGCTCAAGTAGAAAGAAAAGGCTTTGAAAATGGCGATGGCAGCATATGTGCAAATGTGCTTGACATAATAGATGAATGTGTGGATTGTGTAAGAGATATAAGAGCCCACAACAAAAGTATTTAATTAAAAAAAGAAACTACTTAATATTAGCTAGATATTGTTTGCGATAGTGGAGCTGATATAATGAGTTCTTAGTATTTTTCATTGTCCCCAAACAAAACATCACCACTTAAACAAACGCCTGCACACCTTGGAGCGGGTTCAGCTTATAGATTTCATGAGGTAGTTCAGGGGTTAGTGTGTTTAAATAACATTAACTCCAGAGACTTTATGGAGTTATTTCATTATCTTTGGATCCTTCTGCAATTTGGAATGTGTCCCAGTCTTCTTTTTATCTGGTTTGGTAAATCAAGCCATAACTTCCAAGAATTGAAATAAATAATTTTTATAAAGTTACAATTCCCTGGCAATCCAGATTCTTCAGAAAATACAGATTGTACAACAAATGTTGAAATCTCAAACAAAAATAAACAGTGATCAAACACAAAAACACACACAGAACCCTCACTGCGTTCTATTTTTCATTTTCTTCTTGAGGTTCTGATTGACTGGCATCTAAGACCTCTGATATGTAGTTATATAATGCATTTTAGCCTATATTTCATACCATTACCAACATTATTAGTTGTCATTTGCCATTTTTATACAAGCCTTGGTTGAAGTATTATCTCTTTTGATGAATAATATTAGTAATATGAAATATTAGATATCTTAAAATGAAACAAACAAAGAAGAATTTCAGAATTAATTATAGTCTTCCTGAGAATTCTCTCAGTGTTTATTCTAATTTTGAGATTGAAGAAAAGTCTCCTTTTGATTTATTTATTATTCTAAAGTCTAGATCAATGCCTAAAGAGAAAAATCATTCTAATATAACAAAGCAGGAAAATAATTTGCTTTAGTGGAAAGCTTTGGTGATAAACGTGCGGGGTCGGTTAATTAAGAACCGTACACCTGTGACTTTTCTGGTTTCAAGCCAAATTATTATCCTTTCGTACTCCCCCACAAAAAATATTAAAAAAAATAAAACAAGTAAGCAAAAATTCACAGTACCGACTATACTTTTACTTAGGTTCCCACTTTTAGCCTAAAATCCTTTCTCTAATTTGCTTTTATAACAAAAATTCTCATCGTATCTATGCAACTTTTCTTGGAAGGCAATTTTGGGTCCATTGCTGTTTCTTCTCTGAAATGTTTCACTCACACGGCTGTTCACGCTCATAGAACAGCCATCCCTACACACGTGCATAAGCTCTCACTGTCCTAGGTATGTTTCAGATTGATACGCGAGCTTCAGATTGACATTCAAACACATCACCCTAACGTAGCAGAGTGTTTTAATCAGAGAGAAGAGTTGATTTTCAGAAACCGTCGGAGACCATTTCCATAATTTAGAGAAGATATGGTAACATAGAGAAACAGTCAGTCGGTGTGTAAATTAGTAAAGGGAATCAGAACGCTATCTGAAGCAGTGTCCAAGGATGACTAGACGTGTGATGGAAATAAAAGGTGATTCCTGAGGAATGACTAGGTCAAAGGGTAATTCTATTTTTAATTTTTTTGATGAATCACCATTACATTTTCAATAACAGCTACACCGTTTTGCAATTCTACCAGCAATTAAGAGTCCTCTTTCCTCAAATCCTTGCCAATCCGTGATATGTATATTTTGTGCTTGTAATCTTAGTCTTCCTAAAGCTAAACAAACTTTTTTTTTTATCAAATGCAGAAAATACAACCTCTCCTGCCACTGAGTTGAATCTGACTTGTAGTCACACTGTGAGGGTTTCTGAAGCCTTGCGACTCTTTACAGAAGACAGCAGTCTCATCCTTTCCCTGCTAGGTTTGAACATGGACCTTTTGCTTACCAGTCCAGCTTTTAGGGAACAGTGTCACCATGAGAGTGGAATGATTTCCCACTGTGATTTTAATTTACATTTCACTTGTGCCTAATGACATTGAGAATCTTCCATGTGTTTGGGGCTCTTTGAAGGTCTTCTTTTGTAAAATGTCTGTTCAAGTTCTTTGGCTGTTTTATAACTGGCTCACTTCTTTTTCTTTTTATTAAGAGGCTGTAAATCTTTACATAGTTTTTAGTTAATAGAATCTTATCAGATATCTAATTTTCAAAGGTATTCTTCAAAATGATAGGTGTCTTTCCACTCTTTTGGCAAAGTCAAAGTTTTCCATTTTTAGGAGTCCATTTTATTTATCATCTTTGATGTTTGTGCTTTTAAAAATAATTTTATGTAACCCATTGTTAAAAGCTAAGCCTAGCAGCATTGTCTTTATATTTTCTTTTTCTTTTTTAATCATTTTGCTGGGGGCTCATACAACTCTTATCATTATCCGTACATACTTCCATTGTATGCCAAGCACATTTGTACATTTGTTGTCCTCTTCATTCTCAAAACGTTTGCTTTCTACATAAGCCCTTGGTATCAGTTCCTCATTTTTCCCCTCCCTCTCCACTCCTCCCCTCCCTTATGAACCCTTGATAATTTATAAATTATTATTATTTTGTCATATCTTACACTGTCCGATGACTATTTTAAGAACTTGATGGCTTTGATTTGCACTTAGGCCTTTAATTTATTTTAAATTTTTATATTTATATGGTGGGATTCAAAACAACAACAACAAAAGGCTTGTACAGAAACATTCAGTGGAGTACTACTCACCATAAACAAAATGTGGAAAAGCCTAAATGCCTACCAATAGATGAATGTGGTACACACTGTGACGGAATGCGATTCAATAGGCACAAGGAAGTTAGTGACATGCTACAGTATGGATGGAACTTGAACATATTATGCTGAGTAAAATAAACCCATCACATGTCATCATTTACATTAAAATAACAAAAGCAAGTGGATGGGGAACCAAGTTTATTAGTGACTAGCGGGGGTGGCTGCAGTTATTGGCAGTTTATGTCCAGTTGATTCAGACACAGTACAATTTAAAACAGAACAAGAGATGGCCTGATCCTACACCATTCTCACAATTGTTATGTCCGAGTCCCTTGTAACCAACTCTCGTGTTCATGTGAGGTGATTGAAAATACCCTACTTGAGTCAGGTGCACCTTAGTCTTCAGAGGGACATCCTTGCTCTTCAACATATTCAAGAGGTTTTGTGCAGCTGATTTGCCCAAGATGTTATTTGATTACTTGACTGCTGCTTCTAAGAGAACTAATTATGGATTCTGTGCTGTCTTCATTAATGTTCTCTATTTTTCTCCTCTAAAATCTAATACCATCGAAATGACTGTGCATAACGCACAGACACAATTTATAATGAAATGGTTTACTAAGGAAGTTAATAAGTTGTAATGCCAGTGAGAAATGCCCGGAGTTGAGTGGTTTATTAGAACATGTTACAAAGTTCTTTCATATCTGTTAAGAAATGCCCCAATAGGTATTCCACTCCAATGTAAGCCTCAACCTAAAGGAATTCAGCCTAAGCTCCTTGGGTCAGCAAACCCACTCCTTGAATGGAGTGCACAAAAGTACCATACTCTAGCGTCTCAGGCCGGAGGCACTCACCTCCGTCTTTGGGGGTTAGCAAGCACAGATTCTCCAGTCAGCTGTCCAGAGGCAGCCCACTCCACAAGCCAGCCGCCTGCACGAAAGCATTCAACTTTCCTTGCTCCACCGCTTGGGAAGTGCACCACTCTCTGTTCCGTGCTCTAGCCCCTGCTGCTGCTGCTCCGATGTTACAACTGTCTTCCTGGTCCAGGAGTTTTGCTGTGCAGGAATCTGAGATCCAGAGGATGTGCTGCACTCCTCACTCTTGCTGATACTGAAATCCCTCCTCCTGCTTCTCAGAAGGCTCATTGTATTGCATTCTGGGGAATCCTGTTTGCATTACTGATAGGTGAATTCTATCATATCCTCCACCTTCTCACCAGACGCATGCAGGGAAAGGTCCTTTGGTGGAAGTTAGAGACTCTGGATAGAAGAACCACATTAAATAATTGAATGCCTTTGTGGATCCAAGCAAGATGAAATTATTGACAATTTCATTTTTCTCCAGTTATAATGACGTTACCTCTTGGTCCACTTTTGAGGATTTTTGTTTTACTCGTGTCATGTAGGAATCCATACTGAAGACTCTAGACCATTAGTATGGGCTTCAAGTGTTCCTCATTTTCAGCAACCAAGGTATTCCATCTGCATATTGTCAGTTGTTAATAAACCTTTCTCCAATCCTGATACTGCATGCTTCTCCATATAATCCAGCTTAGCATACACATTGCATAAATATGGTGAGATGATACAACCTTGACATTCACTTTTCCTGACCTTAAAACTGAGTATACATTTATTCTGTTTGAATAACTCCCTCTTGGTCCATATACAGGCTCGGTGTGATGACAGTGAAATAGTCTGGAATTACCATTCTTCTAAATGCCATCCATTTTTAAATTTCATCCACATAGTTTAATGACTTTACATAGATCATGTCTGCAAATAGACACCTTTCTGGGAAGGATATGCTTTCGGTCAAGATCCATCTGATTTCAGCAATGATATCCCTTATTCTACATCCTCTTCAATATCTAGCAGTTCTCTGTCAATGTAGTGGTGCAAACATTATTGAATGATCTTCACCAAACTTTTACTTGCATGTGATATTAATGATATCATTCTATAGTTTCTACATTCTGCTGGATCACTTTTCTTCAGAATGGGTACAGATATGGATCTCTTCGTCAGTTAGCCAGGTTGCTGTCTTTTAAATTTCTTGGCATAGATGTGTGAGTGTTTCCAGTGCTTCATTGGCTTTTTGAAACACTTCAATAGGTATATCATCAATTTCTGGAGGATTGTTTTTTGCTAATGCTATTAATGAAGCTTGGACTTTTATTCTTTAGGACATTGGTCCTTGATCATAATTACCTCTTGAAATGATTGAATGTCAACCAGTTCTTTTGGTCCAGTGTACTGCTTCCCTCTTCTTTTGATGCTTCTTGAATCATCCAATATTGTGTCCATAGACCCTTTCAATATTGTAACTTAAGGCTTGAATCTTTTTTCAGTTCTCTCAACTTGAGATGTGCTGAGCTTGCACTTATTTTTTGATTTCCAACTCCAGGTCTTAGAAATAGGGTTTGCTACAAAATTTCAGGCCCACTAATAAATACCCAAAGGGGTATACCACTCTAAACCTCAATCTGAAGGGATTCAGCTCAAGCTCTGTGGGTTAGCAAACCCAACTCCATAAATTAAGTGCCCACAAGCACCCCATGCAAGTAAGCCTCAGCCCAAAACCTTAGCTCTACTTCTGTAGGTCAGCAAATCCAACTTACTCAAGCCAGCATCTTGCACAAAAGCACTCCTCTCTATTTGTTCTGTGGGTTGGGAAGTACATCACTTTGTTCCATGCTCTGGCTCCTGGTTTTGCCACTGCTCTGCTGAAGGTATAGCTGTGATCTGGATCAAGAAAACTCACTGGTAGGTATTTTGGGTCCACAGGACATGCTCCCCTTATATGGCATGCTGCTGCCTTAGGTTATCCTACGCGCCATTGCTCACAGGTGAATCCTATCAGTATCTTTCCTCTATATTCTTACCAGACCCATTCAAGAAAGGGTCTTTTAGCTAAGAAACCTATATTAATGAGATGTTTCTACTGTCACTGGATCCACAAGACTTTCCACCTACTGGCCTGTGATCTTCCTACATTTGGTGTCATTGCATGTGTTGCATGAGTCTGAAGAGGGATTTATAGACTGGTACTGGATTTATGGGCTTATATCAGACTTATGGACTTGATCTGGATGGAGCTGGGATCTTTTCTTGGTGTACAATTACTCTTTCTATAAAGTTCTTTTCTATACAAATGAGTGTCTATGAATTTGTTTCTCTAGTGAACACAGACCAAAACAGTGACAAAAAAAAAAAAAAAGAAAGAAAAAAGTAACTCCTGAAGTTGCTTATATACAACTAAACACCTCTTGAGATCTTGTTCCTGAATTTGTATTTGAATGCTTAGCATCATGGTTTTATGAAATATCCTAACTAATTTGGTTACTATTGCATTTGATGTTTCTGTGCTTCTAGTTTGTTGTATAATGCTTAGATCTTAAAAACTTAGAGTAGGCAAGGTACAATAATTGGTCTTTTTTTCACAAAAGGTAACAGAGGAAGAAGGCATGTCAGGAACAAAAGGAGAATATGTAATGTATGGCTAATTCCCCCCATGAAAAATTATTTTCATTGTTATGAGACTTGGAGAAATGGATTTCACTTAGCTAACATTACTGATTGAACACTAATGATAGATTTCATAAAGGAATCCTGATCCAATGGGAGGAGAAATTCTGAAGAGAATATAAATTTCTCATGAACTTTGGACTTTCTGCAGGCATGAAGGGTGTATGAACCCATGCTATAATTGCCCTGGAATGATCTTTAAACTAAGATAATCCATATTAAAACTGACCAATTATTTAGATTAACTTGTTAAAAGTTCTGCCTTGGACACTAGATTATTTTAAGATCAAGTTAAAAAAAGAGCACACACCCACACTAAGAGACCTGAAAAGACTGGGTAACAACGTTAAGAGGCAGTGAGATTATGATCATGAGAGAAGAGCATTTCAGAAAAAGAGGGTGGCAAGAAAGGCCGCTCACCTAAAATCATGTAATTAATGCCACTGAATTATGCATGTAGAAACTGTGCAATTGGTGTATTTTTTGCTGTGTAAATTCTGAGCAAAAATAACAAAATATATTGTTTCCTTTCAGTAAAGGTAATTCTTGAGTTCTTGAATTGGATGGATCAGATCAATAAATGTGATATTGGAATAGGAAATGAAGAAAAGTCCAGATTGGGGGAAAGGAAGATCATTATTTCAGTTCTGAAAATGCTAGGCTGTACTCCTTTAGAGACTTCCTGGTAAGTGTTCAAGCAGACAAGTGTATATACAGGTTGGAAGGTCAGAGATGTTAACTAGAGAGACACATTTGTGACCTATTGGCCTAAAGGAATTGGTTTAATACCAATATTGGCAATAATATTTTCTAGGATCAAGTGCTGAGTGAGAAACAGAGGGTAGTCTGCAGAATTTTAACATTTAAACATAGAGGCGTGCAAACCACAGACAGAGTGAACCATTCGAAGGTGCTTTGTCTCGATGTATGGAAAGATGGCTTCTTGTTTGTTTGTTTTTTATTGTTTATTTGTTTGGCTTCTTGTTTTAAGGAAGAAAATAAAGTGAATGCTACTGCAAGTTCACCTAAGATGGGGTTTTTTAAAAGCCTACTGCATCACATAGCGGAGGAATATTTGTGAGAGATTGATTCATTTTGTGGAGGGGTAGGAACAGATGCCAAATAAAATTGACAGAAAACGTGGTGTAGATTTTTTTTTTAACTTACCCAACTTTCCATCATTCTTTGTGATCAAGGTAAGGACACAGATGTTCCATCAGTTATTAAAATAAATCCCTGAATATTCTGCAGCATCCATAGAATTGACCAAAATTTCAGCAAGCAAACCAAACACAAAGCGCATAGCTCTCAACATAACAAATTTACCTGGGACCTTATTACATGTACTACCATTAAAAAAAAATAAAGAATATGTATTTCCAAATGAGTTGGTCTCAAACTCTGGAAAGAAATAAAAGATAAGTAGCTATGGGCTTTATCCATCCATTCAGGGGTTTCCGTGATGAGATTACCATCTTTAAGAGACAGCTGAACTATACAGATGCCATTAAATATCTGAGTGCTATTATTAACTTCTCTCATGCTCTGGATCTCACAAAGCTAACTTTCCATCATGATTTGAATTCCTATTTAGCTTATGGACTGAGAAAGAATAGGTTCACGTGAAAGGTGGCCAATTCGGTCTCATTAGCAATGATAGCTCTGTAACTCCGCACCATTCTGCTTTTATGTGTCTGTCTCTTAGGCCTGGTTAATTAGGCAGTTTGGGCTTGAGAAATGTTCTCATTCTTTGTCAATAATGGGATCAGACTTCTGAGAAAGTAGCCTTTGAGAATAGATTTTGGAATCCAGCTGGTTCAGCAAGGTCAGACTTCCAGGATAACCATGGGAGAAAACATTAGTCCATTTGGTAATATACACCCTTCTTTTAGCAACCTTCATTGGTCATGAGATTTTCCTTATTTACATTTCATCCATTTATAAGTCTATCCCTCATGCATCACCACTGCGGTGAAGTGAAATTACTCAGTATGGTTCTTCTAACCATAGCAGGCCATTCAGTGAGAGAATGCAACCAAGATGTAGATGACTCGAATTTCTGGATTGGTCAATTGTACCATTTCTCTGAGTAGAAGAGGGAGCCATCTCAGAAGCCGGGAGCTCCTTATCCCATGAGCATCAAGAAAATCCCTGTCCGAAGTGGCAGCAGTAGTTGAAGTACCACCAAATGCTGCAGCAAGTAGACCATGAGATAGACTTAGCAGCCCAGAGAAGAAGTAACACTGATTACTTTTGGCCTGGAGGCAGCCTTGAAGTGTGGGGCTGCTTCAGGCATCAGCATTTATCAGCGCTAAAGGAGCTGTGGTCCACTAGACTGAGCAGGACAGGAGCCAAGGGACCACCTGTCCGGGAGGATGAGGACCAGAAAGAGAATTAGCCTCCTGGCATGGTTGAGGAGAGGCACTACTGTGGAAAAAAGAACTATATCCTTATAATGTTTCCTGATCTTGAGTTGGGGCAACCTGTTAACTTCTATAGTAGGAGTATTATAATGGTTAGTAGTATCTCTTAATTCTGTGGGGACCTTGTGAGAGGTGATCAAACCCCACAGAATAGTAAAGTGCTGTGGGTGGGATGATTGTCAGAAATGGGTAATGGAAGTTGGTAGGTTGAAGCGTGTCTGAACCCTGCCTTATGGGAAACATCCTTGGGCAGATGTACACTTAGATGTTCTGGTCCCTGGGGTGGTCAGAGAAAGTTAAACATAGTCCCCGTGCTATTACATCCTGATTACTTTGTGGGCGGGAGACTGTCATTTATTTTCCCAGCACCTAGTCAATTGCCCTAGACATACTGACTATTGAAAATAAAATAAAAATTTAAGTGTTTGCACAATTTTATTGATGTGGATTTGAGCACAGGCAGGGTTTTCTTTCATTTTTTTTCTTTTTCTGCTCAGCAGCAAACGATTGTCTTTGGTATGCATTCTCTTGTCATTTATTGATTTCTGATTGTTGGAGATTAAAACCATGAGAGGCATTATTGGCATTATTGTAAATACAAACTATTCTTTCAAGAACGTGGGCTTTAAGTGGGAGATAACAGCTAAAAATAAAAAGGGATGCACTGTAATTGAACGCTTAGCCAAATTAACAAGCAGAGGAAACACAGTTGCCACAAGCGCTCAGAGAACAGATCACCCAGAACATGCTCCGTTTGTGAGGGATATTAAAGAGCTACTCTCATATTTTTTCTCTCCACAGTTATCGATTTGTTTCTGCTGAAAGAATGGAGGAAATGTAATGAAATGCTTAGTTTTAATTAAAAGGGAAAATAAAACCCTGTTCAGAGAAAATCAACGCAGCCCACAAAATAGCAAGCACAAGTGATTTTGTATCTCAAAAGCCTGCACTAGTGATTGTCTACGTGTATCTATTCTCGAAATTCACAAATACAATTAAGCTCACGTTGCACCATCACCAAAATGAACTGTGTTGTCAGCAAAAACAAACTAACCAACTAAATATCCAACCCCACCGAAAAACATTCAGAATAAAGTATTCAAAATTGGCGAGGGCTGACCAAGCCAGTGGGCAAAATAAATACACATTAAAAAACTCACAAAGGATTGGTCTACACGAGAGGTTGACCTCTTGTTTTAGTTCTGGTTTTATTTTTTTTTCTGGAAAGAGAAGATAGCACATGTCCACCCGGTCTCTATATCTGTAAAGTTCTATGACTGTGAACATGAATGTAGCCTGATACAAGAAATAATCAAATGGATTTGACAGAGCTTCAGTAAATCATTCTTCATAAATAATGATTGAAACTTGAATTACATGTAGCTGGATGCAATCTGAACCTTTGATCCACATGAAACTATGCAATAAAATTCTATTATTTTGCCTCCTGCCACCTGTTGATTTGCTCATTCTTTGCTAGTTACACTGTTTATGTTCCTCTGATTTCTTTCCCTCTACCGTAAACATTTTAATTGTCTATGCATTGTTTCTCTTTTGAGTCATGCTTCAATTTTTATTTCACATGTGAAAATCTGATGTACTTCCCCCCCTTTTCCTCAGCATCTGCATGCTCCCAGTTTTTGTTTTCTTCGTGTGTATTATTTCTTGATTCCACACATGTTACATCAGAGAACAATTTTGTTATTCCACGTGCTTAACCAGTTGACCCTTTATAATTAATAGAGTAATTCACATTTTCATTTCTAATTTGGAGAAGTACTTTGCCACTAAACCTCTGTATCTCCTGGTCTTTTTTTTACTGCATGTAATTATTTCTATCTTTATTATGAACTATACTTTAAAAACAACTTACTTGTGAAATGTATTTAAAGCTTTAGGTCAACTCAAAATGTCTTCTTTTCACAATTGTCTGGGCAATTCTGATGAATCAATCCTTGCCAGGTCAAAATAAGAAATCCCATTCAAATTTTCATTGTGGTTGCAAAAAAGGCATTAGAAAATTTATGTGGAAATTGAAATATTTAGTGTTCTCATCTCATCTAAAAAACATGCTGTCAGGTCTTCATTTTTTTTCTTTTAAGTGGAAAACATTTTAAAATCTCAGTTTCCATGAGATCCTTTTTCAATTTTGAGAAGTAATTATGTCCGACACAATTTTTTTCTGTGTATTCACTAAATAATTATACTTGATAAAATTATTACTTTCAGAAAAAGCAAAAATGGGGAACATGAACATTAAATTCCTATCCACCAGTGTGGCACTAGCTATGATTTTTGAATGATGTCTATTTTCTGAATAGTGATTTGTTATGGTTATTACAGAAATTCTATCTATACTTATGATTAAAATTGTTAGCAGTTCAAACTCTCTAAATAATTTGAAAAGATTTCTTTCCACATCCCAATCCCTAGAGGGCATCTTTGTTTAATTCTTCTGGTACATGACATTATTATAAATGTAGCTCATCTTGTATATACTTTTAGTTCTTCATTGCAGTTATTTACTAGCGCAATATTGTTATTATGAGAAAGGTATGCATTTCAACCTTCTAGGCCTAGATTTGCCAGTCTTAGTGCTTCTAGTGGACATTTTTTATGACCCTTCAGGACAGGAAACAAAAGAAAGCCGATCTCTCTTTTTTGATCTTCCAAGTGCAATAAATGCCACGAGGCCCATATCTGACTTTCTCTGGCTTCCCTATTGTCCTCTCCACTCCACTTCTATGCTGGATTGAATAATTTGTCGCAGTGGCAGAAATCACAGACAATAATCAAAGTTAAGGGGATTTATTAGGAAAATCAATAGCTTAGACCAGTGAGGATCAGTAAACTGTAAGGAGATAGGAGGTACTGGTTTCCTCAGCCAGCAGCCCAGTCTCTCTCTTCTCGTGTTTCAATCACATGGTCCTTTAGCTCTTACCTGCATGCAGCTCACAGTCTGCTCTTCTGAATCTGCACCAAACCCTAGCATACAATAGGTGGCTTCCGCCTCTTCAGACTCAGGTCTCAATGGCTCTTCCAGAGTCCTCCAGGCTTCTCTTCTCTCCTGCTGCTTCACAGATGGCTCATCAAAGATGCGTTTACATTTAAACTCATTGACAGCCACTGGGTAAATCCACCTGAGGCCCTTCCTCTTTTTCACTGCCTCTCTACTTTAGCAAGGATGATGCCCTTCTCCAGGGACGGCTTCTTCTGACAACGTGGCCAAAGGAAGCCAGGCGAAATCTCTGCATCCTGCCCTCTAACGAACACACTGGCTGTATTTCTTCAAGACAGGTGTGTTTGGTTTTTAGCAGTCCTTTTAGCAGTTTGTGTTGTTGCTGTTGTTGTTGTTTTGCGTTTAGCACATTCGATATTCTTTGCCAGCATCAGTCCTCTGTATAGTGTCTCCCAATCATTTGGTGGGAATTACAGAGACTTGGATAGAAGATCCATATTAAGAAATTTTCCTCCTCCACAGCAAGTGGAGTTGCTATTTACTGATACCTTGTCTCTTATAGAGATTAAGGACTTGTATACATGGCAATTCTAAAAGCTTTGTGGGGGAAAATGGAATTGAAAGATAACTGAATTTTTCCATGAACTTTTTAAAGCCCTCAAAAATAGTTATAATACAAAAGTGAAGAGTAGAGAGATGAAAAGTTGGGTAAATGTGAAACATTCTAAAAATATTGTGGATGAAATCCATTGTATTTTAGTTTCATTTCCCTGCTGCCTTTTTAATCCCTTGTGTATATTATTTTACATTTATTAATATAGTTTTATATTTATCATGTAATTATTTTTCAAGATTCGTGAGTTTATCATAAAGGAAAACAAATAGGCTATTCCTGCTCACCTCTAGATACTATTTCTTTGAAATCAGTGATCAAAGAACAATCTTTCCACTGCCAGCACTGTCGACGATCTTTCCCGCGCTTGTCTAATGATAAGAATCAATTCATGACACCTATGAAATAGACGGCTTCCTAGGCATTTACACTGACGTAGTTGGACCAGGCAAGACTGGGGATAATTCACCCAATGATTCCT
>NW_022111373.1:132636034-132642668 GCF_000313985.2 Echinops telfairi
TTGTATTGTTTCTTTTCTTGATTTCTCCAAATTTTCATAGCTGTGCATTGGACCTCAATCTGCCTCCTGTTTATCTGTATATACATAAACATCCAGTACCTCCTTTCTGTTCACCACTATAATAAGACATTTCTTCAGCTTTTCTTCTAGATTAATGACATTATTTAGCATGATCAATTTACTACTAATCCCAGTTAGCAAGTTTTTAAAATATTCATCATGGTTTTATTTTTTAAAAACTCACTGCCATGGGGTTGATGCTGAACCATAGCAACCCTCTAGAACATGCAAGAAGTGCCCTCTTGGTTTCTGAGACTATAGTTCTGGGAGTAGAAATCTCCAGCTTTCTTTCACCCAGCAGCCAGTGGTTTTGAGCTTCTGATCTTGCAGATTGTAAAACATTGTGTAACCACTGCACCAACCGGGTTCCTGAGTTTTAATCATATGTGCATAAAATATACATAGAAATTAGTATATTGACATAGTTTTATGCCAGCTTGTTCATGTGTCTTTTTGTTGTTCTATAATCCCTTTAAACCTAAGGATGTTGAAATGTCCTTCTATCCCAGAGTTATAGCTGTGCCTTCCAAGAGTTATAAAAACAAAATAAAACAAACAAACAAACAAAAAACAACCAAACTTCCTGCCAACAAGTTGGTGCTGACTCAGAGTGACCCATCAGGATAGGGTAGAACTGTTCGCAGGGTTTTCTGAGACCGCAAGCTTGCCACCTTGTCACCGGGGCTTCTCCCAGGGTTATAGGTCACTACTTATTCCATCTCTCTCCGGGTTTTGTGTGTTCTCCGAGGTTCTGCTCCCCTCATTTATCTGTGTGAAAACGGATGCATAAAGTGTTAGGTGGCATGCCATTACTGCACGTTCTCTTCATCCTACTTCTCAACTTAGTTTATGAAGACCAGCAACAGAAATTCCATAATAAGTGAATGGCATTTATTAATGTTTACACCTTACCTTAGTTTTCAAGTTGGAAAAACTAACCAATAGGTTGGGTATGGGCTCAATTGCCAAAATAAGGAGGATTTTATTCCAGTGTGATCATTAAAAATGGCCCATCTGCTGCTCTGTGAGAAATAGGAATTCACTTAGCAGGTATTGCAGGAGTCTTATAAGGAGGATCATGGAATGAGACCAGAGAAGGTAATGAAACAGAGCCAGATTCAGAACTTGTGTGGTCTGATTGATGGATTCACAAGAAATAATGAAAAGTAGAAATCAAAGGTCATCTTTCGTAGATTGGGTTAAGGGCATAAGAAAAACGAGTGGCTTGTGATAAATGGGGAAAAGGCGAGGCTTCTGATCACTACTACGTGCATAACCTTGGAAAACCCCAGAGGCAGGGCAACTTTATCCTACAGGGTTTCTATGAGTCAGAACCAACTTGCTGGCAGTGAGTTTGAGGGGTTCGTTTGGCTTGTTTGTTTTTGAGATAAAGCACACTCGATGGGGACAAGTTTGGTTTTTTGGTTTTAAAATTACAACATGAAGAAACACTAAGCATATCAGTTTTTATAGTGGTATTACATTTTTATAATGTATACATTATTATATGACATACTATCTAGACATGTATATGGAATCTATAATTCGGTGAATGCCATAATTTTGCTTGATCTTCAGCAAGAAGAAGAAGGAATCTTTAGGTATTCTATTTTATGAATACCATGGATGGACAGCCACACGGACATTGGGAGAGGGCTCTTTCCCGGACACAGCCACACCCTTCACTCACACAGACTGGGATTCACATGGGTTTTGTTTTCAATACCATTACATCTCCCATATTTGCATGGATTTTGTGACCTCAACAGTGTTTTCTCAACTTTTTAAACATGACGAAATCCATTATTTGAATTATCTCAAATGGCATAGTGGTCTTTCTTTTCCTTTCCTAAGGCATGCTTTTTCTAATTTATTTAAAGCAAAATCAGCTCAAATGTGGGGGTGGTGTTTGGGGGAGTGGAGCACTGAGAAGGTCCTGCGCTAATTGAGTGGGGTGGCCTGATAATGACAATGGCGGTGTTTGTCAAGAGCATCAATTGAGGAGGAAACACTGGAGTAGGTGGAATGTTTCCTGTTGTTTCCTTTTCGGACTTTTCTCTGATTCGCATGCTCAGTGTTGTGCACTACAGGTTCTGTGATTGGCACACCAATCCCCTTTATCTCTAGGCTGTGTATTTTGTTCTCTGGAACTCTGAAATAGAGAAAATCTATATCTTTCCTAAACAGATTGTGGATGGCAGCAGATCCCTTCTTTAGTTCTGCCTTTTACTTTCAGCAAAGTGGGTAATCTCACGAGCACAAGATGTCAACAAATGAACCTTATTGCGATTGTCCTAAACTATACCTTTTTTATTTTTTTTCTTATATTGTGCTTTCCTCCACGGTCATCACTTAAGACCTTGTCACATTTAGGAAGAAGCCATTTATACACTTGAACTTTGGTATAACATATAGTGGTAACTTCAGTGGTTTCAGTGGCAATTTATTATGTTTGCATGATGCCCAGGTAGACTACTAGATGGATTATGTAAATCATATCCTTCCTTCCATATAATCGCCACAACCCCTCTTCCAGTAATGTGTTCTTCTACAAATTGCCATACAGCTGAAAGCAAGTTCTATTAAAGATAGCACAGCAAATTAGTAGTTATGCCGGGATCCAAATCCAAGGTTGTTTCACTATGAATTCTAAGTAGTTGACTGCCACTTTCCTTGGTGATGAGGATTGGGGGGCACCCATCAGAAGTGGACAACAAAGGATTATATTTTTTAATGTCTTTGTTCACGTCTCGGTGCCATTTCAGAATTATTCAATTAGCAACTGAACAATTAGATCACCCAACATGTATGGAATAAAATTCAGAACATCCTAGAAACATACCAGAAATCTTTGGGGGACGCTGGAATGAAGAGATTCTGTCTTGAAGGATGGGCTGTGGAAACCATCAATGTCGAAATCAACTAGTTAGTAATGATAGGCAGAACATATGTTTGGGGACAATATGTGTAAAACTGCCAACCATAATACATGAGTATTGGTGACTTGAGGAATCTTTCAATAGGCATTGAAGGGCAATGGGAGTTCCTTTCTGTTAATGACTGGAGGCATATATCCATTTCAGTATGAATGCAGTATTCTGGGAATAACAAAACCTACCTACACTTTAATGTTGCCTCTCTGAGGGGCTAATGCTAAGCAGGACAATGATCTAAAGCCTGACTTTTCAGTGCTCTCATGAGCCTGCCATGCAATCCATATGGTCTACAGTCACTGCAAAAACTAAGCTTATATGATGCAAGGCTCCTAAAGACAAATTATTTCAGCACACCACACACAATTGACTTGCAATGAAGAACAGGACAGAATAATAACCTAAGGCATCCTGAGCTATAGGCAAATGAAATCCCTTATGATTTAACCAATCTTCCTTGAGTCCCAAACTTCGAGTGGCAATATGAAAGTTATTTTGGACACATTTTCTAGGCCTTAGTGTGGAGACACTGCCCTCTTTTTAGCCTGATCGGTTCTTTCCGTGGTTGACAGCCTCAATGCATTTTCCTCTGAGCTAAAAATAAACAGGCTTTATGTCACAATCTAAGTTCCCTCTGAAAGTTGTCATAGCACTAACCTTTAATACACAAGAACCCCCTTGTGACTGTGGGCCCCCACACGTATACAAACAGAGCCACTCAGAGGACGAATAGGTAGTGAGAGTTCACACTTCAATTTCCTCCTCTCAATCTACTCTTTAATTTCCTCTATGAATAATTATATGTGCTTACTCTTTGAAAACCCTATAAAGCAACTCTGAAAAAGCAAGGAAATGGTAAAGTATAGCTAATCACACATTCTCTGCTGAAGATCAAGCTTCTCATGCATTAAAATAAAAAGAAATTATGAGATTTCATTTGAGAATTTTGCATGCTGTAGAATATGCAAAATTTCTACTGTACTAAGTTAATTTGATCTATTTTTAGCTAGTCAGGCCCCCCCCCCCACAGTGGCCAAACCTTATCATTGAGTTTCCACATTTTTACCTTGCCTACCTTGGACAATTGGAGAAAATCCTGCTTCCATTTTAGTAATACAGGGTTTTAAATAACTAAAAAGTTTGTTTATTTAGCACATAATCCTAAGACTTTTTTTTTCCTACTCTTCCCTTCTGACTTCTGTCTTATCTTAGATCTGCCCCCTTTTGGCATGACACCTTCTCTCATCTCTTCTAGTTTCTTCCTACTTGGTTTTACCAACTATTCTCAAGAATATTTTCCTTAAGGATAATCCTATATCTTTATTGATTACACTTCTTTTTGTTTTCTATAGATGACTCAAAATGTCTCTCATTCAAAACTATTTCTTCAGCTTCAATGTCATATGACTTATTAGCCCTTGTATATCTCCACAGCATAAATATTTAGCACACCAACACCACTATATGGCACTATCAAATCTATTGTATTTCTAAACAAGGCAGTATTAATTCCTTCCCTTTTTTTAAACTAATGCCAATGTCAGTTTTGCAAGGCCCAACATGAATACACTGCTTCATTCTTACTTTCACTATGTTACCTATCTTTCTAAATGCCCCAAAATGCCTTTCCCTTTTCCAAATTCAATTCTTTGCTGCTGCTGTTTTCAGGTGACCACAAGTCAGTTTGGACTCCACACAACCCTTTGTACAACAGAATGGAACACTGCCTGATGATATGCTGTCCTAACAAGTGTTGCTTTGTTTGAGTCCATTGCTACAGCAACTGTATCAATCACCTCATCCAGGGTGTTCCTCCTTTTCACTGACCTCAACTTCATAAAGCTTGATGCCCTTCTCCAGGGATTGTTCTCTCCTGATAGCATGTTCAAATGAAACTCTTGAAAGTACCATGACTGGTGTCAGATACCTTAACTATAGAATGCTCCAAAGAGTTCTGGCACAGAAGTTCTACCCGATGTTTCTTCCCTTCTACCTAGTCATGGAATTCATTACTCTTTTTTGATTTTAACCTTACATTTTCCACTTAAGGACATTCTGAATATCAACAAGCACTGTGAATGTAACCAAAAAATAAATCCCATGTCTTTAAAAAAGTTTTCTTTACTATTAAGATAGCAGATGGACATTGGGCCTCCACTCAAGTACTTGCTCAATGCAAGAACACGTTCTATTAAGTTAGCATTCCATGATGCACACCTTCTGGACATGATTGCTGAAGAAAAATACGTCCATAAGCAAATGTAGTGAAGAAAGCTGATGGTGCCCGGCTATCAAAAGATATAGCATCTGGGGTCTTAAGGGCTTGAAGATAAACTAGTGACCATCTAGCTGAGAAACATCAAAGCCCACATGGAAGAAGCACACCAGCCTGTCTGACCACAAGGTGTAGAAGGAACCAGTTATCAGACACCAAAGATATAAAAATCATATCAGTGGGTGCCCACCTTCCCTATACGATCACTAAAGACAAACGTGTGCATAAGTAAATGCGGTGAAGAAAGCTGATGGTGCCCAGCTATCAAAAGATACAGCATCTTGGGCCTTAAAGGCTTGGAGATAGACAAGCAGTCATCTATCTAAAGAGCAACAGAGTGCACATGGAGGAAGCACACCAGCCTGTCTGACAGCAGAATGTAGAAGGGACCAGTTATTAGACATCAAAGAACTAAAAATCGTATCAGTGGGTGCCCACCTTCCCGATACGATCACTGAAGACAAACTGGTGCATAAGTAAATGTGGTGAAGAAACCTGATGGTGCCCAGCTATCAAAAGATATAGCATCTGGGGTATTAAAGGCTTGAAGATAAACAAGTGACCATCTAGCTCAGAAGCAACAAAGCCCACATGGAAGAAGCACACTAGCCTGTGTGACCACGAGCTGTCGAAGGGATTAGGTATCAAGCATCAAAGAACAAAAAATCATATCATTGTAAATGTGGATGTGTGCAGAGTGGAGACTCAAAGCCCATCGGTAGGCAACTGGACACCCCTTACTGAAGGGTTGTGGGGAGGACATGAGCCAGTCAGGGTGCAGGGTAGCAACGATGAAACATATAACTTTCCTCTAGTTCTTGAATGCTTCCTACCACCCCACTATCATGATCCCAATTCTACCTTACAATCTGGCTAGACCAGAGGATTTACATTGGTATAGATAGCAACTGGAAACACAGGGAATCCAGGACAGATGACCCCTTCCGGATCAGTGGTGATAGTGGAGATGCCTAGAGGGTGGAGGGAATGTGTGGTGGAAGGGGGGAACTGATTGCAAGAATCATGGATGGCCTCCTCCCTGGGGGATGGATAGCAGAGAAGAGGGTGGGGGGAGTCATCGGACGGTGTAACATATGGCAAAATAATGATAATTTATGAATTATGGAGGGTTCATGACAGAGGGGTCAGTGGGGAGGGAGGGGGAAAACTGAGGAGCCGATATTAAGGGCTCAAGTAGAAGGCAAATGTTTTGAGAATGACGATGGCAACAGAAGTACATATATGCTTGACACAATGGATGTATGTATGGAGTGTGATAAGAATTGTACAAGCCCCCAATAAAATGATTTAAAAAAAACTCTTAAAAAGTTTAGACCGTGATCACACATGTTGGCGTGCTGCTTCC
>NW_022111373.1:132644295-132648765 GCF_000313985.2 Echinops telfairi
GCAACAAATGTATAGATGTGTTTTATACAATTGATCTATGTATTGTGATGAATTGTATGAGCCCCAATAAATTGATTTAAAAATAATTCGTTAAACAAACAAACACTTTTAATTGTGATTTTGGTTGGAAATTTATAGAGCACATTGGTTTTCCATTAAACAATTCATTGACAAAAAAAAATGTATAAGGAAATGAAACAAACTGGTTTTTTAAAATATGTGTCTTTATCTTTTGTTTTGGTCTACCAGTAATTCACCTTTAAAATAAGTTGCTTTTTAAAAGTTGTCTAATTGTAGAGATTTTGAATGAGAAGCAATTACTTAACTCCAGTTGAAAAGTTTTAAGGAAGCTAAATTACTTTGAGAAAGACAATATAGCATTGCTTCAAAGTGATGAAAGTGATTCTATTTTAATTTCTCTTTAATTTATTTGTATCTCAACATATTGCATTCTTAGACCAAAAGGGCTTGTACATCTTTGTTGCGTGAGCAGGAGGAAATCATTATAATGAAAAGAGTTATTGAAAATGGTCCATGTTGTGTAATTCCCAGGATAAATGGGCTGAGTAGTAAATATTTCTGTTGTGAACTGTTTTATACTGAAATGTGCATTATTAAACCCATTTGTTCCAAGATTGAAAAAAAAAATTTAGACCGTGATCCACCAGGACAAATCCATACTTGAGTTGACCTTCTCTTCTAGTTGCTGATGCAGTGGTGACTTGTTGGGCTGAGACCCTCATGCTCAGTAACTGAAAAACACCAGCAGGTCTGTAGGAGAGAGGCGGGGCTCCCTACCCACATGAGTGCTAGTTACTGTCTCAGAAACCAGCAGTTGGCTGCTGAGTCAGCACTGGCTTGATGGCAGTGAGTTACCTAAAATTGAGGAATCTGGTGGCATGCTGGATTATGCCTTGGGCTGCTAACTGTAACGTCAGTCATTTGAACCAGTGATGAGATTCAAATAATTTAACAGCCTGTTCACTGCCCTAGTGATCATTTTATGTATAAAAAATCATGTACTTAGATTTATTATATGTATATTGTGCTTATTATATACTTCACAGTTGATTATTTTATATAGTTAATACTTAAATAAGAGCAATGAAAGAGGTACACAAAACTAGATTATATTATGAGTTTTAAAATTTTAATTGGAAATGTTAAATAATACCTGACAAAAACAATAACACTGTTATGTAAGATATTTCGATATTGCTTCTTGATTGGCATCCTCCCTAGCAACACTCTTCACTTCAACCCTGAAACATCATTTCACTGCATGAGTAGGACCCCATTCCTTTCAGAAACAAACTGACTGTCCTTGAATCAATTCTGACTCATGGTGAGCCAATATTGCAGAACAGAATTGTTCCAATGGGTTTCTGAGACTGTAACTCTTTTCAGGAATAGAAAGCCTCATCTTCCTCCCTAGTAGCAGATGGTGGTTTTGAACTGCTGACCTTGAGGTTAGCAGCCAAACTCGTAACCACTAGTCAATCAGAGCCTTTTCCCATTCCTTTAGAGGAAGGCCAATTAGACAATAGTTGTGTACTTGATGGATTATAAACAGGTCACATCTCTTCTCTGAATATATTGTCTTCTTTTTGAAAAAGCCCTTTCTGCTGAAGAAAGAGCAATTGTTCTGACAGCATTTTTAGCTCTTTGAACACTTTGAGGAATTGTATAATTCACTCATAATTCTTCATAGGAATTTGGGGTGTAACACAGAGTTGAAACACATGACAGGTGCAACCCTCTGGTTATTTGCACTATTTTGCTTTACTTAATATATTTATTTAGTGAAGTAACAAATGTAAGAGAATAATGTAATATTTCATCAAATGTATAACTAGTTTTATGAAATGAATGAATGTTACAGGCATAGTTCCATCTAATTTTTTTTTGCACCAATCGATTTGAATGAGTATTACTAGGAGTACTAGAATAATGTAGAGAACATAAACATTAAAACATAGATTGAAATGTGAATTTGTGTTTTCAAAAATGGCCGGCTGCCCAGCTGCTCAGCTTAGGGACAACCCTGATTATCATTGCCATTGTGGCAACCGGTTCACTGGACTCAAAAAACACCTAGATGTCAGTTCTGCTGAGCTAGTGCAAACCGCCTGCTTCCCACTACTGGTTTGAACTCAGCTGTTATGCTACTGGAAAAAGATGTACAGTTTCAGAAATCCAAAGGGATATTTTTATCTGTTTTATCAGGGTTGTTATTGGTCAGAATTGATTCAATTACAGCAGGTGTGGAATGCCTGTGATTTTTTTAAAAAAATTCATACCCCACAACCCACAACCATTGCTTTTGATACCCTTCTATCAAGAGTAGTTTGAGTTATTTTTGATGCTGTGGTTTGGTGTCAGCATGCCAGTTCCGCGCCTACCCACCCTATGCATCACAGAATGAAACCCTGCCTCCCTGCCTCTTCCGCACAACTGTTCCTATGTTGGGACTCACTGTTGCAGCTACTGTATCAATCTATCTTGCTGGCGGTCTTCTTCTTCTTCTTTTTTTCTGCTCCCTTTCTACTTTATAAAGCATAATGTTCTTTAGCAGGACTGGTCCCTCCAGATAGTATGTCCAAAGTACATGAGATGAAGTCTCGCCATCTTTGCTTCTAAAGAGCCTTAAATTGGTACTTCTTCCAAGATAGATTTGTTTGTCCTTGTGGCAGTCTGTGGCACTTTTAGAATACTACACTAGCACCACACCACAAATGCAATGAGTTTTCTTATTCAATGTCCAACTTTCACCTGTATATGAGCGGCCTGAAGATAATCATAACTTAGATCAGGCCGCATCCTCTTCCTCAAAGTAACATCTTCATTTTTAAACACTTTAAGGAAGTTTTGTGTAACAGACAATGCAATGTGCCATTTGTTCTTTTGACTGCTGCTTCCGTTACCATTGATTGTGGATCCAAGCAAGACAGAATCCCGGATGATATCAATCTTTTCTCGATTTATCATAGACTAGATAAAGCATAGAATTTAAAACACTCTGCAGGGCCAGCCTCAATCCCAAATGTGTGGACCCCCCCACCTCAGAAGAATGCACTTCAGAGGACAGCACTGAAGTTATATCTTGGGGAGAGGGGCTCGTCCCATTAGAGCACACGGGACAAATGAAGAGGGAAGGGGAGTGAGGAGAAATCATCCTGGCCCGCCAAGTCCCAAGGATAATAATCCTGCTCAGACCAGAGAATGCACAGAGGGGACCATCCCTCACTGAACCATAATGCTATGGGGGAACAAGACTGGAGACAGTGCAGAAATTGTGCCCAATCTGATCCCATCACACTGAGGTGAAACATTAAGGGCATACAATAGACTCATAGAGCATCAAGGGTAGTAAAGCAATGGAATCCCTGGGGAATGCCAAAATACGACTTTGGGGACAGAGTGTGGCACCCCTTTAGCCTCAACTAGAAAACACTCCTAAAGGTCAAAAAACAGTCCCGGAACTATTTAAAGGCTTTTTCTTTTTTGTCATTGACTTTCTTTTGTTGCTGTTGTTTTGTTGGTTTTGTCTTCTTTTGTTGTTGTGTTTGGCTTTTCCTGAGTTTTATGCTTATTAATATCTCTGTATGTCTCTCTAGATAAGATAGGTGGAATAAACAAATCAGAGATGAAAACAATGGATCTAGCGGTTCCAGCGGGGATACAGGAGAAGGGGATGTGGGAGAATGAAAGGGGGGAAGGGGGCTTGTCAACCAACCCATGGACAAGGGAACAACAAGTAAACTAAAATCAATGGAGAGAAGAGCATAGGTTGCCTAGTGGGACTTAATCAAGGGCAATGTAACAGCAAGGACTTACTAAACCCGAATGAAGGCCAAACATGATGGTGGGACAAGAGGAAAGTAAAAGGAAATAGAGGAAAAATTAGGAGGCAAAGGTAATTTATGGAGGTCTAAATACAGGCATGTACATATGTAAATATGTTTTTATATAATGAGAGAGAAATAGAACTATGTACTCATATCTATATGTTTAGTATTAAGTAGCAGATGGACATTGGGCCTCGACTCTAGTACCTCCTCAACACAAGAACGCTTATTCTAATAATCCAGCACTTTGTGATGCTCACCTTCCTGAAAAAATCACTGAAGACACAATGGGTGCATATGAAAATGTGGTAAAGAAAGATATAGCGTCTGGGGTCCTAAATTTAGGCTTGAAGATAACCAAGTGGTCATCTAGCTGAGAAGCAACAAAGCCCAGATGGAAGAAGCACACCATCCTATGTAATCATGAGGTGTCTATGGGATCAGGTATCAGGCATCTAAGACCAGGAGCAAAATCAAACCAATGTGAATGGTGATTGTGTGTGTGTGTGTGTGTGTGTGTGTGTGTGGTGGAGACCCAAAGCCCATCTGTAGACAATTGGACATCCCTTTACAGAAGGGTCAAGGAATAGACGAGCCAGTCAGGGTGCAGTATAGCACCGCT
>NW_022111373.1:132649114-132668810 GCF_000313985.2 Echinops telfairi
CAATGGCTTTCCTCTAAAAATGTTAACTAGCACTGCCACTAGGTCTGATTCCTAACAGCATAAGCCAGAGTGCTCTTTTTAACCTTTTCGCAATTGGGATATGTTTACATTACTTGACACTGAGAGTGGCAGACATGTCGCTTCCAAACATTGCCGGAACTGAGTCTGCGCGTTTATACACGTCCACAGGCCCCGGAGGAAAGGCACTGGGCCACGGGTACACTCGTCTTCAGTAGCTAAATGGTTAACGAGGGAATTGTGTGCATGGTATTGCCTCGATCTCCCCTAAGCGCTATTTTCTTCATAACATTTCTTTTTCTATTTTCATTTTATTTCAGAGCATCGCTGGCCACAAAAAATTACCTCAGGCCGCCAGTTTGACATCTCTGTTCTAGTTCTTTAATGTTTCCCCTGCCCCCCTATCATGACCTCAATTCTACCTTACAAATCGGATTAGACCAAAACATGCACACTGCTACAGATAAGAGCCCACAATACAGGGGACAATGAGAATAGACACCAGGAGAAAGCGGAATCGATTACAATGATCAACATACAACCCCCTCCCATGGAGAGGAACAACAGAAAAGTGGGTGAAGGGTGACAGAGGACAATGCAAGATATGAAAATAATAATCTATAACATATCAAGGGTTCATGAGGGAGGGGGGGGGTCAGACAGGGAGGGGGAAAATGAGGAGCTGATATCCAGGGCTCAAGTAGATAGAAAATGCTTTGAAAATGGTGATGGCAGCACTCGTGCAAATGTGCTTGACACAATGGATGGATGTGTGGATTGTGATAAGAGATGTAAGAGCCCCCCCCCAATTATGTAATAAAAAACTAACAAACAAAAATAAAAAGAAGATTATTAATAAATCCTCACCAAAATATAAGTCTAAACAAACTCAATACATTAAAAAAATAAAATTTCTAAGCGATAATTCAAAAAAAAGAATTTAAAGCATTCGTATTACTTAACAATAATTCTACCTCCATATTCAGCAAACATTCAGACAAGAAATGATAGTGGAATATGTGGAATTATATGAAGGAGTAAAGCCAGACACTGCCCTGACTCACCCAAAGGGTCCCTGGTGGCTTGGTGGATGGTGGGCTGGGTGGCTAACCACTAACCACTAGTATCGCCGGGGGAGAGAGATGAGGTTCCCTGCTCCAAAAAGATCTCCTGTCCTGGAAACCTGCAGGGGCAGCTCTGTTCTGCTCTACAGGTTGCTAGGAGTGGGAATCTCCCGGGCCCCATGAGTATGAGTGCTGCATATACGAAAGGGCGGAACTTGAAATGAAGCCCATCGATGGTTTGTGGGTTATTAAAAAAGAAAAAAAAAACGGTATTGATAGATTGGCTTGGTGGTGATATGATTATCCTAGGCTTCATAATTGCAGCCAATGACGCCCCACATAGCTTACTCTCATAAAGGACCTCTGTTCCCTCCCATCATGCTTTGCTCTCACCCTTTTGCTACTCTTGGTATATGTTTCACAGAAGTGCCTGCGTCTCCTGTTGTCTCACTGCTCACAGTAGCTGGCTGGTTAGGTGGTGAGGACACGAGACATGTCAAGCGCTCTGTTTGGACCAGTCTAAAGGAAGTGGTCCAAGGCGAATGACAGTCCCTTTGTTCATACATGAACTGAACATGAAGCAGAGCACACATCTTGCTGAGATGACTTGTGTATTCAGGGACATTACCCAACATGTTGTAATCTCCGGTTTCCCTGTACTGTAAAATATCCCTCGTTTTAGTCACTTCCTGTCTTAGTCCAGATTATCTAAAGAATCAGAATGACTGATATAGGTCATAATAGCAAGAAGATGGAAACAATTCAAATGCTCATCAGACAAAGATGGATGAATAAACTTTGGTACATTCACACAGTAGAATATTACACACTGTTAAACAGTGTTAATGAAACTGTGGACCACCTCAAGACACAAACGGATTTGGAAAACATCATGTTGAATGATGTTCAAACACAAAATGACACATATTGTATGAGACTACTGTTATTTTAAAAAATCAGGAAAATGTTTTCATACCAAAAGAAATAGACTTTGATGTTTATTATCAGAAGGAGGGGAAGAGAGGGAAGGAAAAGCAACAGGGTAAAGCCTAGACAGATGTGAACTTGGGTGCCAGGGATGATAGCATTCTATAAGAGGCAGATGGGGGAAATGGTGTGGGGCAATAAGGCAAGCTAAGAAGTCCTGGCGGTTTTGTGATTATGTTGGGCTGCAAACTACAAGGTCTGCAGTTCAAAACTAACAATTATTCCTTGGGAGAAAGACCGGTGGCCTTTCAACTCCCATAAGTAGATACTGTTTCAGAAACACACAGTGGCAGTTCTACCCTGTCCTATAAGGTCACCACGAGTCAGCATCAATTTGATGGCAGTGCGTTTGTTTGTTTGTTTGTTTGTTGTGGCATCAGGAATTTTGGTAAATTGTTTAACCTATTGAATAAAATAATGAAATGTAAGCCCCAACCTCATTCACAATAGTGATATGTAAGCCCCAACCTCACTCACAACAACACTTCTGAAAATAACAATATATGATGTAAAGGGCCTCAACGTCAAAGTGAGCTCAAATTGATGTCTAGCACCTCCTTTTCTCCAATTGGTTTTCCTTTGATAAGAGTCTCCCCAACTATATAAATACTCTGGCTAGAATCAGACTATTGCTAAAATTCTCTCTTACTCATTAAATCATTTTTACTGTAAGTTCATCCTTACTTTATTGTACAATATTTCTTCTATTCCTCCTCTCACTTTCTTCCAAAATATAACTGATATAGCCTGCATTACTAATAGTAACATATCCAAATTATTTTGGAAACATACAAATTGACATATATAATATATATGTGTGTATATATATAAAAATTCCTTTCTTTTGGTAGCTTTGGGGAACAGTGTAAAGACTCCCTGAGATTAAATACCTTAATTGAATTCATAAAATTAAATATACTCATTGCACTATCCTGCTAAAAATAATTTACTCTCAACTCATAGATAATACATCACAAGCTCCTTAACAGGAAAGTAACTTGTCCATAACTACCTTGTCACCCCTTTCTTTCCACCATTTCATTTTTTTCTTCTACAGGTCTTCCTCTTTATATAAAATATTTAATGAAATTGTGGCTCCCCTCACACTAACTTCCATGCTTGCCATATTGTCAGTTTAAATCCTCAGTTTTCTCCAAATGTGCCTTGAATATCACCTACTGCCAGATCATAATGACCCTGTTGTATAAGTAGAACTATTCCACAGGTCTTCTGAGATGGTCAATTGTTGTGGGTACAAAGCACCTCCCTTTCGCTTGCAGAGCATCTGGTGGGCTTGAACTGCAGACCTTGTGGGTGGCAGCTCAGCACTTAACCTGCTCTGCTACCAGATCTCCTTTCCCTTGAGATACTCAAAATAAATTTTGTTAAAAAAGCAAATATGTACTTTCACTACACTCTGGGCATGCCTTTTGTAGTATAACATTGCAGTATAATGAATTTTTAAATATTTCCTCTGCTCCAATGGAAGGCTCTGAAGCAATGGACGATACCTTAACCAGCTTTGCATTCCATTAACCTGCCTTTAGGTTGAACCACATCAAACTGAAACAGACGTGATGATAGAAAGCTACGAAATTCACTTCCCATTATAACTCCGTCTAGCATTTATCTCTGGATAAGGATATACACATACCACATCACAGGATGATTAATTGTTTATACAGGTTAAAAAAAGGCAGGGGGGTTGTTGGAAGCCTAGATTCAGAGGGTGATTAACATGGTTTAAGATTCTCCAGAAATCACTGGAAAAAATGATATAAAATTTGTAAATTTATGTGAACTATTTTGGATTTTCCTCTGAAATGTTGAAATCAACAGTAAATCTGTCAGTGAGGTCTTATAAGCTAAAACCCATGTATGTGCTGCCCTCTGTATCTATAAGAGGGTTTGTTCAGAATCCTCTGTGAAACTATGATACACTCACATGCTAGGATCCCCATTTGACTGTGCTACTCAGAAGGTCTATGGAGGTGTCGAGGCATTTGTGATTTAAAACAACCGTTTTAAAAATGCCTTTCCCGTCTAGCAGGTTCTGTTTGAACATAACTCATTTTCAAACTCCACCTCCAATTGTACTCCAATTGTAGTCCTCTTTCCTTATCTCAGACAAGGAACTAGTGAAAGACCAATATCAATGTACTTGACCCTAATGAAGAATACTTTTCATATATAGCTTAGGGAATTGTGATGTTGCTTGCATTTTACTGATTTCTTGTCTTTTCGTTCTTCATGGGACCTATACCAGTGCTTTGTATATGACCATCTGTGTGGTATTTTCTGAATAAACCTATTTATAAGCACAATTATATGAATATATTTCTTAGCCTAAGAATGAGGAAAAAGTATACAAACTTTGACTGAACTCCGTTTTTTTTAGAATGCCATGTAATGGAGCATTAAAACAATTTAAGTCCATTGTATTACTCAATTAGCAATAACAGGCTAGGAGATTGGATATAGACAGAAAATTATGAGAGAGGAAAACAAGAAAATGGTCAATAAACTCTTGAGCAATCACATTAATAGATAAGGAAGCAATGACATACTCATTTCCAGCTATCAAATATGCAAATTGAAAAAATCATGTTATTACTGAGGGATAGTGAAGACCAATTAATCTCTCACTTCCTCTTCTACTGTTGGGGAGAAAGAAAGCAAAACGTCATGCATTGTGAAAACGTTCGCATATTTTACTTAGCAAATCTGCTTCCAGGAGTCTACCAAACACAATTGTCAGAGATCCAGTCTAAGATATCTTAAAATATATAATTATTGGAGCACTGATTATGATGTAAATTATTTGGAAATATTATTGATATCCAGTGATGGGGAAAGGTAAAATAAAAGGGTGTGTGTGTGTGTGTGTGTGTATGTATGTATATGTGGTAGTTATATAATTGCCAGTTTGAGCATTAAGTGTGTAGGGGTGGAGTCTAGCCTGTCAATGAGGTCATAGCCAATGAGGCTTCTGTGTGGGCATAGCCTTCCCCTTAGGATTCTGGGAATTCTGGTATTTCCTCCTTGGAGGTGGGAGACTCTCTGCTCACATGCTGGGAGACATAGCAGTTGACAAGACCCATGGACCTACCCTGATACAGCCCTGGGTGCTGGAGAAGCCATGCAGAAACCCCGGCCAGCGCTGAGATGTTTCCAATGCCACTGGATCCAAAGACCTTCTACCCACTGGCCTGTGATCTTCTACATTCAGTGTTATTGCATGTGCTTCATGAGTCTGAAGAGGACTTTATAGATTAATATTGGACAAATTGGCTAGTATTGGGCTTATGGACTTGATCTGTAGTGGGCTGGGATGTTTTCTCAATGTTCAATTGCTCTCGTATATAAACCTCTTTCTTCTTTTTTTATTTCCTTAAGAGAGTTTATTAAAATGGAGTTAAACAATGTAGTGATGTTGGATCAATGGATTAATATTGCTTTGTTTTTGCTCTGCATTCTCTAACTTTTTTAAAGCATTTTATTGGGGGCTCATACAACTCTTATCACAATCCATATATACTTCAATAGTGTAAAGCACATTTGTGCATTCATTACTCTCATCATTCTCAAAACATTTGCTCTCCACTTAAGCCCCTGGAGTCAGCTCCTCATTTTCCCCCTCCTTCCCATTCCCCGCTACCTCATGAACCCTTGATAATTTATCAATTATTATTTTGTCATATCTTACACTGTCTGACGTCTCCCTTCACCTACTTTTCTGTTGTCCTTCCCTCAGTAAACCTCTTTCTTATACACATATGTGTGTCCATGGATTTGTTTCTTTAGTCTACCCAGACTAACTCTCTCTCTCTCCATACATATATGTGTATATAATACATATGAAAGAATTTAAATGACCAACATTTGCCATATTGAAAATTAAAAATCAATAGCTATGCCTCATTTTGTTTGGAATCACATAGTATGTTCTTAGGGAATTAATAGTAGTAAATTTAAGAGTCGTTATATATGAGGAGGCTTTAAAATATCAGGGGGACTTTTACAGCGATTCGTACTATTTAAATGAGCTTCTAAGTCACTGTTCAGCTGAACTTACTTGTAAGCTGCATCACTAACTGTCTAAGCAAATTAGTGAAGGCTTTTTGCACAAAAAGCAAACATTTCAGATCAGACCATTCAACTATTTTCCCCCCTCAATCCATCAGAAAACTGAGATCATTCTTTGTCCACCAGATAAAAGTAGGTGGAAAGCAGATATATTGAGTGAAAAAATGTGGGCAAGCCCATATTTTGTTTTCTTCGTGGTAATACGGTAAATTTTTGTGTTTTTAAAGATTCTGATGTAAACTAGTGTTGTGGGTGTACTAAGATATAAACTACTCTCCTCTGCATAAAACAATGCTTACCTTAAGCCTAAATATAATTATTAAACTACTTTATAGGCTAAAACAAAAATCTCCTGGGAACATTCCATTATCTATTCTATGTTTCCAAGAATTTGAGGAAGTTCCCTCATACTACTACCCTTTGGAGAATGATTGCCAGTGCACATTATGAAGGCAAATATGAATTTGACAGTTTGGTAAGTTGGTCAATCAGATGTTCTTATTAGTTGAAAATTAATAAGATTGTGCTCATTTTTACAACACTAAGGTATCCAACCTGGTGTTAAATAGTTGCCCCTTTTTTGGTATTGCAAATATTATGGCATGTGTGAGACATATATTTCTTTGATGGTTAAGAATCTTACATTGCCTTGGAGTCACCTGAAGGTCAGTATCAATTATATCGCACTGAAAAGATAAATACATATATGGGAGGTTCTGTTCACTGAGTGCTCTCCTTAGATAGTTTTTCTTCTAAGAAAAGCTCCCACGTAAAAGAGTGTTTTTGATTTCCCTCTTTTTGCTGCAAATGGAACATAGGAAGTAAATATGATTTATTTAGCAAACACCTACCAAGGACTTTCAGTTGTGATTCAGCTAACATTTATCCAAAGACATTCCTATGCCGAGGACTGTGCTCGATCCTTGTGTGAGTGTAAAATCCTTTAAGGCAGTGGTTCTCCACCTGCCTAACATCACAGCCCTTTCATACAGCTCCTCATGTTGTGGTGACTCCAAACCATAAAACTATTTTCATTGTTCCTTCATAACTGTAATTTTGCTACTGTTATGAATCATAATGTAAGTATCTGATATGCTGGATGTATTTTCGTTGTTACAAATTGAGCATAATGAAAGCATAGTGATTAATCACAAAACCACTATGTAATTATATATGGTGAAATATTTATTTCTAATTGCAAATAAATGAAATTGTATCTTGAAGCATGGTGTAGCATGGGTTAACAGTCTTCACACCGGGTACTCCTAGGTGGGCGTATTTGCGTGTGGATTTGGCTGGCCTGGAGACAGAGGAGTGGTGTCTTGGTTCCTAAGACCATCAGAAATATGTGTTTTCTGATGGTCCTAGACGACCCCTGTGAAAGGGTCACTCGACCTCCAAAGGGGTGGCAATCTGCAGGTTTACAACCACTGCTTTAAGGTTTTCAGTAACTCTCTCACATGCAACTGCTTTGCCACTCCACTGCAGGAAGTCCCTGATCAGGACATATTTGATGTAGGACTAGCCATACATAAGATTGTCTATTTTCTATCTTTGTCCATCATATTGTTCATACTCTGTACTAATACATTGTTGGTTTGATATTTGTTATCATTCTCATGTCAACCTCTAATTCAAAGACTGGATTTAAAAGGCAATAAGTTCAAAATTTAAACATAAAAAAGAAAGTGTTCATTGGTGTTGTGGTGAGGGTGGGAGATATGGGGGGTAAGGGGATTTGGGGAGCAAACAAGAAATCTGGAAAGGGGAAGAAAGCACTAGAACTAATTGTGATTAGGTATGTACAACTCATTTTAAAAGTGATTTAACCATGCAGGTACATGATTTATGAATATTTATCATGAAAACCATTAAAAAATATTGTGAAAAATGTAGGCAATGTCATTGAACAATATGTATAAAATTGTTTAATGGGAAACTAATTCGCTGCTGGCCTCTGCTCCTTCTCCACTTCTCTTTGTCCTGCTCTTGCTGCCCCACCCTACTTGTCTGGCCTGAGGGCAGACTCCACTCTCTGCTTCCTTGACCTTGGAAAAGCAGCCCAGGGGACCTGAAGGACTTTCAGTATATGAACTATTCTAGGAAAGTGAGTTGAATTGAGTCCTCTATACTGCTCTGTGGACTAATAAACTGGCATAATCCTACTCGCTATATAAACATATCCATATATATATCCATACACACACACACACACACACACAAACACACACACACACATAATGGACCCTGATTTTGTTTCTCTAGAGAACCCTGCCTAATACAGCCATCTGTCAACTCAATTCAATTCATGGCTATCTAGTTGATTCTGACTCGTAGCAACGCAATAAGACGGTAAAACTGCCCCTCTGCATGTCTGAGATTGTAATTCTTTACGGGACTAGAAAATTTAGTCTTTCTCAAGTGGAGCAGGTGGTGTTTTCAAACTGCTGAGCATGCAGTTATCAAACCAACACAAAACCACCACTCCACCAAGGGACCATAAGGGATAGGAAGAAAATTTGAGGCCATATTATTGAACAGGAAACTAATAATACCATGTGCCATACGTTCCCAAATATTCTTAGTTCTAGATTCTGTGCTCTTAACCGCTTTGCCATATTGCTTCCAAATACAACATACTTTGTTAAAGTAAAATACTGTGATAATTTAGAAAAAAAGATTTTGGCTTCAAAAAATAGAGCGCTTATTTATACTTGCAACAACAAGATGTATTCCTGGAAGTGAAGCCTTTGTTCTGCTCCAAGAAGGACAAGTCAAGACCTGCTGGTCATGTGGAAGGTCAAGTCAAGTCCTACTGTCATACAGCAGGAAGGGAACAAGGATTATTTGTGAGCGAAGAGGATAGAGGTCATCTAGTGACTGTATTAAACTTGACAATGGAGTAAATGCACTAAAATGTCATTAACAATAATAGTGAAAAATAAAGAACCTGAAGTCCCCCTTAATCTCTTAAATTACAATATACTATAAGAAGTTAATGACGTTAGAGTGAAGTGAAAATACCCCCGCACTCATTTTGATTTGTAGAGTATTTCCTTTTGGGTTTTTACTTTCTTGGAGAATCCATTTCTGAATTGACTTATTCTGAAGTATTGCTTCTTAAGGTCTCTGAGTCATATTGCTAAGTTTTGATTATTCTATGATAGCTCCCCTATCAAATATTTCATACACTCCCACTTGTTTTTGTTTTTTAGATGTGAGTTATCACTTGAAGTTTTAATTCCTCTCTAAAATAACTTTCAACACTGTATCAAAATACATTTCTCCAACATTACTTTGATATTTAGAGTGTTAAAAAAATCCCATTATCACTGAAGGTTTGAAAACAAGTATCTCCATCTTCCCACTAGAAACCAGTTTTGAGGAAGTTATTTTTATTCTAGATATGTATGACTATGTAGCTAGTTAATGCACCAATTACCTGTACTAATTCTCCAGGTATAGCATAATAATATCCTGAGATAAGTTAATGACTGTCTTTGTTTTCTTGTGATTTTGTACAAGAAAAATACCATAAGTGGTTAGTGCTAAGGGACATGAATTTATTTGCACATAATTTTAGAGGCCAGAGGTCAGAGTCCAGAGTATCAGCACAGTTGTTGTTAGGCGCCTTCCAGTCAGTTCTGAACCATAGGCACAACAGAAGCAAGTACTGCGAGTTCCTGCACCGTGCTCACAATTGTTCCTGTGTCTGAACCCATTGTTGTCAATCCACCTTGTTTAGGGCCTTGCTCTTTTTTATTGCCCTACTTCTTCACCAAGGACTGTCCTCAGTAGAGCTACCTTCCCTTTATCTTTGAGCTCGAAAGGAAGAGTCTGGGTTCTTTCAGTTTCTGTAGCCCTGGGTCTTCATAAGCGTTTCTTGGCTTGTGGGTAGATCCTAGCTAGGTCTCCTCCACTGTATCTGTGTTCCCTGTGCATCCGACACTGCTCACATTGAGGAAGGCCCTCAACGAGATGGATTGACCCAGTGGCTGCCTAAGGGATTCAAGCTTAACAAGAGTGAAGATACCGCAGGACTGGGCAGGGTCCCTTCTGTTGTGCACGGGGTCCCCATGGGCTGGAGCCAGTTTGATGGCACCATACCAAATGACATGGGACTCAGGACCAGACTTACTCCTGTATTACAGCATTAAAAGAAATTTAAAGAAATATTAAAAGAACATCTTAGGCTCCAAACTAAGTCACATTCAGAGATACAGGGGTCCATATTTGAACAATGTTTTCTAGGGGTGGCAGCGCAACTCAAAACATACCAATGGCATGTAGAGAACACATATCAACTGCATTTTCCCAGTGTTCAGTTCAGATGATGAGTTTACTAATATGATAAAGACTAAGGCGGTCCCAGCATTTTCTTCTCTTGTGGCTTTTACCGTATTGTACATTTGGTTTAAAAGTCTCTCCTTTATAAAATTCAAGAAATTACTTGATTTTCAAGTTAGGGAAACATCTGCTTGCCTCTAATCTTACTGATCTCAGTATTTTCACCAAGTTCTCCTGTGCTATTGGCAGTATTTCAGTTTTGCTTTATTTTATAATCCTGGAAAGTATTTTATGTGGCCTATTTTCCTAAATATTCAATTCAATCCGTCGCTTAATAAATTTTCATGTATCATGGAATGTAGGGCTTTTCTATAATTTATAATGCAACAAGTATCTCTTTTAAATAAATTTATAATATAGCAAGTATCTATTTAAAGTAAGTGAAATGTATGAAAATTAAAAGTCAAGAGTTTATTATTTTATCAATTATTCATGTTATCCCATTAAATCCAAACATGCTTATTAGGTCTTTGATGATTTTTATATAGTAAACAATACTATTAAAAGGTACTTTCATTGATTTAATTATTATTGCAAGAAAGACACTTATTTTTTTTTAAATTAATTGCACATGAAGTTATCTCTGATTTATTTTCATAGGGTTTTCTTTTTTCCCACATCAATATATTTCGAGTGTTCTGCAGTTCTCAATATGAAGTGTGATAACAGAATGATTGAAGCCTAACTTTCACAGATCATCTCTAATTACAACTATCCCAGATATTATTTTTATCAATATAAGCTTTCTTTGTTTTTTTTAATAAAATTATATAAACTACTTTATGTGTTTACTTAAATAGGAAGCAATGACAACTACACAATAGATGCTATAAGTCTTCATACTGTTACCAACTGTCATCTTAACATAATAATCAGAACACTTACGTAACGGTTTTATTATATTTTTATAATAATCACCCCAATTTTTTTTTCTTTTAACAAAAACGACCAAGACACTATTGTGTGAAACTGACTCTTCTGAATGACGACAGAGGGTATCGCTCAACAACTGCCTTTGAATTCTTTCCTTTTTATGTGTGACAATATTGCATGACCTCACACAAGGACTGGTTTTGTTGGGTTTTCCGCCTGGAGTGAAATTGAGCTCGAGATCACAGCTAGAGACAATCCCCGCGTCCGTCTCTCAGAGAACGATCCTCGTGGAGCATTACAGTTTTATCTTTCCAGTTTCTTTAGTCTGCCTACCATCAATCGTCCCTTGACTGCTTCTCTGTCACGAGCTAAAACGATTCTTATGACTCTCTCACGGTAGCCGAAGTGGGGGCTCAGTATCAAAAACATCCATGCTTTCTGTTTTAGAGATTAGCCCTGTAATACATCCTGCTGACTGATACGTTGTCTGCTTTTTTGAAGTCATCTTGGACAAACGCAGAAAATAAGCACCTGCCTACCACCGGCTGGCCCTGAGCAGCAGAGTCGGCCGTGGTTCCCTCCCTCCCTTCTCTTAACCGAGAATGCAGGAGGTGCTCAGTGGCTGACAGGTTTGCTGTGGGCCTGGTTTCAGGGGAGCAGCTCTTGGGAACCCTGTAACCGCAGGGAAGCAAACCGTCCCTCAGTGAATGGGCTCTTTTTCTAGAAACACACGGCATTGTTCGGTGAAACGGCCAGGCCCCTCGACATGGCATCCCACTCAGGACTAAGTGCCTGTTGATTTCCCTTATGCCTGTCCACTGGCTGTGGTGATTCGGGTCTTATCCTGGGAAAACCCCCGAGGAAGCTTATCAAAACCGGCTTTCTTTTCGAGTGTGTTCTTCGGCTGGCTCGTTGCTGGTGCCTCCGCAAACGCTTCAGTAGCAGGCTGGAAAACAAACATTTTATCTCATTCAACTGGAGGCAGCAATATAAACAGAGACCGGCTTTTCTAGAGAAAGCTATACTTGAACATTTTAAATTGGATGACGTGACCTCTTGCAGGACAAACCCCGCTCCGCCCCCTTTCAGAGGACAGGGCTGTCCCTGTGTCTTTTGGGCTCAGAGCCTCCTCAGCACAGGCAGGACCAAAGTGGATCCTTTTCACCATCTCCTGCAAGAACCCTATGTCTGGGCCTTGAGGAGGAACATTTCACAGTAATAGGAGACTGCATAAGGAACAAAATATAATGATGACATTTCCTTTCCGTGCTGTTGTTTCTGCTACACTTTACTCAGAGGATTTGGATCTTGGTGATTTCCGTTTTCTAATTGACTTCTAACATCTTTCTTAGGAGCAACTAAGCAGGAACTATGCTGTTCATTTCCAATGAGAAATAATCCAATTTCAGTGCTTCCAGCATGGTTTCTGTTGCTTTGTTTAATCATGTTGCTTCTGTTAGATCTACACAGTCAGTTTGACTCACGGTGTCCCCATTTACAACAGAATGCACCAATGACAAGTGGGGCACCATCCTCACAGACACAATGATGTTTGAGCCAATTGCTCCAGCCACTATGAGAATTCATTTGATGACCAACCTTCTCCTTTTCCCTCTGTCACTTGCTGAAGCACACTCTTTTCTTTAGGGATTAGTCCTCCTGATAACATGGCCAAAGTATGTGAGAGAAAATTTTGCCATCCTGTCTTCTTAAGAGGATTTGTACTGTACGAATCTTCCAAGACACGCTTTGTTCTCCTTGCTGTGGTTATTAGGCATCATTGAGTCTGTTACCACCCCTTAACAAGCCCATGTGCAACAGAAGGAAACACTGCCTGCTCTTGTTCCATTCTCACAATTGTCCCTACATTTGAACCCATTGTTGCAGCCTGTGTTAGTCTGGGTAGACTAGAGAAACAAATCCATAAACATTCATATGGCTATAGGAAAGAGCTTTATATACAAGAGCAATTAAATATTAAGAAAACATCCCAGCCCAGTCCAGATCAAGTCCGTAAGTCCGATATCAGTCTATATGTCCGTAAGTCCGATATCAGTCTATATGTCTGATATCAATATATAAAGTCCTCTTCAGAGTCTTGAAACACCTGAAATGATGCCAAATGCAGGAAGATCAAAGGCCAGTAGTTGGGAAGTCTTGTGGATCCAGTGGCAGTGTAAGCATCTCAGCACTGGCAGGGGTCTCCACGTGGCTTCTCCAGCTCAGGGCACTAGCATAGTTCCATGTGTCTTGCCAGGAGAGCATCTCCAAGGGAGTGAACTGAGAAAGAGAAGTGTCTCCCTCCTCCAAGAAGGAAATACAGGGATTCCCAAAATCCTCAGGGAAAGGCCATGCCCACGCAGAGGCCGCATTGGCTATAACCTGATTGATAGACTAGCCTCCACTACATTCATTCTTAATCCTCTCAAGTTCCAAATTGATACCAGATTCTGTAACAGCCCCACAGCCCCTGTGTCAATCCATCTTTAGGAAGCATGATGCCCTTTTCCAGGGACTGATCTCTGCTGACAACAAACCCAAAATGTGTGAGACGAAGTCTACCCATCCTTACCTCTAAGGAGCATTCTGGTTGTACTTTTTCAAAGACAGATCTGTTCATTCTTTTGGAAGTCCGTGGCAATTTCAATATTCCTTGCCAGCACTGTAATTCAAATGTGTTTATTCTTCTGACAGTGCCTGCTATGTTCAGTAGTTTTTCACCAGCACCATCATTCAAATGTATAACTTCTTCCGTTTTCTTGAATTATTATTCAACATTCGCATGTATATAAAGCTAAGGAAAATCTTTTGGCTAAAGCCAGGTGCATCTTAATCCTCAAAATATCTTCTTGGATTTTTAACTCTTCAAATAGGTTTTTTGCCAACAGATCCCCTGCCCCCACATCTGCCCACCCCTGCAGTACTATGTGGTTTGGTTTCTCAACTGTGATTATGGATCCAAGTAAAGTGAATTTTTTGACAACTTCAGACGTTTCTCTCCTTATCATGGTGTTCTTTGTAGGTCCAGTTAGAGGATTCCTTAAATAAAGGGGTAATTCATAATGAAACCATAATCTTTGATATCCATCAGTATGCACTTCATCAGTAAAGGCTTCTTTGCTTTTAGCAACTAAGCTTGTGTCATATACATAACATGGGTTCTTAATGAATCTTCTCCCAATTTTGTAGCTGCTTTCTTTTATTATAGTCTAGTTTCTTAAATCATTTACCCAGAATCCAGATTGAAGAGGATGTGGAAAGGACACAACCCTGATAAACACTTTTCATGCTATCAAACCACATAGCACTCTCTTGTTCTGTTGAAACAACGGCCTCGTGCTCGGCGCACAGCTTCCTCTCAAGCACAGTAAAGCACTCTGGAATCCCATTCTTGGTAATGTTATACATAGTCTGTTAAGGTCTACCCATTATGGCCTTTCCATAATGAATAAAACACAACTTTTTGCATTCTGTTTTCAGATCAGAACCTTGATATCAGGAACGAACCTTTCATTTATGTTCTCTTTTTAATCCAGCTTTAATTTCTGCCTGTTCCTTGTCAATTAGTGCTACAACTGGTTTTTGAACTCTCTTCAACACATTTTTGCTCGCACATGGTATTAATGATATTATTTGGTATTTCCTCAGTCTGTCGGGTGATCTTTTTTTGGAATGGGCACACATATGGATCACTTCTATTCAGTCAAATAGAAAGTCCTCTCACTTTTTTTATGTGTATGTGAGTGAGCAGTTTAAGCATTGCATCCATTTGTGGAAACATCTCAACTAGTATGTTGTTCATACGGGGAGGTTTGTATCTACCCAATATCTTCAGTGAAACTTATTTCAGAATCATCAGTTCTTGATTTTATACTACCTCCTTTGATAGCTGAGAGTGGGCTAAATATTTTTGGTACAGTGACTGTGTTATTTCCATCATCTTTTGACACTTCTGGCATCATTCAAGATTTTGTTCATAAAGTACTTCATACTACAATCAAAGCTTAAATATATTCTTCAGTTCTTTCAGCTTCAGAAATTCTGAGCATTTTCTTTCTGTGTTAGTCTGGGTTGGCTAGAGAAACAAATCCATAGTCGCTCATATGTGTATAAGAAACAGGTTTATATAAAAGAGCAATTGAAAATTGAGAAAACATCCGAGCCTAATCCAGATCAAGTCCATAAATCCAATATGAGACCATATGTCAGACACCAATCTATGAAGCCCTCTTAAGATTCACGAAACACATACAATGACACCGAATGCTGGAAGATCACAGGCCAGTGGGTTGGGAGTCTTCTGGATCCAGTGGTGTTGCAAGCATCTCAGCACGGACAAGGGTCACTTCATGGCTTCTTTGGCTCAGGGCACTAACACAGTTTCATGTGTCTTGTGAGCTACAAAGTCTCGCAGGGAGTGAGTAGTGAGAGACTTTGCTGCCTCCAAGGAGGAAATCCAGACTTCCCAGAATTCTCTGGAAAAGGCCAGGCCCACCCAGAGACCTCATTGGTTATAATCTGATTGACAGACTAGACTCCACCCCTTTACTCTTAATCCACGAATTGACAAATGATTATATAACTACCACACTTTCCATTTTTTCCCCCCCTGAATCCAAGTTTTTGTATGTTTCACTATAATACTCTACTCTGAGCTATGCTTTGAAATCTGCTGAGCCCTTTCATTTAATCATTTCTTCCTTTCACTTTCCCTCCCTCCTCTGCATTCTTGAGCAAGTTTCTGATTCTATTATGACATTCATATTTTCTTCATTGCTAATACTTTTGATGATGTTTTGTTTCTTCTCAGGGTCATATGATTTCCTTGATGTCATTGCACAAATCGCATTGTCTTTGGTAGCGTTCAGTGCGCCAATTCTCTTCTTCACATGGTCTCTAAAGGAAAGTAGTATATACTCAAGGTCATATTTTGGCTTTCATATACTTGCTTTAATTTTCTTCAGTGAACTTTCCTATGAGGAATTAATGGTATGGCCTGCAGTTGGCCTCCGGTCATGTTCTAACTGACAATATTGACTTTATTTCTATTGTTTTGCTCTACAAATACAGTCTATTTTATTTCTGTGTATTTCAAATAACAGGGTGATGCTCATGGGCATGATCACTATGTTGTTGAAAAAAGCTATGTACAATGAGCAGAAAATCATTGGTCTTGTTTCTAGCAGGCAATCTTCCACATTATTTCTACCAACAAGATCATATTTTTCAATTCTTCTTCTTCTTTTTTGTTTCTAACGTTGCATGCAAATCACCAGGATTCATCAATGTATTTTCATTGCATGTTTGATCAATTTCAGACTTGAGAAGTTGGGGAAAAACCTTCAGTTCCTTCATCATTGGTATAAGGGATTGGTGCATAAATTTGAGTAACAGTTGAGTTCAGCGATCTTCCTTGTAGGTTTAAGAATATCCTTCTAACAGTGAGAATATTGTACTTCACGTTAGATTTTGAAATATGGTGTTTTACAAGGAGTGTGACAGTATTCTTCTTTTTGTTATTCCGGACGTAGTAGAACATACGTTTGTGCCATTCACCATGGCCCAAATCAGTCCAGCGCAACTCACTCATTTCTGACATATTAATCCTTCTATGCTTCATTTAATTTTAAACACTTTCAATTTTCCTAGGTTCATACATCTTACATTACACATTCCAATTTTTCATAGATTTTGTCCCGTTAGCAACAGAAGGTCCCCAAAGCTTGCTGCATCCATGTGCTTAGGCTCTCTCCTTTGAGGGGATAACACTTCCCAGTCACATTTTCAGTGCCTGCCCCAATCTGAGACACCCATTTTCAGCTGCCCTCCATAAAGTGTGGGCTGGATAGCTTTTGCTGTTATTGCCATTGTTTCCTAGAAGTAGATTTCCAGTCCCTCCATCCTAATCTGTCTGAGTTTGGAAGCTGTCTACTAGGGATGACTCTGCTAGTAGGATGAAACCCAGTGGCATCTCTTCTAGCAAGTCAGCAACACACATGCCACCACAGGGCAGCAGATTGACACCTGAGTAGTGAGGTTTAATCCGAAAATCCAAAATCACTGAAGTCAAGTGATAGCGTTCTACATTGCCACCCATGCAACGATAGTCAAACTTAACTTTCAGTGAGACCTTTCACACTCCCTTGAAATATCATTTAGCTGATTTTTTCAGCCTCTTTTGACCTTTATCATAAGAGATGGGAAAAAAAAAACCCGAGAATGATTAAAATTAAACTAGCCTTTATTAAAAGCTTATCATGGAATAGGCACCATTATGGAGATTGACATTTAATCCACACAGAGATCCTCAGAAGTGTGGCTTACCATCTAGATTTTCTAGAGATGTTTTCTGGGACACAGAGACAGGTGCAGGCATGCAGGGAAAGTCAGCAACAGTGTATGAACCTGTCTTCCGGAATGTTAGAGGTCCTGGTCCTTCGATCCCATCACCTCCTTCATCTGCAGACTTCGTGCTTCCTTTGAGCCTTTCAGTCTAAGCTGTTGAAGTTTTCTCCGCTCACCTGAGTAAGTCAGGTTGTCCTTGGGAGTGGTAGCGGTGGCAGAGGGTCTGGTATTAACTCTGAATATATCTGCCACGGGATGTTTGCAACAGTCATTCCATTTAGACAAACTCCGACACTCCTTGACTGCACTGCTTTAGATGGGGGTTCTTGATGGCCTCAATCAGCCAGTGCTGAGGACTTGGCCTTGGGAGAAAAATGCAGAAGTTCTGTGAAGTGGTTCATGACAATTTTGCATGCCACCAATCTGGCCATAAGTCCCTCTTACCAAAAGCTGAGTGCATAACAACAATGTTTTAATTTCTTCTGGAGTAATAAGTCTGTCTCTGTCTCTGTCTCTCTCCCTCTGTGTGTGTGTGTGTGTGTGTGTGTGTGTGTGTGTTCCAGTGTGTGTGGTGCTAGCAAAGGGAGTTGGAAAGGCACTGCAGTTCCTATTCATCTTTACAAACAGAATACCGACCTCCTAAGGGGAGGTAAACCGCCCTGGCTTTGAGTACTTTGGGGTAAGTCCTTAGAGGGCGTTACTCAAGCCAAATTTCAGGGCCGCCACCGGACTCCGGATCACTGATAAATGAGCCAGCATTTGAATGTTTAGCCGGCTGTGACGACTTTGCATGGAAATATGAAAATTTATTACCAGTTTGCCACATCAGTGCCTGCCCTGCCTGCTTCTTGTGGCACCCTCCTGTGGAATCCTCCCACTCCATCTGACAGTCAAACCCCTTCTCCTTCCCAGGCTTCCCCTCCCCCGCAGAGATTTGATGGTCCAAACTGTCACAGGAGTCCTAGCTGTCCTTTTTCAAGAGCTATGGCCCTCCAGATGATGCTGATGCCTTTGGACTGGGGCTGGATGCGCGAGTGGGTCTCTGTGTGTGTCCTCTTATTAATTAGGGAGCTCTGCCCATGACCTTGTTGGGAGGGCTACCGGGTGGCCATTCCCCGGGATTGTAGCTTGTATGCAGCTCCCAAAGTGCGTGAGCTGGGGAGGGGTTGGGGGTGGCGGCAGAAGGCGAAGGAAGCGGACGGGAGAAGCAGGAGAGGAGGAAGGAGGAGAGAAGGCGAGCGGAGTCTCAGGCAGACAGGCTGAGCCAGCCAATCAGCGGCGGGCTGGAGCTGCAGAAGACGTCGCCTCGGAGCCTGGGGCCGGTGGTGCGCGGAGCCCGGAGTCTGGGGCTCTTGGAGAACCGCGAGCAGCGGTGCCCAGGCGCTGGCAAAGTCCCCTCCTGGCTCCTGAAACGTGAAGTTCCTTTTCCACCACTTAAGGGAAAGTCAGCCAAGGTAAGACTCGAATCCTTGACACTCCATAGCCACCGGAATCTGGGTGCTGCCAGGGGGCTGCTTGCCAGGTGCTGAGGCACCCCCGCGTGCGATCAGGGGCGGCATCCTTCTCTGGGGTGGATGATGCCCGGGCTGCCGGGAGAACGGGAAAGTTGGATGCAGGTGCTGGAAAGCCCGTGGCTGCCGGGCGTCTGCGATTGCTTCTCGGGAAGACTGCCCGGGAACCTCTGGAATGCCGATCTCCGGGATCGTGCCTGGTGCCCTTGGATGTGCCTGGCCGGCGCCCGAAGAAGTTGGCAGGGGACTCCGCGGGCACGTTTGCACCGACCCGTGTGCTGTCTGAGGAAGGGGAGCCGAGCTGGGTCAGAGTCCCCGCGGGGACCGGGCGGCGGGGACCTCCAGCGCGCCTCTTGGAGGATCATCTTTCCAGGGTCGTCTCCCAGAACCGGAGAGCCAGGCTGGAAAACTGCAGCAGAGCTGGGCTGCTTTGCGCCTCTCCGTCTCCCTTCTCCCCTCCCCTCC